>NC_035436.2:189655105-189985105 GCF_002127325.2 Helianthus annuus | reverse complement strand
CAAATTGATCAACCTTTTCAAAAAAAGGGGGTACTCAAGCGTTTCGGATTCAAATCATTCAAAATTGATTTTTGGATCTCGAAATCTAAAAAATATCTGGAAAAAAATTGCGTCCAATAGGATTTGAACCTATACTAAAGGTTTAGAAGACCTCTGTCCTATCCATTAGACAATGGACGCTTTCATTGTGATTATATATATATATATATATATATATATATAGAGAGAGAGAGAGAGAGCAGATCATGCGAGAACCACCTCTTATTGTGAGAACCGCGAGAACCAATGTGAACACACCAAAAATGCCTAAAAATAGCTAAAAATCACACAAAAATTTTTTTTTGAATTTTTTAATATTTTTTATAAAAAAATCACTACTTTTCGAAGCCAAAAAAAAATTTTTTTTTAAATTTTTTTTTGGCTTCTAAAAGTAGCGATTTTAACATGAAAAATATTAAAAAATTCAAAAAAAAATTTTTAGATTTTTTTAGTTTTTTGAGGGTTTAGTTTTTAGCATTTTAGCTTGGGGGGGGGGGGGGTTTAGGTTTTTTTTTGGAGGGGGGGGTTAGGTTTTTTTTAGCATTTAGCTTGGGGGGGGGGGGGGGGGTTTAGGTTTTTTTTTTTGGGGGGGGGGGTGGGGGTTTGGTTTTTTTAGCTATTTTAGGTTGTGTTCACATTGGTTCTCAAGGTTATCACAATAAGGGTGGTTCTCGCATGAGCCCCTCCCTATATATATATATATATATATATATATATTCAGCAGTGATGGCAAGAATCCGCGAAATAATGTTCTTTCTCCTTTTTGTGTTCTTTCTGAATGGAGCTACGCGAGGGAAAGCTCAGCTTTCTACTCTGCCGCAAAAGGGGGCCGCTTTCTTCCCCCAAAAAATGCCAGTTCCGCCGTCAGGGCCTAGAAAGAAGCATAATTCTGTTCCAAAGCTTCGTTTCATTCCAGCAACAGTAGTCTATGGTTCGAAGCGCCGCGTTCCATCCGGCGCGCATCCTCTCTCTCTATATATATATATATATATAGGGAGAAGATCATGCGAGAACCACCTCTTATTGTGAGAACCGCGAGAACCAATGTGAACACACCAAAAATGCCTAAAAATAGCTAAAAATCACACAATTTTTTTTTTAATATTTTTATATAAAAATCGCTACTTTTCGAAGCCAAAAAAAAAATTTTTTTTGGCCACTAAAAGTAGCGATTAATTTGAGCATAAAAAAATATTAAAAAAAATTTAGATATTTTTTTTTTGATTTTTTTAGATTTTTTTTAGATTTTTTTAGGTTTTTTGGGGGTTTAGTTTTTAGTATTTTAGCTTGGGGGGGGGTGGCGGGGGGGGGGGGGGTTAGGTTTGTTTTTTTTTTTTTTTTTTGGGGGGGGGGTGGGTTTAGGTTTTTTTTTTTGGGGGGGGGGGGGGGGTGGGGGTTAGATTTTTTAGGTTTTTTTAGCTATTTTAGGTTGTGTTCACATTGGTTCTCAAGGTTCTCACAATAAGGGTGGTTCTCGCATGAGCCCCTCCCTATATATATATATATATATATATATATATAGGTTAGGGATATGGTAAAAAGTGTTTAAAATGTGAGAAGGGTAAGAAATGTTTTAAACCATTGGATATTTAATCTAATGGTTGAGATCAATAGGGTATAAAATGTAAAATGTGATTTAATTAGAAGGACCTTATGTAAAATTGAAGGGCAAGAGTGTCTTTTCCAATTTTTCAAATATGGTAACCGTATCCTACACAACCAAAACCACCATCAAATCTCCTAAATTCCAGCGAAGTTCCTGTAAAAGCTAAATTCTTCTATTTCCTTCGATATAACCACATAGCAGACAACCTAGAAGTGTTTTAAAGGTAATCGTAGAACATTATTCGTCGCCTAATTCCTGTTGAACTAAGGGTTTTATATTATTCTTGTTCGATTAACAGTAAAATCGAGAATCAAAAGAGTGTCCTATGGATTCAAACAAAGGAACGAGGAAGCAATCGGGTTTGAAGAGGAAGCGAGAAGCAGCAATTTCGAAACCAGGTTAGGGTTTTATTGTGGATTTGATGTTCGCTACAGTGTATGGTTGTCAAATGGTGTCTATTGATGTTTGTGATGTTCTTAAGAACAGGGTTAGCAGGTTTACGGTTTTATTTAGGGATTTATTGGGTTTTATTTGTGATGTAGATGGTGTGATTGTGTCATATTAGTAGATAGTAGAATGTAACCAAATAACAAATGTAGTGTTATATGCTATAATGAAGGGTGTTTTAACCGGGTTTTATTTTTAAATCGGTCTGTGTCTGTGGTGTGTTAAAGGTTTTTGATGATTGAAGGGTGTTTTAATTGGGGTTTTACAAATGTAGTGTCTTTTTACAGTGTTATATGCGAGAATGAATGGTGTATTAATGGGGGTTATATTTTAAGTCGATATGTAGTGTTTTAATGGGTTTTGATGATTGTATTTTGTTTGGCAATTATGAGTAGATGGTGTCTGTTAATCACCATATTGTATATAACACTACTATTATGATGTACACTAGTACAAAAGTGATTAAAAGATGCAGTTAAATTAGCTATTAAATGCGGTTCTAGACCCGCATCTTTTGATAATTTAACCAAAAACTATTTTTTCCCAATATAGTCAAGCGATGCGGTTTTAGAACCACATCTCTTGGTTTTTAAGCGAAAATATATTTTTTGGTTCATTTTCTAGAAAATTTTGTTAAATATTTCTACTAATTTCTTATTATAGACAAATTAACTAAAAATGAAAATAAAATTTACAAAAACTAAATTAAATTAAAACCAATATAAATTAACCCCATGACGGGTGGTCCTTTGGACAACCCTTAAGCATGTTAAAAGACGAAATAGTCCTCCACTTAATCGTGTAATTATCTTGAATTAGATAACTATGGTGCTATTGTTTCAGGTGCGGTTTAGGAGCTAAAAGATGGAGTAAACGCAGCTTTGGAGGCTTTGGTGAAGAACGGGTCGAGAGTGGAACAAGAGACGAAAGAAAGAAGAAAACTCAGGTCATCACCGTAAATTACGGTCCCACCGTAATTTACAGTGGACCTGAAAAACAAAAAGATCCCACCGTAGCACAAACTATTCTCACCATAGCACTTTTCTGTTCACCGTTGATGCCGTAATTTACGGTGGAGTCTGCGAGCAAAATGTGTAACTGCCACTTTTAAGTTGGTTTTGGGGTGTCTTTTCGATATCTCTCATCATTGGACGGTTCTAGGACATCATTGGGGCGATTTTGGATAACTTGTTTGGTTTGTGAACATTTCTTATCATTCGGTTTGTGCTTTTGATTCGTATGAACAATAGTTTGATTATGATGATGATTCACCGAGCCATGTCCGGCTAAACTCTTCGGTGATCATCTTAGGTGAATGTTTCTTGAACTTTTGTGTGTTTAATTTCTGAATTTCTAGAATGATATCTTGCGTTGCTTGAATGTCATGGTGTATGTTTGATTGTTTGTAGTTTGTTAATCAATATCGTACGTTCTTGGTGCCGTTGGCAATCGAGATATCACGGGAAGGGTTAGGGTTGGTTATTGATTAATTGATCATCGGGAAACAACCTCGCGTTTATATAATCCGAGTACTTTGTTCCCTTTTATCACTTCAATCATCTATACACGAGTTATGTCTATGTAACTCTTTCTAGTGGAATTACACACAACTGTTTAAAGAAACTGAAACCTAAGGTGATCATTGTTCTCTCCTAATTTGTTTTACAACCAACTTTGATTTGAATTAGTTTTTAATTTAGTTTTCTAAAACAACAATCCAAACTCTTGAATTTTAATTTTCTGCAATTTAGTCTAATAATTAGTTTAAGTACAAAGCTATACATTCAACACATCTTCCACATACTCCCTGAGTTCGATACCCTACTACCACTATCTATAGTTGTTTGGGGATTAAATTTGCGTGACCCACGACAATCACGTCAAATTTTGGCGCCGTTGCAGGGGAGTAGTGCGCAACGTGTGTTAGTTTAATAGTTTTGTTTGTTATTTTCGGGTTTACGTTGGTTGTGTTTAGTGTGCAGGTACTTCAGGTGTATGCATACTAGAGGTTCTCACAGGTCATCACCGCTATCGTTTGATCCGGAAATTGAAAGAATGCTAAGACAAAACCGAGTTTTAGTGCGAGAAAACAAAATCATTGGTTCACCCACTTCACCCATTACACCGAGAAACATCATGGCTGATTCTCAGATTCCACCTACAACCAGTCAATCATCCTCATCCTTTATACCTACTTCCACCCAACCATCACCAAACACTACATTACCTAATACCACTGCTGAATTTACACCATCCAACGTCACCCAACCAATCACCACTCAAACTGAGCCTACCATCACCTACAATCCATCCACCACAATCCCACCATTATCACACTTCTTTCCCCCAACTACGGGTCAATCATCATCCACCTTCACAATTGCACCCAATTCAACTATCGTGCATACTACTTCATCTTTTGGACCACAACAACAACAGTCGGGATTCCAGTATTCGACCATTCCATTTGGGCAGACCTCGGGAATTCAAGGAGATGGTTATGATGAGGGATTTGAAGATTATGAGGGTTATGAAGATGATGGGTACGGTTATGGAGGTTATGGTGATCAAGGGGAGTTTGGGTATTTGCAAAGTCAATCTCAAGGGATGGCAAGTGTTGGTGGAATGCCACAACAACAAATTATACCACAACACATTCGGCCAAGACCACAAGGGCCACCAATACAACAACCTATTCCATTGCAACAAGTTCGGCCACAACATGTACAACCACAATTTCAAAGGCCGATTCAATACCCACCGATGCCCCAACAACCAATTGCACCACAAGGGCCTATACCAAGACCAATGGGTCCTATTCGTCCAAGGGGTCGATTGGGTGTTCCAAGAAGGCATCTTAGGGAACAAGCAAGGGGAATAGAGGCACATTTCAGGCCAATCATTACTCAAAACCCTTCACCGGTGGTCATTCCTCACAACAACCAAGGGAGAACTTTTGAAGTAAGAACAAACTCGTTGCAAAGTTTACCGAAGTACAAAGGGTTAGCAACAGAGGAGCCGTATTTTCATTTAGAGGCCTATGACTCAATTTGCAACACTTTTGGGAGTCAAGGTTTTTCGGCCGATGAAGTCAAGTTGGTCTTATTTCAGTTTTCTTTGGAGGATAAGGCAAAGAAGTGGTTCTACACTTTGCCTTCGGCATCTATTTACACTTGGGGGGAAATGCAACAAACTTTCTTAGACGAATTCTATACCGCCCAAAAGACTAATGATGCTAGAAAGGGGTTGAGGAGCTTCCAACAACAACATGGTGAGATGTTCCATGAAGCGTTTGAACGATTCAATATGATGATAAAGAATTGCCCTCACCATGGAATCGAATTGTGGGAGTTAATGAATGGTTTTCACGAGGGGTTGAGTGCCGAAGACGCACGTGATTTGATGTATATCACCGGTGGGACTTTTGGAACAAACTATGAGAATGAAGATTGGGAGTTCTTGGAAAGCATGGCAACTACATCAAAGAGAAAAGCTCAAGCCTCGAGAAGAGCCCGACCGACCACTACCCGACCTCAAGTGCACGCCATAGATGATGGTAATGTTCAAACCACTAACCAAATTTATGATGTTTGTGCTTTGTGTAATGAAATAGGTCATGCGGCTGAAAATTGCCAAGGGATGTTGGACGGGCAATACGAGGAAGTCCATGCGGTTCAAGGTCAAGGTCAAGGAGGAGGTGGTAGGAACTACAACAACATGAATTCTAATACCTACCACCCCGGATTGAGGAACCATCCGAACTTTAGATATGGGAACCCTTCAAATCAAGCGAACCCAAATTTTCAAGGTAGCCAAGGTAATTTTGGTTCACGGCCATCTTACAATAACCAAGGTGGGTACCGAGGCGGAAATAACCAAGGTTATCAAAAGCAATACCACACGGGTCAAGAACAAGGGGGGCCTTCGGGTGGAAACGAGGTGATGGAGATGCTAAAGAGCATGCAAATGGAGATGCAAAAACGGAACCAACTAGACGAAGTGCGAATGCAAAAAGATGAGGTTCGTGATAAAAGCATCCAATCACTAACAACCCAAATGGGTCAATTAGCAACCGATGTGGCGGAATTGAAGAAAGGAAAGGGTCAACTTCCAAGCGACACTAAGGTAAACCCTTCACATGGTTCGTCACGAGGTAATGTTAATATTAATCATGTTAGTGTTTTAAGAAGTGGGAAAGAATTTAAAGCCAATTTGTCATCCGAATTGGTTGAGGGGGTGGTTGAGGATATCACGGGAATTGAGAGTGATGATGAACTTTCACCGGTTAAACCAAAAGAAACAATTATTAAAAAACCGGGTTTGGGTGAAAGTGAAAAGAATGAAAAAGTTGAGGGTGAACCGAGTCAAGTTCCATTTCCATCGGCCCTACTTGACCCGGGAAAGAAAAATTTTATTGTGTCGAGAGGTCCTCAGAAAGAGGAGATGTGGGATATGTTCAAACAAGTAAAAATAAATCTCCCACTCCTTGATGCAATAAAACAAGTCCCCGCTTATGCAAAATTCTTAAAAGAATTATGTACACAAAAAAGGCAAAACAAGAAGAAAGTGCCTAAGCGGGTGGATTTGACCGGGCAAGTGAGTGCGGTGTTGAATGGGGAGCTTCCTCCTAAGCTCCAAGATCCGGGCACGCCATTGATTAATGTACAAGTTGGTAATTTTCAAATGGCTAAGGCGTTGCTAGATCTCGGAGCCGGAGTTAGTATTTTACCGGGGGGCTTATACGACCAATATGACTTTGGTCCATTAGCAAGGGTGGAGACGACGGTTGTTTTGGCCGATTTGTCTCATAAGTTGCCTCGGGGTATGGTTCAAAACGTAATTGTAAAAATTGATGAGTTTTATTACCCGGTGGACTTCTTAGTTTTGGATTACTCATCGGCGGACCCTAAACAACAACAAAATATAATTTTGGGTCGGCCATTTTTAAGCACCGCACATGCTATTATTGATTGTAGGTTTGGTACAGTTGATATGGCGTTTGGAAATCGAAAAATGCGTTTGAATGTTTTTACTAACAATTCTAATGCTAATGGTGTTGATGAGTGTTTTATGGCAGACATAGTAGATGGATGCAACCCGCATGAGTATGAGGAGGATGGTTTGGATATTTGCCTGTGTGATTTTTCTGAACAGGTACATGCTTATGCACTACGGGTTGAAGAGGAAGCACAAGATGCTATGGCAATGAAGGAAGGTAGACCACCATGGACCCACCAATTCGAGGGTCTACCGGTAGAGATCGATTCGGGTACAAAACCATCATTGGAGGAACCACCAAAGTTGGAGCTCAAGGACTTGCCTAGCCATTTGAAGTATGTATTTCTAGGGGATAATGACACTTTACCGGTCATTATTGCCTCTAATTTGGAATTGGCACAAGAGCAAGCGTTGATGGAGGTTTTAAAAGCGAACAAGGGTGCTATTGGATGGACGATTGCCGACCTCAAAGGAATTAGTCCATCCATTGTCATGCATAAAATCATCACGACCGAAGATGCCAAACCGACATGAGAAGCTCAAAGGCGGTTGAACCCGAACCTAAGGGAGGTAGTTAAAAAAGAGGTAATTAAATGGTTGGATGCGGGAATCATCTATCCGATTTCGGATAGCGCTTGGGTGAGTCCCACCCAAGTTGTGCCTAAGAAGGCCGGTATTCAAGTAGTCAAGGATGAAAGTGGTGAACAAATTGCCACCCGACCGGTTACCGGGTGGCGGGTGTGTATTGACTACCGAAAACTGAATGCCGCCACTTCTAAGGACCATTTCCCGTTACCTTTCATTGACCAAATTATTGAAAAATTGTCGGGTCAAAAATATTATTGCTTCTTAGATGGGTATTCGGGTTATAATCAAATCGCCATACACCCGGATGACCAACACAAGACCACCTTCACATGTCCATATGGCACCTTTGCCTTTAGGCGAATGCCATTTGGTTTGTGTAATGCTCCGGCAACTTTTCAACGATGTATGATGAGTATTTTCTCGGACATGGTTGGAGAGTCGCTCGAAGTATTTATGGATGATTTCTCCATTTTTGGCACTACTTTTGATGCTTGTCTCAACGAATTGCAAAAGGTTTTGAAAAGGTGCGTTGAGAAAAATTTAGTGCTAAGTTGGGAGAAAAGTCATTTCATGGTGCAATACGGCATTGTGTTGGGGCATGTGATTTCGGAAAGGGGGATGGAGGTGGATAAGGCAAAGATACGGGTAATATCATCTTTGCCACCTCCTAAAAATGTTAAGGGTGTAAGGTCATTCTTGGGACACGCGGGTTTTTATCGACGTTTCATTAAGGGTTTTAGTGTTATCACCAAACCCTTATGCAATTTGTTATTAAAAGATGTTCCGTTTGATTTTACTAACGAGTGTATGCAAGCTTTCACTGTTTTGAAGGAACACTTGGTCAAGGCGCCGATATTGCAACCACCCGATTGGTCAAAGCCGTTCGAAATAATGTGTGATGCAAGCGATACCACTATTGGTGCAGTTTTGGGTCAACGGGTTGACAAGAAACCGGTGGATATTTACTATGCAAGCAAAACTTTATCCGAAGCACAACTTAACTACACCACAACCGAGAAGGAATTACTAGCGGTGGTGTATGCTTTGGATAAGTTTCGCTCGTATATTTGGGGAAGCAAGGTAGTGGTTTATTCGGATCATAGTGCGGTTCGGTACTTGATGGAGAAAAAGGATGCGAAGCCGCGTTTGATTCGGTGGGTCTTATTATTACAAGAGTTCGATTTAGAGATCCGAGACAAGAAGGGAAGTGAGAATGTAGTAGCGGATCATTTGTCTCGGATTCCGGTGGAAGGGACCGACGATGTAAGTGAGATTAATGAAAGTTTCCCCGATGAGCAGTTGTTAGCCGTTTCCACTTTCGTTGCACCGTGGTACGCTCATTACGTCAACTATTTAGCCATGGGTGCCATTCCAACTCATTGGACCAAAAAGCGTCGTCAACAATTTATGGTCCAAGTGAGGCAATACATTTGGGATGAGCCGGATCTCTTCAAGATCGGACCGGATCAAGTTATACGGAGGTGTGTGCCCGAGACGGAAGTGTTGGAAATCTTAACTCATGCCCATTCGTCCGCTTGCGGGGGTCATTTTAGTGGGCATAAAACAGGCTATCGGGTACTTTCTTGCGGGTTTTATTGGCCCACTATTTTTAAGGATGCAATTGAGTTCGCCCGGAATTGTATAAACTGCCAAAAGATGGGTAGCATATCAAAGAGGGATGAGATGCCACTACAACCAATCTTGGTTGTAGAGATATTTGATGTATGGGGAATAGATTTTATAGGTCCGTTTCCGAATTCGAATGGCTTTCTTTATATTTTGGTAGCGGTGGATTATGTCTCGAAGTGGATTGAGGCTATTGCAACACGAACAAACGACCATTCGGTTGTTTGTAAATTTGTTCAATCCAACATCTTCTCTCGCTTTGGAATCCCGCGGGTTATTATCAGTGATGGTGGTTCACATTTCAAGAACTTCAATTTCGGAAAATTATTGAAGAGGTATAGCGTGAACCACCGAGTCGCCACACCTTACCATCCGCAAACGAGTGGACAAGTCGAAGTGTCCAACCGTCAAATCAAGGAGATTCTCATGAAGACGGTAAGAACGGATAGAAAGGATTGGTCGAGCAAGTTGGATGATGCTTTGTGGGCATACCGTACGGCCTACAAGACTCCGATTGGCACAACACCTTACCGGATGGTGTATGGTAAGGGTTGTCACTTGCCAATGGAGTTGGCGCATCGGGCGCATTGGGCGATCAAGACAGTCAACGCGGATTACGATGAGGCAGGTAAGTTGAGAAAGTTGCAATTGAGCGAGATAGAAGAGATTCGAGATGAGGCGTACGAATGTGCATCGGCTTATAAGGATAAACTAAAGAAAGTACATGATGCGAAATTGCGCAAGAAAACGTTCGAAGTGGGGCAGAAAGTTTGGTTGTACAACTCACGATTGAAGATGTTCGCGGGCAAGCTTAAAAGCAAATGGATGGGTCCGTATGTTATTCGAAGAGTTGGGCGATTTGGTGATGTGGACATCCAAGATGAGCAAACATTGAAACAACAAACGGTGAACGGTCACCGCTTGAAGCCGTACTTGGAGGGAAATGACATCAACAACTTGGAGCTTGACAAAGCGGGCTATATCTTACGCCCGGTCGATGAGGAACAACCATGAGAGGCCCAGGTTTGGTGGTAGTGTACATAGTAGTTTTGTTTTGTTTTGTATATTTGCACAATTGCCTTAGTTCCTCGAAGTCCGTGTTCGAAACAAGTGTGGGGATGTTCGGGTCACGAATTGCTCTTACATTGTGTTGAGGACAACACGGGATTTTTGAGGGGGTAGGGTAATTTTTACAAGTTTTTGAAAAAATTAAAAAGAAAAAAAAATAGAAAAAAATTAAAAATCAAAAAAATGTTTCACATAAAACCTCAATTTTTATCAAAGAAGAGATGCCCAGTGAGCACCGTAAATTACGGTACAGCCGTAATTTACGGTGGGTGTTCAAAAGTTTTGGGCTTTACGGTAAAATCCTCCTGAGTTACGATGAAAGATTTGAGGTTCAGTGTTTACCGTAAATTACGGTCATACCGTAATTTACGGTGGAAGTTGAAATTGATGGGGGTTTACGGTGCAAGTCTACTGTGCTACGGTGAGAAAATGATGTTCAGGTCTCACCGTAATTTACGGTGAGACCGTAAATTACGGTACGCGGAAAACTTGTGTCGGTCGTTTGGGGTTCTGTAATTACATAAAAAAAATATAATAATAATCAACAACATCACGTGAGTTTAACCCCAGCCACATATTCTTTGCATTCAACACATCTTCCATCACCATCATATCTCTCTCAAATAAACCCACCACTCCTTCATAGTTCTTCTTCTTCCCAAACCTTCCATCCTCCATAACTTTCCAAATTCCTGTCCAAATCAAGTGAAGTTTTGGTCTAACTTGACTAACTTTTCACAAGCTTTGTGATTGTGAGGAGAGATTTCAGAGAAAACGCAATTTTGGGGTCCGAATTCGAAACCCTGGTTTGAGATAATTTGGGGGTTTTGGGGTTTTTGGTTTCACAAGCACTCTTCCATCTTTAAACAAGGTATGAACGCTTATTTTGTTATATTTTGGTGCTACATTGTGAAAAGTAAGGTGATTTAGGTTATTTGCTCTTGCCCACTTGCTTGTTGTTAAGATATGATTATGAAATTGATTATTGAACACGGTTTGTGGTTGTTGATTTAGGATATGTGGTTAAAGTAGTGAACTTTTGGGATGTTCTACATTGTAGAGACACCATGCCCAATTTTTGAAAAATTCTTGATACACTTTTAGGTTCACTAGCATCTACAACCACGATAACAAGCAAGTGTGGGGATGATTTTGAAGAGAGGGTTTAATTTGTTGTTTGTTTTGTCGCTTGTTTCATGTGTGTAGGAAATGGCAAGGACAAAGGAACAAGCGGGATCAAGCCCATCTTCATCAAAAGGCAAGGGAAAACAAAAGGAGCAACCATCAAAGAAGAGGCAATATATGGGTAGGGTTAGTGAAAGCGAAAGTGAAGGCGAAGAAGAGATGGCGTTAGACCCGAGTGAAAAGCGGGTATGGAACTCGGGGTCTTTGGATGATCAACCCGAGATTTGGCAGCCAACACTTTACAATGATTGCATGAACAAGTTGAAAAACAAGGCAGCCGCGTTTATTTGTGAGAAAGAAGTTGATGAGCCCCAATTTGGCCAGTTCGGGGTGTTTGCTAAGTTTCGCGCTTTAGGTTGGGAAGGGGCGCTTAAATGCTTCGACAAAGACAAGAGTAACCTGTTTATGACAGAGATTCAAGAGTGGATGGCAACCTTACAATGTCACAATTTTAACAAGCCATCACAGATGAAGTTGATTGGGAAGGTACATGGGGTACCGGTGGAGATGTCATTCGACACGTTGAAGAGGCTGGGGAAGTATGACAGTCTCCCGGCTAAGGAGTACATGATTCCCACACTTGATGACTTATTGCTTAAACCAGAAAAGCATGTGAGATGGAACGACATGTTGGCAGCATTGTTTTTGCCCGGTAGATACAGTGGTATTCTATACTGGAAGAACTTGAAGATTGAAGCTAAATTGCTGCATACAATCTGCCTTCTCAATGTCATTCCAAGAAGGGGAGACAAAGAACAGGTGAGGTACCCAGAGATACCCATTCTTTATTCGTTGATGCATGGGTCCCCACGCTTCCCGATACGTTACCTTATCATGCACCACTTATGGATCTGCCGGAACAAATATGGAAGAGACATCGTCCCGTATTGCCGCATAATTACGGGTTTGATGAAACAACAGAAAGCGCTAACATCCGAAGACCGAGGTTTGACAAAAAGGCACCAGCCGTTTACAATGGATAGGTTGGGGAATGTTTGGACGTATACTCAGTCGGAACGTTATCATAAGCTGAAATCTGAAGGTCAAAGGTGGAGGGCATTAAAGTTGAATGCAAGAGAGTTGTTACCGGGAGAGCCGGATGAGCCGGAGAGTGATGTAGAAATGGTTCCGAGTGGGGACGAGGATTATGCGGACGAGCCGCATGGTGGTGCAAATGTTGGTCTAGGGGGTTTTGGTGGAGGTCACGGTGGTATGTTCTATGACTATGCGCAGCAACCTTATGAGCCGGGGTGGGCTTATAGTGGTTCAATGCAAGAGGTGATTGAAAGTCAACGTCCGCCGGCATCTATTTTTGATACATGGTCGGGGTCGGAGAGGACGTTGTATGATCAAAACACGAGGAATAGTGCAAGCATAGAGCGGTCGTTAAAACATAGCTTTGATCGCAATGAGGCATGGAACCGTACCTTCGCATATTCTCGAGAGGTGGATACCAATAATAGATATCATGATGATCAAATGAGGCGGATGCATGCGGATTGGCATGCCGGAAGGCCGGTTGTTGAAGATCCACAACATGTGGACTATGCCTCATTACCGCCTTATGATGGTAGCATTTCATACCCGACTCCACCACTTCACCATTCTCAATGGCTTGACCCGAGGCAGCAAGAGGGAGCGCAACAACAAGCAGGGAGTAGCAGCGGCGCATTCGGATTTGGAGAGTGGAATGATATGATGTCATCCATCTTTGGACCTCCAGGACCGCGCTACTATTAATCAGGTGGTATTCTCCCTTGTGTATAGTTTGTACATATTTTTAGTTTTATGTTGGTTATGGTTGGGAGGATGGGTGGTGTTTGATTATGTGTTGATTGTTGGGTTGGTGTTTGTTGGTGGTGTCGTGTTTAAAAAAAAACATAAAAAAAATATATAAAAAGAAAAATACAAAAAGAAATTTGGGGTTTGAGAAAATAAGCTTTTGTTGATGGTGATTGAGTTTAGTGATCAAAGCCTCCCAAAGCCATACATTGGGGTCAATGTATCCCAAGTGTGGGGATGGGGGGAAATTTTGAGGTTTTTGAAAAATTTTGAGCCAAGCGAAATGATGTGAAATTTTGAACGCCCTAACCTACCCCCAAGTTGATGCACCGGCAACCCTTGATACCTTTTTCATTCTTGGTGAGAGTTGTAGCCACACTTGTACATAAATAATAATTGTCTTTGATGAGAGTGGCTACGGGTGGGGGTGCATTAGAACTTGTGCTTGAATGCGATTTGAATCCTTAGTTAAACATGAATGTAGAAAGGATAAGGGCATTAGGTAGCCTCGTCGTTGGTGTGAGCGAGTGTGGGATTTGGGGGGTTGGACCTCATAAGTATATATATGAGCATGGTAGTGAGAGGGGCGGGGGTTTGGACATTTAGTTGCCCGTTTTGTGCCTTTAAAGCTTATCATTTGTTTCCCCTAGCTACTTACTTGAAATTTACCCAAATTTGACCCGGTCGGATAGTGTTAGTGATAGTATTAGTAGTTTTTGCTAGTTTGAAGTAGATATGGTTAATGCATTATCGTATGGTTGTTTGATAAAAAAAAATATCAGAAAAGAAAAAAAAAAGAAAAGCAATGAAAAAAAAAAAGAGAGAGAGAAGTTTATTGTCTTGTATATAGTAGTTTGTTTGATTGTTAGTTTGTTTTTGTTTATAATAAAAAGACCGGGTTGAATTTTAGCTACTTCATATATATTCCATTCCCTACCTATACACCTAGCCGCGTTACAACCTTGAAGTCCCTTTGATTTGCATTCATGTTTGACCCATTTAAGGAGAATGATCGATTTAGGTACAAGCTTATGATTGTGCAACCACCCGTTTGCCTAGTGTGTGTCTAGCTTATCTTTGCTAGTTTTCACTTGTAGCCGAGAGGAGAGAATTTGAGAGGGGTGCATTGCTTGGGTGTTAAAAAAGGGGTTGGTAAAGAGATTGCATGCTTTGCTTGGTTTGATTTGATCACTTGTTTTGAAATCATTTTGATGAGTTGCTTGAGACAAGCAACGGTTAAGTGTGGGGATGTGACGGGTGGTCCTTTGGACAACCCTTAAGCATGTTAAAAGACGAAATAGTCCTCCACTTAATCGTGTAATTATCTTGAATTAGATAACTATGGTGCTATTGTTTCAGGTGCGGTTTAGGAGCTAAAAGATGGAGTAAACGCAGCTTTGGAGGCTTTGGTGAAGAACGGGTCGAGAGTGGAACAAGAGACGAAAGAAAGAAGAAAACTCAGGTCATCACCGTAAATTACGGTCCCACCGTAATTTACGGTGGACCTGAAAAACAAAAAGATCCCACCATAGCACAGACTATTCTCACCGTAGCACTTTTCGATTCACCGTAAATTACGGTGATGCCGTAATTTACGGTGGAGTCTGCGAGCAAAATGTGTAACTGCCACTTTTAAGTTGGTTTTGGGGTGTCTTTTCGATATCTCTCATCATTGGACGGTTCTAGGACATCATTGGGGCGATTTTGGAGAACTTGTTTGGTTTGTGAACATTTCTTATCATTCGGTTTGTGCTTTTGATTCGTATGAACAATAGTTTGATTATGATGATGATTCACCGAGCCATGTCCGGCTAAACTCTTCGGTGATCATCTTAGGTGAATGTTTCTTGAACTTTTGTGTGTTTAATTTCTGAATTTCTAGAATGATATCTTGCGTTGCTTGAATGTCATGGTGTATGTTTGATTGTTTGTAGTTTGTTAATCAATATTGCAATTTCTAGTCTTAATCGTACGTTCTTGGTGCCGTTGGCAATCGAGATATCACAGGAAGGGTTAGGGTTGGTTATTGATTAATTGGTCATCGGGAAACAAC
Organism: Helianthus annuus; assembly: GCF_002127325.2. Taxonomy (NCBI): domain Eukaryota; kingdom Viridiplantae; phylum Streptophyta; class Magnoliopsida; order Asterales; family Asteraceae; genus Helianthus; species Helianthus annuus. Next base: position 189,969,713 of record NC_035436.2, on the reverse strand, counting down.
CTCGCGTTTATATAATCCGAGTACTTTGTTCCCTTTTATCACTTCAATCATCTATACACGAGTTATGTCTATGTAACTCTTTCTAGTGGAATTACACACAACTGTTTAAAGAAACTGAAACCTAAGGTGATCATTGTTCTCTCCTAATTTGTTTTACAACCAACTTTGATTTGAATTAGTTTTTAATTTAGTTTTCTAAAACAACAATCCAAACTCTTGAATTTTAATTTTCTGCAATTTAGTCTAATAATTAGTTTAAGTACAAAGCTATACATTCAACACATCTTCCACATACTCCCTGAGTTCGATACCCTACTACCACTATCTATAGTTGTTTGGGGATTAAATTTGCGTGACCCACGACAATCACGTCACCCCAGAATATAAATTACAAACGGTTTCAAAGTAACACAAAATTACAAAAGTTTCAAAGTAACACAAATATATATATATATATCTCTAAAGATGAAAGTAATATACAATAACTTTCCAAACATGAGAACATGACCATAATCCATTACTGGTAATAATGCATACTGCAGCATACAGGTTAAAACAAGCAAGATACTAAGAACTAATTTCTTATATAGCAACATTTTACTCGATTAAAAGTTTAGGAGGTCAAGTTACCTCCCCTGGTATTGTCCTCCGCATCTCTGCTTACCTCCCCTGGTGTTGTCCTCCACGTCTCCGCCACCTATCGTGTTAATTTAATGCCCGACTTGCATTAAAATAGTGGTTTCCTCAATATTATCTTTAGAATCAACAATCAAAAGTTATGCATAAAGAACATTTTATACCATTTAATTTTACCTATAGCAAGTAGTCCAATATTCCATTTAATACCTCCTTATATCCCATTATCTGATGCATCTCTGTTGGTATCAACTTCAAATAACATAACTTCAATGTAAAAACCCTTCCAACAAAAACATAGAAAACTGTTCTAAATATGAAAATAAAAATAAAGAATTAAGTTATAGATTACTTGCAAGAATAATATACCCAGCTTTGCCAAAAGTTGAAGGTGATTTCGCTTAAGAAGGCTTCTGGTTTTCCAGCAAAGCCTAAGGAGAATCTTCACAGTTCAAGAACTCCAAAGTCAACAACTCACTATATCTTCCAACTAATTCCAATGCAATATTTGCAGCACAGAACATCAAAACAAGTATTTTTTTTCTCTTTATAAGAATGAAAAATGTAAACTATATTGTGGCCTACTAACCATATAATTCTGCAAATATCACAAGCTTTAACAGTAAAATAACCGACTCTCCATAAATACTTTTACAAGATTGTGTCACAGTGTTAAAGGAACAAACTTGTTATCAAATGAGTAATGATTAAAGCAGCAAAATGTACACTAACATATTTTCCAGTCACTTTCGGGCCTCTTTAGTTACTTCACCCACTTCTTAACGATCTTCTATCAAGCTTAGAGGCTGCCATTGATAACTGCAGAACAAGGCATAATAGTTAAAAATTAATGTAAGGGTCAATTATCAAACAACAAAAAAATACAGAAAACAACACACAAATAAATTCATGTGTATAATAAAATTAACTTATTAAACAAGAGTAGCTAAAAATCACTCAAAAAGGACCTAAAAATATCATCCTAGGAAATTCAAACACCAAATTTAAGAAACCCTAACCACAAAATCAAAATGGGAATCTCATGAGAGAGCCATTCAACCTTATGTTTAATCGTGATGAGATACCTAATGAAGAACTGAAGCGGCAATAAAGACGATGAAGCAATCGACCGCACCCTCATGAAGGGGCGAGCAATGAGAAACTTGAATTCATGATTTAAAAGAAAAGTTGAATGATATCGAAAGAAGAAGGCTGTCCAGGAGTTCACCTGATGAGTGTTCGCAGAGAGATAAGAGAAACAATTCGGCTGGGAATCGATGTCCGCCTAATATTTCTGAATCGTCATAACCCATTCTCGCAATCGCCGTCAAATGTTCTTGAATCATATAGTTCTTGCGTACTGCAGTTAGGTTTGATGGAAAGCATATTTTTTGCGATAATTTTCTAGTGAGGTTGGTTGATTTGGAACCTACCTAGTGGAGGGAATCAAAAGTTTAAAAGGGAAATGAATAACTTTTAGGGGGAAATGTTGTTTTTAAAAAACTGATAGAGGGAAATGTCACACCCCAACCGATGGCGGAATCATCGGGGCGCGGCACTAGGCGAATCAGATTGCTCAAGAGAATCCATAACAACTATATTGCGATAATATTCATTACATTTGTCATCCCATACTAACAAACAATACAATCACATAAGTTATCACAGATTTCTTGTCCTCTCGAACAATTCAAATCCGTCAACCTAGAATTTAGGTGAGTTTCTAGACTTCCTAGCTTGATTTGATGTAGACTTCGACTAATCCTGCAACATACGTTAAAATATTGTCAATACAAAAGTATTGGCGAGTATACAGGTTTGATATGTAATAGTATAATAGATTAAAAGTGCTGCGAATTTCCATATGCATAAACGTAATACACGACATATATACTCACAAAACTGATACTACCAGCTAAGTCCTCGATGCTCGACTCTTCGATGGCATAACTAGACCCCATCGGGCGCAATAGTACTATACTAGTCGTGGTGGGACGTCACGAGTATAAGTCCTAGCATACATGCAACTAGCATCACGTATATCTATGCAAACAGTTATTCGCAAGTGATAGATTGACTATTTGAATCATTCGTTTGATAAGTTCGATTTATAAGGAACGTATGTTACACCCAAAATTCGACAAAAAGGGGTCAAGTATACTCACAATGCGTATTTGGTTGGATTGACGGGATGATGCCTGAGAATGCCCTGATTTCAGACTGATTGCATGAGTAATGAATCACGCGTTAATTGGTATCGGATTACACGAAATTGGACGAAAGTTAGATCGAAAGTTGGCCCATTCGGATGGGCGGTCCGATCGGATAGGCCGTTTGATCGGATGGTCAGCTCGATCGAGTGGGCTGCTCGATCGGCTAGCCCGTCCGATCGGCTGGCCCGTCCGATCGGCTGGACCGTCCGGTCGGCTGGGCCGTCCGGTCGGCTGGGCCGCTCGATCGGCTGGGCCGCTCGATCGGCCAGCCTGTCCAGCTGTTTTTCGACGATTTTCGCGTGTTTTCGGTGGTTTGGTCGGGACGTTGTTGTGACGTGTTGAACAACTGAAATCCCATCAGTTTCCGACCTGTTCTAAAGGCCGGGAATCACCTCGTTCCATCAGGACTTGCCGTTCTTGACGGTTTTCCTTTGTTTAACCCGTACTTGGTGGAAACATTGCTAGAAATCAGATCTTTGACCAACACATCACTAGGAATGAGTAGAAGGTCGGTCTAAGCTCTGGTTCTACCGTTTTTATGTATAGATCTGATGTGAAAACCTTGATTATCCTTATGGAGTTTCCTAGATCTGAGTTGTTCTTGGTGGAATGAGGCCAACATTTGAAGTTCATAAGAACTTCATGATGACATCACTCTAGAACATCTCAAATCCGTAACTTCTTGGTTAGGAAACATGGATTTAGACGAGATTTATGTAAAATCGTATGGAAACCATTCGGATCTGAGTTGTTCTTCATGGGATGACATCACCTTTGAAGAACTTCATGGTGACATCACCCTAGAACACTCCAAATCCGTTGATTTCACGGTTAAAAGTTGGAATATGAAAGGTAGAAAGGTGTGGGATGAATATAGATTATAGAAGTACAAGATTTGGGTTGAAAACTTACAAGAATCGGGAGAAATCGAGAGAAAAGTGGTCAAGAACATCCTGGTCGAGTAGCAGCAGCAACAACAAGTGTTTGGAGTGAAAAGAGGGGTATTTATAGGCAAGGGAGGAGGAAGAAGGAGAAGAGGTGGCCTGGTTCGGATGGCCCACTCGATCGGCCGGCCCAGCCGATCGGCTGGCCTATCCGATCGGCCGGCCCAGCCGATCGGCTGGCCCGTTCGATCAGCCGGCCCAGCCGAATGGCTGGCCTGTCCGATCGGCCGGCCCAACCGTTCGGCTGATCCGTTCGATCGACCGGCCCAGCCGTTTGGCTGGCCCGTCCGTACGGAAGCCTTTTGATCCTCGTTTTTGGTGCGTTGCGAAAGTTTGGGCCGTGTTTTCATGTATTTATATTTTTATTTATTTATTTATCATAATTAATCACAAAAAGGGTCGCATATACGCATCTATATATCCAATTCTCGGTGTGATGATCGAGTTACGCGTGCCTTCGAGTGCGTTCTTCGATGTGATGAGCCACAAAGATTATCGGGGCACTACTTGCTCGTGTTGCCGTCATCGTCACGATGGCTGGAGACATGGTACTCACCCGATTGTCTTTGTTAGCGTTGCTTGTTTACGTTTTGACACCTCACGGTTATCGAGGAGGGTAGATTAAGTCCTCACTCAACATCATCGTGAGTGTTATAATTTATTGAAAATAGGTTTGTAATAGCGATAGAATACGCGTAATTATTCGATTATGCTTCGATTTAGCGATATATCTGATATAGTTTCATTATGATATGAATCTATAGTGCTAGGCGTAACGAGTGTATCGAGTAGTAACAACGCACGAAGGTGTGGGTTGTTACAGTCTCCCCTGCTTTAGGAAATTTCGTCCCGAAATTACTCCATTAGTAGGGTCGTAAGAGTTGACGCGAATGAGAGTAGCGATTAAAAGCGTCTAGATAAGCGAGCGATCGATTAAAGATTCGGCGAGCGAGAGCGGTGAGAAGGTACGATTCGAATAACCAAAAGCGATGACACACACAAAAGTGATTCCATAAAGTTTTAAACCTACCGATAATCGATTAATCTTTGAAGATATTTAGGAAAACCCCTCATGGCGCGGCGCTAACTGCATCGTTGTCCACACTAGCGCTATGGGGAGGGTTTTCGTTAGTTTGATAACAGATCTTGAGTTATACATTTTAAAAGATTCCGGCAGCAAAATAAGTTTTAAGAAAATTTCCTAAAAAAGTTTGGTAACAGATCTTGAGTTATACATTTTAAAAGATTCTTTGGTCATTGCAAAAGTTTTTAAGGAAAAACTAAACTTATGAACTTCTTTTGGGCACGGAGCTTAAACTGATTCGATGTTTTCTCCATGTTGTAAGGAGATTTCACTTGTCCAACGGTTTTAACAAAATTTTATAAAAATCGGTTTTCTTTAACAGTATGGAAAAATAATTTTACATCGAGCCCCACGTGGCACTTTCCCACGAAAGTTTGTTAATATGATTAAAACACTTATATATAGGAAGTACCAGCGGCGTATCCACCATGTTTTACCCATATTACCTCTGTTTCGTGAAGCGGTGTCACGCGCGCCGATAAGACACAGATAGAATTTCGATCCCTCGGTCCAAGCGATAGGACGCTAGACCGAGTCTGGAATTGAAGCGACTTGAATGCAAGCAAGGCATAGATAGTGAATGCAAGTATTTCGATAATACGAAGCATTGATATGGTACACTGGGTTAGATGATGATTGATAAGCGATAGCGAATGACACGATTTTTGATTCGATTAATGCGATTTCGATTGCTAATGATGCGATTTTGATTCGACTAGATGCGACTTTGATTCGATCCCACATAAAACCCACATGGCATGTTTCCACGAGAGTTGCTAATATGGAAAACACCACGTTTCCCATATTAGTTTTGTCCCGTGAAGCGATGTCAGGTACCCTAATTTTACACAACTGCGATGACTTCCAAGCGATGAACAATGATGTGAATAGCGATAAGCAATTCGACCCCAAGTAAAAGATACGTAACAATTGTTGCGTTGCGAGCGATATGCGATTCGATTGAGTTGAATACACCACAAACAGTAACTAATGGTAGCCCACATGGCCTTTTTCCGCGAAAGTCTGCTAATATGGTTGAAACACCACCATGTTTCGACCCTATTAGTTTTGTCTCGTGAAACAAGGTCGTGCGTGCTAAATAACACAGATAACACGAGTATCGATGAGTGATAGTGACACGCGATGAGAGTATCGAGTTAATGAAATAGGCGCGAAATGCGTTAAAGCGAAAAGCGGCGAGTGATTTTCGATACTCGTCTAGCGATCCACAATAAGCGATCCACACCAAATGATAGAGGTTCACACAATAGTCAATAACCAGCATTAGAGATTGCGAGATAACACAAGATGCGATTGCGATTTCGAGCCATATATCGAGTGATTTTGATTGCGATATAGATCTAGCAAAATTGCGATTGAGTTACGACGTAGACTTACGACCAGTCTTGCGTTGCTCCAATTGCTCTTCGGGGTGAACTTACCTAAGTCCATTGATGTGGCATTTGCGTTGTGTACGCAGACTTACGAAAAGTCTCACAGTGATGCGATTTAGTTTTGTTACGCCTTGCGATCGATCTGTTTTGTGTCGAAAATAACCATTATAATATAATAGGTCTAATAACGTTCAACTCCACATGGCACTTTCTTCACGAAGCTTCGGTAGTATGGTAAAGCGCACCTTGCGTTACCCCTACTACTTATGCCCCGTGCTTTGGTGTCACGCTTTGTTGACATGGCCAAGACCCTTGATCATGCTTTTAAACGTTATGGCACCATTAGAACTTCACTACGATCTCCGTGCACTGACCAAAATAATCCCGTGTGCACCCGCGATTAGTTGTTTCTTGCACGTACATCGTACCTCATTCTAAGAGTGTTGTAAGGGTAAAATACATTATATAGTACATAGTGCTAGCGTTTAGATGGTGCTAGAGTAAAAGAGAAATAGAGTCCACATGCGACAGTAGATGGAATAAGCTCCACACATAGAAGAAAACGATAGCGATAAGTCGTATTATTTTACAACAACATTAGAAGCACAATAACGTTGCTGTGAAGGACACTTGCGGAGACTGCGGCTGTTGCTGACTTCCTTCAGAGTTACGGTCCTGCGCGGCAGTGCTGTGTATGATGACCATACCAGTTGCAATTTGCGCAATAGCGACAATTTGCTTCTGGCGGGTGATGATACGTGCACGTGAAACACAGGGGATGGGGCCCATTGTAAGCACGTTTCGGTTGAACTGGGACTGATTGGAGAGGTTCGGGTTGCGGCAGTCCGGTTGTTGAAGAGTCTGGGCTCACGGTCTTTCGTTTGCGGCTAGGTTGCGCTTCCTGAGATAATGCAGTGTCGTTGTCGGATTCGCCTGATGATTTGATAGAGACATTGTCGGAGCGATCCTTAGAGGAACCTTCAGGGGAGTAGTCGGATGATTCCTCATCCGATTCGCCAGAGGAATCGTCGGATGAGTTGATGATGATTGCTTGATGAGCTTGTTTGACAGGCTTCTTGGAGAAGAACCCGTCCAAGACTTGTTTGCTATTGATCTCTGCGGCTAAACGGTAGGCTTCTTCGATGGTAGCAGGTCTTGCAGCTTCTACAAAATCACCCACACTCTTAGGTAAGCCGCGAAGGTACTTCGCGATGGCTTTCCTTGGAGTGTCAACTTGACTTGGGCAGATTGCACTAAGCTGCTTGAACCTTGCTGTATAGCCAGCATTGTCACCTTCGGTTTGCTTGATTTCCCAAAATTCGTTTTCTAGCTTCTGGACTTCATGAGGGGGACAATATTCTTCCTTCATGAGTTCCTTCAGCTCGTCCCAAGAGAGGGCGTAAGCTGCGGAGATCCCACGTTTGTTGCGTTCGGCGGTCCACCAGTCGAGTGCTCGTGATTGGAATACTCCGGTAACACAAGTAGTACGGAGACTATCGGGACACCCACTTTGTCGAAGGGTGACTTCGATGGAATCGAACCACTGGAGCAGTTGGGTCACACCTCCTTCACTTGTGAATTCCATCGGGTCACAGGCTTTGAAGTGTTTGTGGAGGGAAGTAGATTGCGGCTCTTCCGTTTTAGAGTCCTTCGCGGCTCGAGCGTTGCTAAGAGAGTGCACTTGAGCGACAATTTGAGGAATGAGCTTGACCACTTCCTTGGTCACAATCGAGGCAATCCTCTTATCGGCACTTCGTTTGGCTCTTCTCCTAGCTATTCGTTTCGAGATAGAGTTGTTGGAAGGCATCTAGACAGAGAGAGATTTGGAATGAGATTCGATCATAATGATTTCGAGTTTACGATGCGATTGAGCGCGGTCGAAACTTGTAACGTGCATTATAAATAGACTTCACATAGGAGCCACATAGGAGACACGAACTTCCTAGATTTTCACACAATGTCTTGATTGTACTTAGATATAGATAGTTGTAGTTCATACTTACACATATATTATGGTTTAGAATGCGTGAGGACGCATTTAGAGAGGGAATGCGAGAGGAATCGGACAATTTGGACATTAGTTTTGTTGCGATCGTTCGGTCTTTGTTTTGGATTGCGATGGCTGTGCGAGTTGTGCGCTTTGTAAAACAGGGAGCGAAAATTGATAATCGCAATTAAACACATAAAATTGATAATTGCGATGGCTGTGCGGTCTTTGTTTTGCATTCATCCTCCAAGTCATCGCGAGGCTCGAGTCATTGTGATGGTCGAGTCCCTGGTGAGAGCTTTTTGAAAAATATTTTAGGGAGTGGAACGGTTTATTAAGGTACGGGTTTCACCCCTGACTTAACAGTTTCGTTCCCAATTTGTGGTTGCGCTCATCGAATGAATCCGAGAGCTTCACTAGAATTTCGAAGGGGAGGCTTTCGTCGAGGTATGGATGTCACTCCTGACTCAACGAAAGATTCTCGTGCTAGAAAAATGCACTGAGTGAGCAACCTATCGAGAGTTACTGGTTTTCACACCTGGTCTCGACTGGATCGCTCGGTTGTGAGATGCGAGTATTTTCGAAAACATGGGTATTATGTCTACCTTAGGAAAGGCTAGTAGTATTCCAGCCTTAGTAAAGGCTTCTCCGTGTGAAGTTGTAGTATGCGGGGTTCACACAAAGTCATAGTTTTTGCAATTTCGATCAGAGGCATCAGGTAGGCGCAATACAAACCCTACTGGGTTCGTACGAGGCAGCCTGTGGGTGCTTAGACTATAGACTAGGTCATTCTCTAAGACGTCGACCCGGACTAGGTCGAGTCTTGCCTAATTTCCTATAGTTATGGCTCTGATACCAATCTGTCACACCCCAACCGATGGCGGAATCATCGGGGCGCGGCACTAGGCGAATCAGATTGCTCAAGAGAATCTATAACAACTATATTGCGATAATATTCATTACATTTGTCATCCCATACTAACAAATAATACAATCACATAAGTCATCACAGATTTCTTGTCCTCTCAAACAATTCAAATCCGACGACCTAGAATTTAGGTGAGTTTCTAGATTTCCTAGCTTGATTTGATGTAGACTTCGACTAATCCTGCAACATACGTTAAAATATTGTCAATACAAAAGTATTGGCGAGTATACAGGTTTGATATGTAATAGTATAATAGATTAAAGTGATGTGAATTCCCATATGCATAAACGTAATACACGACATATATACTCACAAAACTGATACTACCAGCTAAGTCCTCGATGCTCGACTCTTTGATGGCATAACTAGACCCCGTCGGGCGCAATAGTACTATACTAGTCGTGGTGGGACTTCACGAGTATAAGTCCTAGCATACATGCAACTAGCATCACGTATATCTATGCAAACAGTTATTCGCAATTGATAGATTGACTATTTGAATCATTCGTTTGATAAGTTCGATTTATAAGGAACGTATGTTACACCCAAAATTCGACAAAAGGGGGTCAAGTATACTCACAATGCGTATTTGGTTGGATTGACGGGATGATGCCTGAGAATGCCCTGATTTCAGACTGATTACATGAGTAATGAATCACGCGTTAATTGGTATCGGATTACACGAAATTGGACGAAAGTTAGATCGAAAGTTGGCCCATTCGGATGGGCGGTGCAATCGGATAGGCCGTTTGATCGGATGGTCAGCTCGATCGAGTGGGCTGCTCGATCGGCTAGCCCGTCCGATCGGCTGGCCCGTCCGATCGGCTGGCCCGTCTGATCGGCTGGACCGTCCGGTCGGCTGGGCCGTCCGGTCGGCTGGGCCGCTCGATCGGCTGGGCCGCTCGATCGGCCAGCCTGTCCAGCTGTTTTTTGACGATTTTCGCGTGTTTTCGGTGGTTTGGTCGGGACGTTGTTGTGACGTGTTGAACAACTGAAATCCCATCAGTTTCCGACCTGTTCTAAAGGCCGGGAATCACCCCGTTCCATCAGGACTTGTCGTTCTTGACGGTTTTCCTTTGTTTAACCCGTACTTGGTTGAAACATTGCTAGAAATCAGATCTTTGACCAACACATCACTAGGAATGAGTAGAAGGTCGGTCTAAGCTCTGGTTCTACCGTTTTTATGTATAGATCTGATGTTAAAACCTTGATTATCCTTATGGAGTTTCCTAGATCTGAGTTGTTCTTGGTGGAATGAGGCCAACATTTGAAGTTCATAAGAACTTCATGATGACATCACTCTAGAACATCTCAAATCCGTAACTTCTTGGTTAGAAAACATGGATTTAGACGAGATTTATGTAAAATCGTATGGAAACCATTCGGATCTGAGTTGTTCTTCATGGGATGACATCACCTTTGAAGAACTCCATGGTGACATCACCCTAGAACACTCCAAATCCGTTGATTTCACGGTTAAAAGTTGGAATATGAAAGGTAGAAAGGTGTAGGATTGAATATAGATTATAGAAGTACAAGATTTGGGTTGAAAACTTACAAGAATCGGGAGAAATCGAGAGAAAAGTGGTCAAGAACGTCCTGGTCGAGTAGCAGCAGCAACAACAAGTGTTTGGAGTGAAAAGAGGGGTATTTATAGGCAAGGGAGGAGGAAGAAGGAGAAGAGGTGTCCTGGTTCGGATGGCCCACTCGATCGGCCGGCCCAGCCGATCGGCTGGCCTATCCGATCGGCCGGCCCAGCCGAATGGCTGGCCTGTCCGATCGGCCGGCCCAGCCGATCGGCTGGCCCGTTCGGTCGGTCGGCCCAGCCGTTCGGCTGGTCCGTTCGATCGAAGGGCCCAGCCGTTCGGCTGGCCCGTCCGTACGGAAGCCTTTCGATCCTCGTTTTTGGTGCGTTGCGAAAGTTTGGGCCGTGTTTTCATGTATTTATATTATTATTTATTTATTTATCATAATTAATCACAAAAAGGGTCGCATATACGCATCTATATATCCAATTCTCGGCGTGATGATCGAGTTACGCGTGCCTTCGAGTGCGTTCTTCGATGTGATGAGCCACAAAGATTATCGGGGCACTACTTGCTCTTGTTGCTGTCATCGTCACGATGGCTGGAGACATGGTACTCACCCGATAGTCTTTGTTAGCGTTGCTTGTTTACGTTTTGACACCCTACGGTTATCGAGGAGGGTAGATTAAATCCTCACTCAACATCATCGTGAGTGTTATAATTTATTGAAAATAGGTTTGTAATAGCGATAGAATATGCGTAATTATTCGATTATGCTTCGATTTAGCGATATATCTGATATAGTTTCATTATGATCCGAATCTCTGGTGCTAGGCGTAACGAGTGTATCGAGTAGTAACAATGCACGAAGGTGTGGGTTGTTACAGAAATCAAAATAAAAGTTATTTTTAACAAAGTAAAGTAAAATAACTAATATTTTGATATAAATATTTTTTTGACAGGTGAACTTCACAACAGACGGCTAATTCACACCCGCAAGACGCAGGCCCGCTATCACTCATTACCAGGACTATGTTGTCTTAATCGGGCCCACGCGCTGGTCGAGAGGGGCATTACGTTGTCCCCGATAAAATTTCCAGCCTCCTGCCACATGACAGGAGTTGCACCCTCCACAAGAGCCGACCCTCTGAAGTAAATGCACTGTAGTAGAAAACTCGGGTATTATAGTTAGATTTTGATATAAATATAAAACCATTAAAAATACTATTAAAGCTTGTAATATATATGGTATTATAAACGTTTTATAAAAGATAGAAAATACATGGATAAACTGAAGTACGGTTGTTCAAAAAACTCGTTGCTTAGAGATCGCTCGGGAAAAAAATTCGTTTGATTTGGCTCGGTTTGAAACTGAGCCAAGCCAGCTTGGCGGATCTTGGTTTTGCCCACTCGTTAGGTTGGCTCCTTTAGCTCGAATTATTTTACTTACAATATATTGAAATAAGACGAACTAACTAAAATCATCAGTTAGAAATCAAAGGAGTTAACCATCACTGACCCTAATTGGCCCATTAACCATCCTAGTGGACCATTGATCACCCTAAACGCCCTTCGTTGACAATAATGGAACATGAACAACACTAGTTGACCACCATTGGCCCTAATTGACCTATCAATTATCCTAATGGACCACTAATCATCAAAAACGAGCTTCATTAACAAAAAAGTAGCATGAATAACCCTAGCTGACCACCATTGTCACACCCCGACCACGTGTAACAACAAAACGTGGCGGAAACGTCGGGGAGTGTTGTAACAGAATCATTGTTTCATAACACATGGAAATTTAAATATTGTTTTATTGATTAAATGAACTCGTTGTTCTATTACAATCACATAAGTACAACTATGATCTTCCAAGTTTTAAAGTTGCTAAGGCACGAGTCCATCCTAAATGTAGCATGCATCAACAATCATCTCAAGACAGCACCTGAAACATGTGTAAAAATAGGTACGTCAGCATAAAAATGCCTGTGAGATACATAGGTTTTGTGAAAACGGAGTTCATGACTTATGTTTGAGAAAATGTTTAGTCATGAACTTTGTAAATTTGCTTTGTCTTGTAAATCATTTGAAAAAACGATAGGATCAGATGATATGTATAAATAAGAGAATAATGTAGGGTTAACTGAATAACCATGTAAAATGAGTTTGTATAAGTTAAGTTGTTTGAAAAACAATGTTTTAATAAAACGTTTATGGTATATATAAAATATACCCTGGGTTTTAAGAAAGTTGAATAAGTAATATATTAAAATATATTTCAGTTCCAATATTGTTAACTCAAGTGTGCTAAATAACGCCACGGTATGTAATGCAATGAAAACACTTATATATAAGAAGTACCAGCGGCGTATCTACCATGTTTTCATCACATTACACTCGTTCCGTTATCTAAACACTAACCAAAACCAAATCGTTTGATAGTTAGTATATTAAATATACTTTAGTTGTTCAAAATAATAGTTTTCAGTAGTATATTACGAGTATACCTTGGATTTATAGATAACACATTAAACTATGTTTTAGTTTTGTAAGTAACATATCAGAATATGTTTTGGTTGTGATAAATAACATATTAAACTATGTCTTGGTTTGTAAATAACATATCAAAATATGCTTTGGATGATTACAAAATATATGTTGGTTCTGTACAATACCACACATGAGAGTATATCAAACTATACTTTTTGGGAGTATATCAAAATATACTTTAAAGGTGCGATTTAAGAATTCATTCAGACCTGGTGTATCAAACTACACCTTTGAGACTATAAGGATACCACAAAGGAAATCCCTATTTGGATGGAGAAACAAATTGGTTTCAGACATTCCATGACAACAGGAATGGGGTGTCTAGTCCTATAGCGCTATATCATACTACCAATCGGTCTGGTGAACAAACTAAGTACTATTCCAACAATTACTTTTGTAATTTTTGAGAAATCAGTGTTTAAACCATAGATAGTCATTTAGTTTGTCAAAAGATAAATACTAACATGTATAATCAATTATACTTTGAAATCATGAAAATAACAGATAGGTACACATGCTTCACCCCAAAACAGTTCAGAAAACAGTAAAAGAGGGGAACTATGTACTCACCTGAGATTGCTTTGGATTCCTTGTATAATAACCGGATAATGCTAAAGATCACGGAATATCAACGACACCTAATAGGTAGCTTATGTTAATATACCGGACCAAATCGGAAGGATCGGACAGTACGCGGGTTCGTAAACCAAACGAGTATGGAGACTCGTGTAATATGGCTTAGCAAAGCCTATATACTAAAATGAAACCTAATCTAAGTGCTTACGGTCCATCACGACCCGTTTAGGTAGCTTATGCTACCCTAACGCGTCGTTCGCGTAGAACGCGTTCGGAACGCCTAACATTGCGACCACACGGTATAACCTCGGAAGGTTATAGCTATGGTCACCAAATGTGTTTGGTCGGGTCCTAATGACCGACCGAATGGGTCGGGTTCGAAAGTATAAGCGATGGTTTAAATCGCTTACCTTACGACCCTATATAAGCACTAAACTAAAAGTGACGAGCTAAGCATGTTAGAACATGCTTAACTAAGTTTAGAAACAGGTTTGGCATCAAAACAAACGGCTTTGATGCCCACGAGTAGTTTGGTTACAAAATACGCAAGAATGCGCATTTTGGCCGAAACTACGACTCGTCACTGAGCCTAGATAACGTGGTAATCAGTAGGTATGGTCACTATGGACCATAACCATCGTGATCACGCTCACGTTATGAAGTTCCATGAACTTCACATTGACCAAAAGCTGGTCAATGCAGAAAGTCAACAAAACGTTGACTTTCGGACTCGAAAAGCGAATAAAAGAGCGAAAGAAGACTTACGGAGGGTCCCCGAGTGCTAATCAAGACCAAATAGCTCAGGTATGAAACAATGGTTTCAACTTAGAGCTCTAAGATCTGATTTTGTGAATTTTACACTAAAGGGGGGGGGGGTATTTATAGGAAAAGTGGAACCGTTAGGATCGTTTTATCGAATATCGTGCCTTGATCTCGTGCGTACATGTGTCCAAGTGGATAAGTTCAGTGAACTTGACCCTTGGCTCTTCGTTGGGTGAAAAGGCATCGCCCCTTGATCGAACGAAAGGCCAGATTCTGCATTAAATGCAAAATCTTTCTGTCAGACATGTTCACGCGGCCCGCCTAAGGATTTGGCAAATCCTTACGCGCCCCGCCTAAGGTTCCCAGACCAGAATTTTCAATTTTGGTCCCTGCACTTCAGAAACACGTATTTTGGCCCATTTTTGGCACGTTTAAGCCCCGTTAACCTCATTTCAAGGCTCTAAGATGAAGTTAAAGTGTAGGGGACTTGAAATATGCTCAAAAATATTCCGGATGTCGGTTCGTTTGGCCGTACGATCGCGATGTTCGCTTAATTACGACGGAATGCGCATAAGCGCGAAAGATGATCCAAATGACGCGACGAATGGATTTTTCTCATGCCAAACACTAAGGCATAATATTATAATGCTTACATAAATTTTCGGATGTCCGGATGTATTCAGAACGTAGGTTATGCGCGAAAGTGCAAACTTGTGCACTTTTTGACACTTTTAGCCCCTGAATGATCCAAAAGTTTGTTTTAGCATACCAAACCCCTCAAAGCCTATTTCTAAGCTATGTAAAGGATATTTATGGTATGTTTAACTTATGGACATGTTCCGGAATGTTCGTTACAGTTCAAATTGGCATACTTTCGCAGTTTGTCAAGTTTAGTCCCTGTAAGCGAATTAACTTGTTTTTGCCATACCAAAGCCTTCAAAACTTATTTCTAAGTTATGTAAAGGTTATTTAAGGTATGTTAAGCCTATGTCACTATTCCGGAGTATTTGTTGGATTAAACTGGTTATTTTTACGCATCAGAGCGCGTATAACTCTCCAGAGAGCGATTTAAAACTTAAAATCGAACAAGAGTTGATATGTGCAAACGATACACATATTTGTACAAGTCCAAGGTATGAGATACAATATTTCATTGTTTTGGAATCTGTTTGATGGTTGCAGTGACACAGGTGTCACAGTCTCCCCTACTTTAGGAAATTTCGTCCCGAAATTTAATTCTAGAGGAAACTTGTGAAGACAGTTGTGACGGTTTCGCCTTCTAATAGATCCCTTGAACCCTTAAGTAAAACTCGGGGCCATGTTAGGACTCTTAGCGAATTTGTTAACCCTCAAGCGAATTCCTAGTAATAATAAAACATGGAATTTTGAACTACGAACAGAAGGATGTTTCTTATGAAGACTTATCATAGGAAACTTGGTGTGTGATTGAGATCAGAATTGGGGGAGTGTGAGAATAAATGACATTGGTCGAGGTCCGAGACTTCTCCCGTATCATTATTCTTGCCACTAGGTCTTAACACATGATGAATCTTCCTGTGGCTCCTGTGCACTGAATTCCATAATTATGTAGGCCTCCATAATTACGTAATTCCTTGCACAGTCCGCACAGTCCATTTCATAATCCGTAGGAAAAATTTCTTGAATAAATATGAAGCGATTTGACTAGACCACCAAAGGATCCTTTTAATTCGATCAACGAACGATCTTTTAACTAGATCAACACATGATCTTCTTAACTAGACCGTCGTACGATCTCTTTAAATAGACCGCTTAAGGGATCATTTTTATATCATCACATGATATTTCTAATCAGATTTTCAAAATCAATCTGTTTAAGCAGACCTTTCAAGAGGTCCAATTATAGAATAATACTTTATAACCCGAGGGACTTAACTACACTGTTGAAATCCATTAAGGGTTTAAGATAGTATCTTTCGATATCCTATTATGAATCTCTCGTATGAAGATATGAAAGATTCTATGAGGATTTGGATGGATCACATAGAACCACAAAACATGTAAGAAAATACATAAGCACAAATTTAGTTAACTTGATTCTTTATTTTGTTATCCTTAGGTATGGATATTAAGGCACACTAGGAATCCAACCTATGGATTTCATTTGGCATTTTAACGATTTATGAAGATCTATCTATAAAGATAGAGGGATTCTCAATAAGTGTTTGACTTTGTTTCTTAAAAGAAACGAGAGTTTAAGGTTCTTGGGGAGATCACAAGTGATCATAATATGACAGAACCATACGAGTAGTTTGTCGTTGGGCTGACATCATAAAGTTGCATCAAGCATTCACACAAACGCATAAATTTTGCAGAAATAAAAACAACAAATCTTTATTTATGTGGCAACGGATTTGTCTTGAAGTGTCAAAAGATAGCAACTAAGGAAATACAAAACACTAATTGTTCACTGCTGCATCATTGTTCATGTTTGCCTCATTGATGTTGAACACTCGTCCACGCGCTGGAGGTACGTTAACAAGCCTTGGGCAATTGTTCCTGTAGTGGGTAAGGTCACCACAGTTATAACATGACCCTGGGGGGAACCGTGCTTGAACAGCAGCAGGGTTTGCAGCAGCTTGATTTGCATAACGACAAACATTGATCAAATGTCCCAACCGCCCACAGTGGGTACATTTGTGACACTGCTCTTGCTCTAGATGATGACGGTTGCATTTGTTGCACAACGGTGCAGTACCAACATAGTTTTGTCTTTTACGAGGTTGTGTTGGCTGGTTTGGTGCAACTTGTTTGTCTTGAGCAGTTACAGCGTAGCTTTGAGAGGCTTTGCGCTTTTTCTTCTTGGACACCTCAGCACTTTCTTCCTTTGGTTCCACATGAGCAGTCTTATCAGATGGTCTTAGGTCGCCCTTCCGAAACAGCTTGCGCTTCCTGATTTGGGATTCAGTCAGAGTGGCAGCCAATTCAATGGCTTGTCTGACAGTAGTAGGGTTGCTGCCAGTAACGATGTCCTGAACTACGTCAGGAAGCCCATCAATGTATTTCTCAATCGCCTTATCCAGAGGCGTAACCATAGTAGGGCATAACAAGCTCAATTCCTCATAGCGATCAGTATAGGCTCGATGTTCCCCACTGTCTTGCTTTAAATCATCAAATTCCCTTTCTAGAGCCCTAAGCTCATGACGAGGACAGAACTCCTTCATCATAAGAGCCCTAAGCTCGGCCCAAGTCTGTGCTAATGCAACCTCTGCACCGCGGTCTCTCATAACCCCGTTCCACCACGTAAGAGCCCTCTTCTGAAACACACTCGAAGAAAACTCGACCTTGCGATTTTCAGGACACTGAACGTGACGGAAAGTATTCTCAATGCTCTCGAACCATTGAAGAAGACCAGTTGCTCCCTCAGAACCATTGAACTTGAGCGGTTTAGCTGAGTTAAAAATCTTGAAATTGCATGGAGCATTGTTGTTGTTGATGGCTTGAGTTATTTGAGCATAAAGAATTGGGAAGGCAGCAGCCATTTGTTGCGCGATGATTTCCGCCAGTTCGGCATTCGCCATCTGATTGTCGCGTCGAGGAGGCATTCTAAAAGAGGAAACATGAGAGGAAAAGAGTGAGAGAATTAGACGAAAAGAATGAGATGAAACAAATCTGATGAAAGCAAGGATAGTGGCCGTCTGTCTGTTACTACAAAGCAACACACGACCTGGTGATTAATCAAAGCAAATAGGTCAAAAATAATGTATCGCGAAGACATGCTCGCCTATAAGTGGACACTCACCCCAAGAGTTCCCAGGTAAGAGTGACTGGTCCGATTATGTGGATTTGTACGAACACTCTAGCCTTAGACAGAAAACTCAGGGTACAGGCACCCACCCTTCCAGTTTGCATGTGTTCACAATATTTAGACCAACTTTGACGAGAGTTTTGAAAATTCAAAGGGGTTCAAAACCTTATAACAGAGGGTTCAAAACCTAGTAATCAATCATCCTAGAACAGATGATTAGTTTTCAAAGCGGTTTTGAAATTTATGTTCTTGTTGCGGTCGTCGCCTAAGGATAGGTGACGGTGTTGTTTTATGACTAAACGCAAGTAAACTCGCGTTAGGGTCCTAGGAAGGTTATAGACTAGGCCAAAGCATTACTAATAACCTAATTCCCTATAACCATGAGCTCTGATACCAACTTTTCTGTCACACCCCGACCACGTGTAACAACAAAACGTGGCGGAAACGTCGGGGAGTGTTGTAACAGAATCATTGTTTCATAACACATGGAAATTTAAATATTGTTTTATTGATTAAATGAACTCGTTGTTCTATTACAATCACATAAGTACAACTATGATCTTCCAAGTTTTAAAGTTGCTAAGGCACGAGTCCATCCTAAATGTAGCATGCATCAACAATCATCTCAAGACAGCACCTGAAACATGTGTAAAAATAGGTACGTCAGCATAAAAATGCCTGTGAGATACATAGGTTTTGTGAAAACGGAGTTCATGACTTATGTTTGAGAAAATGTTTAGTCATGAACTTTGTAAATTTGCTTTGTCTTGTAAATCATTTGAAAAAACGATAGGATCAGATGATATGTATAAATAAGAGAATAATGTAGGGTTAACTGAATAACCATGTAAAATGAGTTTGTATAAGTTAAGTTGTTTGAAAAACAATGTTTTAATAAAACGTTTATGGTATATATAAAATATACCCTGGGTTTTAAGAAAGTTGAATAAGTAATATATTAAAATATATTTCAGTTCCAATATTGTTAACTCAAGTGTGCTAAATAACGCCACGGTATGTAATGCAATGAAAACACTTATATATAAGAAGTACCAGCGGCGTATCTACCATGTTTTCATCACATTACACTCGTTCCGTTATCTAAACACTAACCAAAACCAAATCGTTTGATAGTTAGTATATTAAATATACTTTAGTTGTTCAAAATAATAGTTTTCAGTGGTATATTACAAGTATACCTTGGATTTATAGATAACACATTAAACTATGTTTTAGTTTTGTAAATAACATATCAGAATATGTTTTGGTTGTGATAAATAACATATTAAACTATGTCTTGGTTTGTAAATAACATATCAAAATATGCTTTGGATGATTACAAAATATATGTTGGTTCTGTACAATACCACACATGAGAGTATATCAAACTATACTTTTTGGGAGTATATCAAAATATACTTTAAAGGTGCGATTTAAGAATTCATTCAGACCTGGTGTATCAAACTACACCTTTGAGACTATAAGGATACCACAAAGGAAATCCCTATTTGGATGGAGAAACAAATTGGTTTCAGACATTCCATGACAACAGGAATGGGGTGTCTAGTCCTATAGCGCTATATCATACTACCAATCGGTCTGGTGAACAAACTAAGTACTATTCCAACAATTACTTTTGTAATTTTTGAGAAATCAGTGTTTAAACCATAGATAGTCATTTAGTTTGTCAAAAGATAAATACTAACATGTATAATCAATTATACTTTGAAATCATGAAAATAACAGATAGGTACACATGCTTCACCCCAAAACAGTTCAGAAAACAGTAAAAGAGGGGAACTATGTACTCACCTGAGATTGCTTTGGATTCCTTGTATAATAACCGGATAATGCTAAAGATCACGGAATATCAACGACACCTAATAGGTAGCTTATGTTAATATACCGGACCAAATCGGAAGGATCGGACAGTACGCGGGTTCGTAAACCAAACGAGTATGGAGACTCGTGTAATATGGCTTAGCAAAGCCTATATACTAAAATGAAACCTAATCTAAGTGCTTACGGTCCATCACGACCCGTTTAGGTAGCTTATGCTACCCTAACGCGTCGTTCGCGTAGAACGCGTTCGGAACGCCTAACATTGCGACCACACGGTATAACCTCGGAAGGTTATAGCTATGGTCACCAAATGTGTTTGGTCGGGTCCTAATGACCGACCGAATGGGTCGGGTTCGAAAGTATAAGCGATGGTTTAAATCGCTTACCTTACGACCCTATATAAGCACTAAACTAAAAGTGACGAGCTAAGCATGTTAGAACATGCTTAACTAAGTTTAGAAACAGGTTTGGCATCAAAACAAACGGCTTTGATGCCCACGAGTAGTTTGGTTACAAAATACGCAAGAATGCGCATTTTGGCCGAAACTACGACTCGTCACTGAGCCTAGATAACGTGGTAATCAGTAGGTATGGTCACTATGGACCATAACCATCGTGATCACGCTCACGTTATGAAGTTCCATGAACTTCACATTGACCAAAAGCTGGTCAATGCAGAAAGTCAACAAAACGTTGACTTTCGGACTCGAAAAGCGAATAAAAGAGCGAAAGAAGACTTACGGAGGGTCCCCGAGTGCTAATCAAGACCAAATAGCTCAGGTATGAAACAATGGTTTCAACTTAGAGCTCTAAGATCTGATTTTGTGAATTTTACACTAAAGGGGGGGGTATTTATAGGGAAAGTGGAACCGTTAGGATCGTTTTATCGAATATCGTGCCTTGATCTCGTGCGTACATGTGTCCAAGTGGATAAGTTCAGTGAACTTGACCCTTGGCTCTTCGTTGGGTGAAAAGGCATCGCCCCTTGATCGAACGAAAGGCCAGATTCTGCATTAAATGCAAAATCTTTCTGTCAGAATTTTCAATTTTGGTCCCTGCACTTCAGAAACACGTATTTTGGCCCATTTTTGGCACGTTTAAGCCCCGTTAACCTCATTTCAAGGCTCTAAGATGAAGTTAAAGTGTAGGGGACTTGAAATATGCTCAAAAATATTCCGGATGTCGGTTCGTTTGGCCGTACGATCGCGATGTTCGCTCCAATTACGACGGAATGCGCATAAGCGCGAAAGATGATCCAAATGACGCGACGAATGGATTTTTCTCATGCCAAACACTAAGGCATAATATTATAATGCTTACATAAATTTTCGGATGTCCGGATGTATTCAGAACGTAGGTTATGCGCGAAAGTGCAAACTTGTGCACTTTTTGACACTTTTAGCCCCTGAATGATCCAAAAGTTTGTTTTAGCATACCAAACCCCTCAAAGCCTATTTCTAAGCTATGTAAAGGATATTTATGGTATGTTTAACTTATGGACATGTTCCGGAATGTTCGTTACAGTTCAAATTGGCATACTTTCGCAGTTTGTCAAGTTTAGTCCCTGTAAGCGAATTAACTTGTTTTTGCCATACCAAAGCCTTCAAAACTTATTTCTAAGTTATGTAAAGGTTATTTAAGGTATGTTAAGCCTATGTCACTATTCCGGAGTATTCGTTGGATTAAACTGGTTATTTTTACGCATCAGAGCGCGTATAACTCTCCAGAGAGCGATTTAAAACTTAAAATCGAACAAGAGTTGATATGTGCAAACGATACACATATTTGTACAAGTCCAAGGTATGAGATACAATATTTCATTGTTTTGGAATCTGTTTGATGGTTGCAGTGACACAGGTGTCACAGCCATTGTCCCTAACTGATCTATCAATCATTATAATGGACAATTAGTAATCCTAAATTGCCTTCATTGATACTAATTAGCATGAACAACCCTAGTTGACCATTACTGACCCAAATTGGCCCATCAATCATCCTAAGAGAACAATGATCATCTTGAACACCCTTCGTTGACAATAATGGAACATGAACAACCCTAGTTGACCACCACTGCCCCTAATTAATTTATCAATCATCCTAATGGACTACTAATCATCCTAAATGTCCTTCGTTAACAAAAATGTAGCATGAACAACCCTAGTTGACCACTATGTTCTGATTGATCTATCAATCATCCTTATCAACCATTAATTATCCTAAACAAGCTTCATTGACACTAATCTAGTATGAACAACCCTAGTTGACTATTAGTGGCCTTATTGGTCCATTAATCATCCTAATAAACCATTGATGATCCTTAAATCCCTTCATTGACAAAAAATGGAGCATAAACAACCTTAGTTGAGCACCATTGTTCCTAATTGACATATCAATCATCCTAAACGACCTTCATTGACAAAAATGTAGCATGAACAACCTTAGTTAACCATTGTTGCTCTATGTTTAAGCAACATGTACGTGATTGTTGATATATGATTAAACCTTATTTTATTAATCATTTGACGATACATCGATGTGTACACATATACATACACTAAAACATATATATACATACGTAATACCTATTAATATATAAGTACGTACATGTATACACAATAAATGAATAAATATTTGTAATTGTGAAAAAACTAATTTGGTTATCCTAAGAAAATTATTTGTTTATTATTATTATTAATTATCAACTAATGAATTAGCCCGCGTTACGTGCGAGTGTTTGTATTGATACGCGTACCGATGCTCGGTCGTAACCTAATTGATACCGATATATAGTTTAGATGGTATCATGTTGGTTCATCACCGATACCAACTTTTAACAATTAATGGAAGCGTTTTGGATTTTGGACAGAAAAGTCAAGTATAAATGTCGTCACCGTTAATCTCATGTTTCTCAGTTATGTTGTAAATTAATATAAGTATAGAATACTATATATCAAAACCTTTTTTTTTATATTTTGTTATCTAATATCATGAATAAAAAATCAATCATATTAGTATATACTTATCTTTATAATTAGTTTTTATTTAATCATAGAATTTACTTAATACTATTTGTTATTATTAGTTTTTATTTATTACTGTTATATCAAGAGATGCGGTTCTAGGACCGCATCTTTTGGCTCTTGATCTTTTCTAAAACACTCATAAGATGCGGTTACATAAAAACCGCATCTTTTGGTCCATGTTTTTTTCAAAACAAACAAATCTTTTTTTAAAACATCCATAAGATGCGGTTAGAGAGGGGAACCACATCTTTTGAAAACACCTATAGCATCTTTTGCTCAATTATGTACTAGTAGTAGATGGTGTCTTCTGATCACCTTAGCTATATAACACTACAAGTCTGTTGTTGATATAGTGTTATATGTATATGGTGGCTGTTGATCACCATATTGCATATAACACTACAATTCTGATTAGGATGGTGTCTTCTGATCACCTATTTGCATATAACACTACAAATCTGATGTGTGCATAGTGTTATATGTAGATGGGGTCTTCTGATCACCTTAGCTATATAACACTACAAGTCTGTTGTTGATATAGTGTTATATGTAAATGGTGGCTGTTGATCACCATATTGCATATAACACTACAAGTCTGATGTGTGCATAGTGTTATATGTAGATGGGGTCTGTTGACCACCTTATTGCATATAACACTACAATTAATTTAAGTTGATGGTGTCTATTGATCAATACTTCTGAATAAATTATAGTGCTTTATAAACCAAAATGTATAGTTATAATTTGGATTTCACGGTTCGATAACTAATTGTAAGAGCATTTACTTTTAGTCCGGAGAAGCGGCCGAATACCCAAATTTAAAATGGGAAAGGGATTCCATAACACAATTGGACAAAGCATCCCGTTGAGCGATTCGGATAATGATAACGTAATGGAAGAAGGTATTTATAAAATACAAAACTACGCATGTAAAAAACAGTTTGATGGACACTTTAGTTTTAGTAATTTGTTATGCAATATCACGTTTTGTCGGAATTCTTGCACCATGTATTACCAAATATAGGACACTTTAATGTTATAAATTTGTTGGTTTATAATAACAAAATGTGTTCGATTTGCAGCTACAACATCAGCCGCTGCGAACAGCGATGACGACTTCGAGTCACCACTTCCAGTGCCATTCGCAGAAGGTAAGAAGTTTATTAATTCAAATTAACTGTCACTATTTTTCGTATGATTGGGAGCATATTATAACATGTAGAAATGTTTATTTTAGTTTCAATAAAACAACATACAACATCTGATACAACACACCATGTCTCCGCCGGCGACGACTTCGTGACGCAACCACCAATCACAAATCAATCAGGTAACTTTGCCGAAACAAATTGAAACCAAAGTTATCAGTGATTTCATTTCATTGTAAATATAGTCTAACTGATATGAATATATGGGTTCCAGCTGCCAAATCACAGCCGGTCCGCGACGATGTTGAAAAAGAACCACAACAAGAAGGCGACAGAAAAAGACGTAAGTCAACAGCGGCTAGGAGGAAGTCGACGAGACCACCAGCGTCATTTCCATCAAAAAAATATGAGCCTTTCACCGGGCCAAAAATTAAACTGAAGACGTCTTCGGAGAACCTTGTTACATTGGTCAACAACTTGAATAAACCGCAAAAAAAGAAAGTGATAGAAATGGGATTCGGTGCATTGCTGAATTTCAACATACGACATGTACCGACGCGGCTTGCATATTGGTTGGGAAGCAACTATGACGACAACGTAGGAGTGTTGAACTTTGGCCAAACCCGTGTACGGATAACAGCAAGTTTGGTGAATAAATTATTCGGAATACCAAACGGGGGTATAAAGATTGTAGAAAAAATAAGAGCAAGGGACAACAATCCAGTTGTAAAAGAATGGAGGGACCAGTTCAATGATAATACTAAAGTGTCGCCACTCGGTCTGAAGGACATGATGATTGTAGACACTTCAAGTGACCGGGTGTTTGAATTGAACTGGTTGGTGTTGTATAATACTATGCTTGGGGAGATAAGCGCATGCAACATAGTTAATCAGCGGATCTTGGGATGCGTGGACTGAAATGTTAAAATATCGAGCTTTGATTGGAGCAGCTACATGATAACCTGTTTAGAACGCACGGCAAATGCATGGAACCGAAAGAGGAATGACCCTTTTAGAGGCCCGATCGTGTTACTAGCGGTATGTGACACTACTCTATTGTTCCTAATATGAGAGTAAAACACTACATGCATAAAACACCACAACACTTTATATAACAACATAAAATTGGTTACATCAGCTACATTGCATACAAAACCCTTTAAGTCTTATAAACCACTATATTTACAAACAGTTCACTATGTAAAACACTACAGTCACTTGTATAACACTACAACCAGCACACATAACCCTTTACATGGCTACATAATTCTAAAAATTGAATGCTTATATGTGCAGGCTGCATACGCGTACGACCGTATGGATGTTTTGAAGTGTGATAAGAAAGGACCAAAACCGATTGAGTTGATAGATGACGCGATGCTCGACGAACTGCTCGGAAAGCTTGACGACATACTTTGGGCAGACCACCTAAAGCATAACACCTCAATGATACCTAAAATTTATGTAGATGAAGATAAGCCGAGGAGTGAAAAGGTTAAGAAGATGCCTGAAGACAAAAAATCATCATCCACCACCGATAAAAAAGTTGAAACGGCAGCTGAAAAAAGTGCGGAAGACAATGTGGATGGGGGCAATGAAGACTATAGACCGTACGATGAAGGGGACGATGACCACCTAGGAATATTCAAGCATTGCAAAAATTATCTGTTGTCGCAGACAAGTTCACAGGAGTTGCGGTTTGTAGTTGGGGCAGACGGCGAGTTTTGGGTCCCAATGGTATCACAGTATGGGACGCCACCCGTCTATTCACAGGAAGAAAAAGAAAGTGAAGAGGTACATGACTTGATAACCTTTTGAACGTTTCGTATGATATCATACCTATTTATTATTATATACATCTGACAACGGTTTGCATGTCACCTGGATGTCACTGTATAATTTGGTTAACAGGGTCAGGCGCAAATTCTAGATGATGCATTTAAGGAATTTGAAGATTGCATTGAGAAGGTCAAAATTTCACTGACGGATGCTTTACGTTGGCACCCAAACAGTGACATGATATTGAGTAGGAAAACGTCATGGATTGCGACAGTCCGCAAACATCTGAAGGACATTGCGGATGATGATGAAGGCAATGCTGTGTCAGAAAAAACACCCACACCTGTCAAAAACACTGGACTGTTGACTCAAGGTAATCAATCTCCTTTCTCGCCCATGACTTCATCACTTTGCGCAGAAGTGGATCAACTGATATCTGCAATACAATCCATACAACACCCAGGCACACGATCGAAAGCTGAGGGCATCGAACCAGTAAACTTGCAAAGTGAACTGGACAATGTCGCAACAACGTCAAGTATTCATGACACTGAAAAGGAAGGAAATTCCTTATTGCAATATAAACTACGGAGGCCAAAAAGAAACACCAATCTTCTAGATGCGCTGAGGTCACCGTACGTGCAACGTGTGGTTTCATTAACAGATAAACGGGAACAATTGGAATCTGCATTGGCTAGCTGTATACTCAGCGCAACGAGAAACAAATGGTAAGTATCGACAACACTCAAAAATTAAATAATTGAACGAATCTGCTTGCGAATTAATGATTGTATTTCGTATTATTATGTAGGGATGTTATATTCGATTGCCCAGCACGTGTCTTAATTTTGAGAGGCTCGTTTGAGACGATCTACCCGGAGTTATGCTTGGATGCAGATATTATATCAGCATGGGCTGCAGTCCTTAACCACGGGGAGAAGGGCACCGGGTACCCCCGCGAGACTGTTTTGCAATGACGGAATGTTGGTAAGGCACTTTTCACACTTTATAAAACACTATTTGATAAAGTAGGACAGTATATAACACTACAACACTATAAGAACACAATATTACATAATATAATACTATAACACTATAAGAACAGAATATTACATAATATAACACTATAAGAACAGAATATTATATAATATAACACTATAACACTAAAAAAGAAGTTAGAAAGGCTATATAACACTATATAACAAGCTGGTACATTAAAAATCACTATATAACATAATATATAACACTATAAGAACAGAATATTACATAATATAAGAACAGAATAACAAGCTATATTAGAACAGAATATTAGAAAGGCACTTTAAAACAACTTATATAACACTATAAGAACAGAATATTACATAATATAACACTATAACACTATAACACTAAAAAGAAGTTAGAAAGGCTATATAACACTATATAACAAGCTGGTACATTAAAAATCACTATATAACACTATGTAATAATGTGTAAAACTACATAGCAGTTAAAAAAAAGAAAAAACTATTTAGAAGGGACCGAGGAACTTAAATCAACTTAAATGTGTGATTTATTATAAAACAGGTGACAAATGATTTTGAAGGGACCGAGGAACACAGAATCTCGAAGTTCTGTAGCGGGATGGAAGCAATATTAGGCCAGACAGATAGCATGGACATCAGAAACTTCCAAATGGTATTCGTGCCGGTGCTGTATAATAAACACTACATTCTAGTGTTCTTCAATCTAGCACAATACCAAATATTGGTGATCGACAACATCGAGGGTGATGTCCCTATCAACGTACGATACAGCGGCTACGTAGAAAAAAATGTAAGAACACTAACAGAAAAATAATAGTTGACATACAATATCTATAACTTTTAAAAAACCCATTTGACGTCATAAATTTTATAGATCAATGCATTCTGCTCGTATGTCAAAAACCACTCGCCTGCTATCACCAAAAAACTGTGATCAACATCACCGGTTAGTCTGAAGTTCCCGGGCAAACATTGTATAACGGCGTTGATTGTGGAATATTCGTCATGCGCCATATGGAAACTTTTAAAGGTGTTATTGTAATTATAGTTTAATTATTAAAGTTGAAACGGGAATGTACGCTAATTTGATTTGTATTTCTATTCACTAGGGACAAGTGTGCGCGAATGGAACTGCGGGCTATCGCCAGAGCGAGACATCATGGGGAGGTGTTGAAAGATCAATCGAAAGAACTAAGTGACTTGCGAATAAAGTACTTATCAAAAATCTTGTTAAGTGACATAAACTCAGTGAAATCTAAGATGGAGAAAGAAGTACATGAGTACGCAAGTTTGAGTGAAAATGAAAGAATGGAAAATGCAAAAACTACAAAGGAAAGGATCGAGTCCCGATTGAATGAAGAATAGCACATAGTTTCGTTAAAACTGATATGTTTTGATACATGTTTTATTTTAGATAATAGCCTGGTTCTGATATGTTTTGATACATGTTTTAATTCTGCCATTAGACTGGTTCATTTTGTCTGGGAAACGGAACACACTGTACAAAGTGATGGTAATCTATTTTCTATAATATAAAACTATAATTCAGTATAAAACACTGCAGGTGTAATGTGATAACATGTAAGTGTTTGATTCATGTTATTATTGTTGTCGTAGTTGAAACTTCAATATAACACTACATTTAAAAATAAAACACTATATTATAAAAAAAGGATTCAATTTAAAAAAATGACAATTTCTTTTCCATTTGACAAACTACAAAAAACATAACATATAACACTATAATTAAGTATAAAATACTATAAGTAAATGTAAGCCATTAAACTAACTTTATAGCACAATAACACCATGTCTAATATTGCATTTAATACAGATTACCAGCATGGTCACATTTGATTCATGTTATGTGAAATTGAAACTATCATATATGACTACAATTCAATATAAAACACTATATTTAGAATATGATAAACGAATTTAAGAAAAAGCAACATAACAAACATTATGTTTCCCATTGATGGCCAATATGAAAGAAAAGACAAGTTCAAAATCTATAAAATCCAACAGAAGGAATGCAATAAAAAAGTAAACGTCTTTAAAAAAAAGAAAAAATAGCTCAAGTATCCATAATTTAGTAATCAACTACTCCTGCTCTTCATCTTCTAGCTCCTCTTCGTCATCTCCTTCACCCGCCGCATCTTCTAGTTCATCTTCGTCATCTCCTTCACCCACCGCTTCATCACTTTCTGAGGAGTCGTCGTTCTTTTCCCTTGCCGGGTACGTGTAGGTACGTATATTATGGCCCCGACGTTTGCAATTGCTACATTCACGACCCTTTATTTTCTTAACAGATTGAATAATGGCAATTTCACGATTACTCTTCATTCTCGAAGGCTTGCCCATACCTTTAAATCTAGTGGTTTTCGGCATGCGAACAGTTACAAGTGTTTCTTGGGTGTATCCAGTTATTTCAGCAAACCTATCGCGACGACTCCTAGGGGGTGCGTTTACGACTGCCTGATCAGTCGTCGATTGATATTGGACAACATGGTCCCTGAAAGCGCACAACGCATCAAAGTTATGAACCAACCTATTAATAAGAGACTCGGCTGACCTTGTTATCTCCCGTACAACACCATTAACTTGCTGGTACCGATCATCACTTTCACTAATCCCTAATATCGCTCCAGGAGCACTATTAGGAACAGCTTCCCTGGTCCACCGTCGCATTATATACCTTTCAGGGAACTGCCTGATATCAAGAAACCGCAAAACGCAAAAAATGTGCGCGCACAAAAGCCCAAACTGTTCATACCTATTGCATGAACAACTCATGGTCATGTCTAGCTAGCGCATCATAACCTAATACAGAAAAACAAAAAAAAATGAGAACAAGAATAAAACACCATGTACAAGAAAAAATATAAACAATTGTTACATTCTATGGTTACCTGAAAAAATGTAGTACACGTTTGAGAAAAGTCCTTCACAGAGAAGTTCACAAAGTTATCCTCCATTTCATCCCATTTTCCAATACCACACTTGTGAATGGCTGTCTGAATTTCAAGTTGTGCATCGAAGAAAATTGTTCGTGTGAAAATGTTTGCTGCTTGTTGTTCTAAGACAAACTCTTTTGCAAATATTTGGGGGTTCGTGTGCCTAGTATCGTGATCATTCTTCCTGTGCTCGTATCTTTGGGCTTCAATTGCAAAGTCAAAATGGCCCAAGAATTCAACAAGCGTACAGTTCGGGTTGCAAAACTGCCCAAAGAAATGGTTCTCACTCTCCGAACGTGACGAAGTACGCATCAGCCCAGACATGTGTTCATCACGATAGTACGTAGGGATCCATGTATCCCTAATCTCGTAAATAGACTGTAACCATTCATGATTCACCAAATTAAAATCAGTCAATATAACACCCCATTCGGTTTCAAACTGTTCGGGTAGTAATGCATCAGTCCAAACAATATCACACAACCTCTTCTTAAAATCAGTGCTATTGCATAGGTTGGCGCCAACCTATTAAACAACGATTCAAAAATAAAAAAATAAAAAATACAAAATACATGATAAAACATTATATAAAAGTAAAACAAACATCGATAAACAAAAAACCGAAATATTCAGATATAAAAAGGTACAAAAAAACAAGAAAAAAATTCCATTAAAACAAATAAACGTCGTAAACAATAATTTTGGTATTTAATAAACCTTGGTAGTAAGTTTGTCTATTATATGCCACATGCAAAGCCCGTGCCTACTTTCAGGCCAAGTATCTTGAATAGCTTTCCTCATCGTTGGGTCTTGATCAGTTACAATTACAGGTGGTGCGCGCCCAAATGCCTGCCGAAATGCGTTAAGCAACCAGCTATATGTTTCGGCAGTTTCATTACCGATTATAGCAGCACCCAAGGTAACATTACGATAGTGATTGTCAACACCGGTAAAAGGTACGAACATCATATTGTACCAACAAAAAAAAACTGGTGTGATAACTGATTTGATATTGTAAAATCCATACACGTGTAAAAACATAAAACAACCTACATTATTTAAATAATAAAATTGAAAATAAAACACTATGAGTATGAGATAAACTTAACTAGTGTTTTCATGCATATCACACTACAATAAAAACATTATCATGGTGATAAAACACTATGATATAGATCTGTTAAGTATGTAATGAATCTAAAAATAAAGTTAGGATACAAACTTGTTACGACGATAAGTAGCATCAAAGGACACAACATCCCCAAACGTATGAAAATTTCTCTTTGTATCTCCATCGGCCCAGAACAACGCACGTAAAATGCCATCGTCAGTTGTTAGGTATTCCATAGAGAAATTGGGCATAAATTCTTTCTTCCTTCTTAGTCGTTTAATAACCATGTCAGCATCGTACTCAGCTATATACCTATTTAAGTCTCTCTTGAAGTTTTTGAAGTCAACTTTCGTGGCACCTACCTTGTTAAAACCTCCATAAAGAGTCCTCATAATGTTAAACGCTCTAACTGGACCAACGTTTATGGCACTCAAAGCATTTACGGCTTCTTCCTGTACGTAATTGATTCCTCTGTTTTCAGGAAGCAGGTACCTGTCATCTTCAGCAACAAATGAGTGATTATGCGACTCCTCGAAGTAATAAACCTCGTAAAGATTATCCGGGGTTAACTTAACCCGAATGCACGCTTCACATCTGGTCCTTATAGAAGGAACCCTGCGAGTAATCTTAGACTTCGAGTTATCATTAGAACTACCAACTTCCTGAGTCGAGTCAATCGCCTTTAAGGGTTTAGTACCCTCTTTTGAGCATAGGAACCATTTATTATGTAAGACACCCTTTCGAGGCTCGTATTGAGTACCCTTCCTAGCTGTGAAACCTCCCACCTTAGCATATCTTTGGTAAAAAAGAAAGGCATTTTCGAGCGAATCAAACGTCATATGCATCTGAGGTTTAATCGAATCATCGACATCTGGTATAAATGTCCTCCTTCCAGAATTTAGGGACACATGAACATTACCAACGGGCTGGTATGTAGTGATATCTACAACAAAAAAACGACACATCAGTCGTTTATAAAACAGTGATAACATGTTTCTGAAATTGATAAAACACTATACTAAGATATAACACTATCTGTTTACTGTAAAGACAATAGACTGATTCTTTAACAATAATCTGTTGATTTAAAACACTTAATAATAATAAAACACTATGAACCATAAAATTAATATGTCTGCACACATAGTATAACAATATTGATGGGGGATAAAACACTATGAAAAGAAATTAAGATGTCTGTACATAACTATTGCTTATGGATAAAAACACTATACCTCTAAATATCAAAAAAAAAATAATAATAATAATAACTTTGTTAATGATAAGACACTACAAAAACTTACCCTAACACAATTCAAGGTATAAAACACTATGATGGGAATTAAGATGTGTGAATAGAATATAACACTATTGATTATGCATAAGACACTATACATCTAAATATAAAAAAATAACTCTGTTAATGATAAAACACTACAAAAACTTACCCTTAACAATTCAATGTATAAAACACTACGAAGGTAAATTAATATGTGTTAACAGAATATAACACTATTGATCAAGCATATAACACTATACATCTAAAAATAAAAAAAAATACGTGATCATGATAAAACACTAAAACAACAAACTACCCTAAACAACTTAATCTATAAAACACTACATACACACAAAATCAAATCATACTAATAACCTGCAACACGACATACTAAAAAAACACATCGAACACCATCGAACATATAACACTACTTATCGCAACATGATAACTCTTAACAGCCCCTTAACAGATTAAATTACTATGTTACACATGTACCTGCATCGCCGGAATCCATTGAAATAGATATAAAACACCAGAATCGAAGAATGGCGCAGAACGGAAACAACTGTATTGTCTCTGGCGATTTCATAGGAGGATCCTGTATTTATATTTAATGAAGAATGATACGTATATGAAAATCTTATTGAATCTTGCAAAAAATTACGAAAATCGAATAAATCCCTAAACAGTCTCATCGACAGTTTTTTTTTTTCAGTTTCTTGAAACTCAATTAATTAATAAGAAAGGTAAATTACTAATATACCCTTTTGATTTAATAAAGATAAAGGACACATGTCATCACCAAATTATTTCTCACACTTCTCACAAAAGTATGACTTTTTACAGGATCCTTTACCTATATATATATAGTTCAACTGTTGAATTGGTTCCTTGTGTATCGGGTAACTACATGTTAGTGTGTCGAAACTTGAAAACGGAAGATTGGATAGAATGAGGTTTACAAACCAAACAAGAGTTGGATCTTGTATAAGATGGTTCATAATACCATACATTCTGATTTGGAAGTGTTTCAAAGTATTTCGAATATATATATATATATATAGATATATATATATATAGAAAAAGTATATCGTACATTACGGCTTAACGTACTTCACGTACAACAACGTGCGTGATTTGTTATATAACATGCGTGATTAATGTTTTCAATATGCGTGATTATTGTGTTTCAAACATGCGTGATTCTGAATTTTTGAGTTATAACGTGCGTGATTTTAAAATGAACGTGCGTAATTACCTGTCGTACGTGATGTACGTTAACCTTCGTCTATATATATATATATATATATATATATATATATATATATATATATGGGAAGGTTCAAATGAAACCACTAGTTATCGCGAAAACTCGAAAACTAACTAAAAGAGCCAAAAAAACATACCAATATTTTTTTTTTGCATACCAATTTTCGCTATTTAAAGTATATAAAAAAAACTTTTTTTCAAAAAAAAAAAAATTGTAGTGCATATGTGTAATAATTCACATGTGTAGTAATAATACACATGTGTAGTGTACTACACATGTGAATTATTACACATTTGCACTACAAAAAAAATTATTTTTTTTTGAAAGAAGTTTTTTTACAAAAAAAAAAATCTACGATTTTTAATAAAAAATTGAAAAAAATGAAAAAAAAATTGTGTGTTTTTTAGGCTTTTTTAGTTAGTTTTCGAGTTTTCGCTATAAAAGTGGTTTTCATTTGAACCATCCCCTATATATATATATATGGGGATGGTTTAAATGAGAACGCTAAATATTACGAGAACCGTGAAAACGAATAAAAAACCACGAGAACTTGGTCAAAAACAGTCCAAATTCAAAATTTCTTTTTAAACTTATCATTATTACATGCATTCGTAAATAAAGAAAATTTACATATGTGTAAGTTTGTCATGTACAGATGTGTAAATTTGTTGAATTTACACATGTGTAATAAACTTATTAAGAGAGATTTTGAAAAGAGATATGAACTATTTGATTTTGTAAATTACTTTTTTAATGTTGTATTTTATTATAATGAGATTTGTATTAAAAAATGATTTTGATTGGTTTTCTCATTCGTTCTCACGATTCTCGCAAAATTTAGTGTTCTCAAGATAACCCTTCCATGTGTATATATATATATAGTAGGGTTCATGCGAGAACCAATGTAAACACAACAAAATAAACCCACTACACCACCACCCAAAACCTAAAAAAACTAACCCCCCCCCACCCCATCCCCCAAAAACCTAACCCCCCCCCACCCACCCAAGCTAAATGATAAAAATTAAACCATAAAGCTAAACCCCACAAAAACCTAAAAAAATCTAAAAAACACACAAAAAAATATTTAGTATTTTTTATAAAAAAAAAATCGCAGTCATCAAAAAAAAATTTATATTTCTTTTTTGATGACGAAAAGTAGCGAATTTTATAAAAAATATTAAAAAATCTTGTATTTTTTAGATTTTTTAGGTATTTTTGGTTATGTTCATATTGGTTCTCGCGGTTCTCGCAATAAAGGGTGGTTCCTAACAGATCCTGGGAAAAGGGCTAAAAGTGTGAAAACGGTGAGAACGCCACTCAACCGTTGGAGCAAAACAATGTATGAATTAGATTGGCGCGATGGTGTTTTCATAAATAACAACAACTTTATTACGTGGACGCGCTTCATTAACGGTAAAAGAGTCTTTTTACTACTCTAAAACAAAACGCCAAACTCATGAGCAAAACGCCATAAACTTTCCGCCTTGACCTACAAGCCATACACATCAGTCTTCCAGATGAAACACCATATTTATCTAAAACGCCATTCATACAAATCATCAAAACTTAATGATAAAACGCGTTATACGCCAATGACCTAGATGATGATGATGAGTCTGAAGAAAGTGATGAGCAAAGCGCGGGATACATCTCTAATGTAATACCATCCACAGAAGACTATCAGTTTAGTTTGATTTCGTCTTAGTTGTAATGTTTTGAATTATTAATGAATTATAATGAATTTGGGAACGCCAAGATATTTACCTTTATAAGATATAAATGATTAATTCAACTGGACAGATCTACAAAAATGCCAAAAAATTGTAATGTTTGAATTATTAAAGGTATATAATGAATTTGGGAACGCCATGGACGCCAAGATGTTTGAATTATTAATAGATTATAATGAATTTGGGAACGCCATAAACGCCAAGATATTTACTTTGTAACACAAAAACGATTAATTTATCGAGGCAGATCTAAAAACAATAAAACGCCAGGGAGTTTTTGTTTCTAACTACACGCCAAAAAAAATCCTACACGCCACAAATGACAACGGTGTGTGAGACATGCATTAGAAAAGAGAATAAAAGCACAAAAAACCCCTCCGCCTTGATTATATCGCGTGCCACGTGTTTGGCCAGGATCCGTTCTCACCATTTTCACACTTACAACCGTTTTCTCCTGATCCCGTTTATATATATATGTGTGTGTGTGTGTATGTATATATATATATATATATATAGGGGATGCTTCAAATGAAAACCACTTTTATATATGAAAAAAAATTTCAAAAAAAAATTTATAGTACACATGTGTAATAATACACATGTGCACTACACAAAAAAAAATTTTTTTTTTGAATTTTCTTTTATATAAAAAGAACCTGCGAAAATTATTATGCAAAAAAATGGTATGTTTTTTTGGCTTTTTTAGTTAGTTTTCGAGTTTTCACAATAACTAGTGGTTTTCAATTGAACCTTCCACTATATATATATATATATATATATATATATATATATATATATAGTGTGAGGTTCATTGGGGAACACTAAAACAGTGGGGAACCGACTCAAACGAACTCCGATTGGACTCATTCCAGCGGCGTTGGAACCGTCTCGTCGAACCCTATCTAGGATCTCTTAACCCTAAACCCTAAATTATAACCCCTAAACCCTAAATATATTAGGGTTTGGCTTTTAGGGTTTAGCTTTAGGGTTTAGCCTTAGGGTTTCGCTTTAGGGTTTAGCTTTAGGGTTTAGAGTTTAGCTTTAGGGTTTAGGGTTTAGCTTTAGGGTTTAGCGTTAGGTTTAGCCTTTAGGGTTTAGCTTTTAGGGTTTATAGTTTAGATTTTATGGTTTAGCTTAGGTTTTCGCCTTATTTTTTAGCTTTAGAGTTTAGAGTTTAGGAGTTAGGATTTAGGGTTTAAGGTTAAGAGATCTTAGTTAGGGTTCGACGAGCCGGTTCCAACGCCGTTGGAATGAGTCCAATTGGAGTTCGTTTGAGCCCGTTCCCCGCTGTTCCCCATTTTTTTAGTGTTCCCCAATGAACCTTCCCCTATATATACATATATATGATAACGATCCTTTAGAAACCACCCTTTATTGCGAGAGCCGCAAGAACCAATGTAAACACAACCAAAAATATCTAAAAAATTAAAAACACATAAAAATAATTTTTTTATATAAAAAACATAAAATTTCGTCACTAAAAAAAACTAAAGTACATTACCGATTTGTGCAATTGAATAAAGGTGAAACGGTATCGTTTAGGGAGCAAACATGTTATTTTAATGACCAATCCTACTTTTTTGGTTTATTTATATATATTAAGAGTGAGGGTATTGCGGTCATTTCATACGTATTTAACTGAACAAACTAACCTCCATTCACTGTAGGGACTATACGAGTAACAAGTGAACTAACCACAGGGAGCAAACATGCTATTTAAAAAAGGTGAGGACTATAGATGAAAAACTTGTAAACCACCAGGACTATCCGGGCAATTAACTCTAAAAACTATGTATGCAAAAATATACATACGTATAAAAAAAGTCACATAATTATATACCCGTCATTGTTACATGTGTGTAGTTTAGTTTTACAGTTAAATATATGTGTGCATACATATTTTTTTAAATCCATAAATGTTATTAACATATAAAACATGTTAGCAAAAAAATAACAAATAAAATATTACATGGACTTCTTATGAGTTCTCTCAACTCAAAGTGTTTCTCAAAGTATCCATTCATTATCATGTAAAAACATAATTAAAGAACTTTTTTTACAAAAGTGTAACTGATTTATGTATTTTAACCCTTAATTAATAACGTTGTGAACATATAGTCAGTTAGTATTTTAACAATATTTTGTTGAAATACTTTTAATCAACTGATATAATTGGCCACATGAATGTCTTTAGAAACATCTTTCACAACTCACAAGGATGATTTCCTTTTACTTTTTCTTTTTTTTTTTTTTGTAATTCTTTCAAGCAATAGATATGATTCTTGGATCCAACTCAAGGTTTTAGTGAGAATACGGATGGTAATAAGTCATCTATTCAAAATATATATCAGTTTCATATCTAATTATAAAATTATATCTTATAATTAACTAGTGTCATACTCTTCTGACTTAGTTACTCATTATTTTCACGGTTATCAGTATACCCGTCTATAACAAGCAAATATATTATTTTAAAATTAAAAAAAAAAACTATTAGAGATCATATTGTGAGAAATGACATTAATTTAGAAATCGACCAATAGAAACGAGAATACTATATATTTCTGGAAAAAAAGGAAATTCTTATGTTTTTTTATAGAATAAGAAATAGCTTGGTAGGAATTTAAAAAAGAATGAAACTTAGGAATTTCTTATGGGTATATACTTAAAATCACCCAACACAAAAAGAAAATTATTTTCGGGTGAACAGCAGCTACGGGTCACGTTGTTAACTCAACAAGGGAAGGAAAGGCCCCCTAAATTGGAAATTTGTTGTTGGTTTACTTTAAGTTTAAGTTTAAGCCTAGTTTTTTGTTTTTCTTCTGCCCAATTTGGAGCATCATTGTGTTGAGCTGGAGGCCCATTGTAGGAACTATGAAACAAAACTTACCTTTGATATTTACTAGGGTATTTGCCGCACCCTGCGATGGAATGTTGGTATTTGATGGGTATCGATTCAGTTTGTTACACTACTGGTATGATACACGTACTCGGTATAAAAATCAACACGTGTTTTACATCGGTAAAAACTATAAAAACGAAAACTGACACCGAGGTTGTTCGAACCTCGAACGGAATCGGTCGGTTCCACGGTACTGGTACTACTGATATTCATTTATCATCGTAGGCAGAGTTTTATAAATGAAAAATTATTGAAAGAGAAAACCATATATAAAAACTAATACATGTATAGTACATATAGTCACGCTAGTGATACGATGTCGATCTATCGAAAGTAAAAACAATAAAAGTAAACATTTTCAATAAAATTTATATTGCAATGTTAAGAAAAATCACCATAGTTGTAGAGTTAGTTTTTATAATAAAGTTAACGTATGCAAATTGTTTGAAAAAAAATAAATTAATTAAATGATGAATAAAATATAATTAAGACAATAAAACAATTACTTAAAAAATTGAAACACTAACTGTTCAATTATTAACTTTTTTTTCTTAGTTTCTTTGTTTAACTTTCTTTAGTGAAATATTAAATGATAATTTTGTTTATTGGAAATTAGTTTTGCTTATTTATTTACTTTTTTAACGACAATCCTTACATCTATCCTACATTATATCAATTAACTAAATAATTACCCTTATCTAGATTTGAACTTAAAATCTCCCCTCTAAAACTATGTGTTAGCTCCACATTTGACATTTATTTACTTGACTAAGTAACTAACCAAGTGAAAACGATTATTAAATTTATTAAAAACTAACTTGTTTGGTTATCTTAATTATTCTACCATAAGAAGTTATAAAAAAAGTTATTAAAAGTGTTATTTCTAACTAGACACATGTCAAATTTGGTTAATCTTTACACTTGTTCACAAAATTCATGTATTCATCACTGGTAAATAGGTATATGTTTCAGAATAATCAGACAGTGTATCACTTAATATTATACATGATTTTGTACTTTAATCATGTGTCTCGGGTTGTTTCCTACCGTCCCTCTGAGTGAGACACTTTTGTTATTTGTCTCTATGAGAAATATATATTAACTCTGTCGTCGAAAATATATATATATACATTTGATTTAAATTTATACTTTACAAAAACATATAACTATACATTATATTATGTACAAAAATATCTTTTTCCCCCTATTTTATGTATTTGATTATTGACAAACGAATATATTTTTAGTTAATGGATGAACATATGTAGCTCATAAAGTGTGTATATATATGGTAAAGGTCGTTTCAGAACTCTAAATAATTAGAGAACTTACAGAACTCCTATTAAACGATCATTCTACTAATATATTTTTATATTTAATATTGTTTAAGGGTATTTTTATCATTTATTATGATTCTATGTGTGTTACGAGTAATGTTATCATTTTTTCATATGTAAGTTTATAGTTACACATACATAAATTGGTTCCTTTACACATATGTAAATTAGTTATTACACATAAATAATTAGGTTTTTCATATATGTAATCATAAAAATACATATAACATATCCTTAAATAATGTTAAATATAAAAATATATAAATAAAATAATTGTTTATTAGCAGTTCTGAAATTTCTGTAATATTTAGAGTTCTGAAATGAATATATATATTGAAGAGTTTGAACAAAAAGAAATTCTTTGTAAGAAAAAAAATTCAATCAATAATAATGTTTCGTTTTGATTCCTTTAACATTTGTATTTAATGTTATTTTAAATGTTTATTGGTAAACCTACATGGATTATTAATTTGTAATCTTCCTCTTTAATAGCTAACTACCTTAAATTTATAACTTATTTTCTAAATATATATTTTTTCAAAATAAATTAATTTAGAATGTAGGATAAGTTACGAGGTGTGTAGGATAAAGTAAAAGTTGTGTAGGATAAATTTCAATATATATAGGGTAAATTTCGAAATATGTAGAATAACTTTTTATGTGTGTAGGAAAAAAATTAGTGTGCATGATAATAGCATTTATGACTAACTAATTAGTCAAATATAATAATAAATAAGATGGGGGAAAACTATTTAATATTTTATAACTGGATCTTTGTTCTTTTTCTTCACAATTAATTTTTTTTTCTTAAATGATCATCCTCGTGTGTGTATATATATAAGGGCAAGATCTGGAGAAAAAACGCTTAAAAGTGTGAAAACGTTGAAAACGATTTTGGTGTTGACATGTGACATTAGTGCTAACTAACACTAAAGGTAATATTGTCAAAATGCTCATGCAGATACCACTCACATACTAAAGAGCATACACATGCAAGTCACATGCATATCCCACCATCTTTTTTAAACTCCCGTAACTTTTTTATACGTAATTATTTTTTTTTTAAATTACACCATAAAATCGAGTGTTTTATTATCTTTCCAACGAGTATACTATTGCTATACTTTTGAAATAAAAAATGGAAAGAACTAGGTGTCCAAATAAAAACGCCATGAGAAACCCAGTTGAAAAAGCCATAAAACACCCATTCATAAAAAAATCACGAAAAAACCCAGTTTAAACGCCATAAAAACACATAGTTCAGAAAAAACGCCATAAAAACACTAAGATCTTGTGGCTGAGAACCGTTTTCACACTTTGAGGCGTTTTCTCCTGATCCCGTTTCTGTATGTATGTATGTATGTATGTATGTATGTATGTATGTATGTATGTATGTATGTATGTATGTATGTATGTATGTATGTATGTATGCATGTATGTATGTATGCATGTATGCATGCATGCATGCATGCATGCATGCATGCATGTATGTATGTATGCATGTATGTATGTGCGCGCGCGTGTGTGTGTGTATATATATATATATAGGGTGGGGTTCGGCTACAAAGACCATTTTTCCTACAAAGTGTACAAAGTTATAAAACACCACAATTTCAGCTATAAAACACACTCAAAAGCCACAAATAAGAGAGTGAAGACCACTAAAACACAATATCCAAACCCTAACAGTCCATAAAAACTCCATACACACCATCGTAAAACTATGAATATAAAACACAACATGATAATCAACATAAAACACACTAATGCTAGTCATTCGATAATCAAAGCCTTATCATCCAAAACACAACACAAAACCCACAAATATGGCGTTTTAGTGATCTTGACTCTCTTATTTGTGGGTTTTGAGTGTGTTTTATGGTTAAAATTATGGTGTTTTAAGACTTTGTACATTTTGTAGGAAAAATAGACTTTGTAGCCAACTCCCACCATATATATATATATATAGGGGATGGATCATGAGAAAACTAGTTTAAATGAGAAAACCAAAAAACTAACTAAAAAAACCTAAAAAAAACCTAAAAAATACCAAAATTTTTTTTTACAATTTTTTAAAGAAAAATCGCTACTTTTTATTTATGGAAAAAAATTTCAAAAAAAAAAAAATTTGTACTGCACATGTGCACTAATACGGAAAGCCTAAACCACTTAACCCACCCCCCCCCCACCGACACCCCCCAAAAGCCTTAACCCCCCCACCCCCACCTCCCAAAAACCTAAATTCACCCTCCCCACCAAAAGCCTAACCCCCCCCCCCCACCCCCTAAAAACCTAAACCCCCTCACCCCCAAAAACCTAAAACTAAACCCTAAACATAAACCCGAAAAAAAACCTAAACCCCCCACCCACCCCCCCCCCAAAAAAAAAACCTAACCCCCCCCACACACACACACACCCAAAAACCTAATCCTAATCCTAAACCTTCAAAAAAAACTTACCCTAAAAGCTAAACTAGACTCAAAAAGCTAATTTTAAGCATGTAATGCAATTGTAGTACATGTTATATTGCACATGTGCACTACTATAATAATAGTGTTGAAAACAAGACGACACCATAAATCTTTTTTTATGTCATAAAAAATATGCTCGAATATACTTGAATGAAAGATAAGAAAATTTGTGATCTTATGGTGCCATTTTTGTTTCAAAATGATAACGTATGGAGAAATGGGAAATGTTTGAAAAGTTATATATTTTTTTTTTCCAATTTTACCCCTCCTTCATTAAAAGTCTCCCATCCTTCATTAAAAGTCTCCCTCCCCCTCCTTTTTAGTGGATTTTAGTTAGTTTTCTAGTTTTCTCATTTATATCTAGTTTTCTCATGATCCTCTCCCTATATATATATATATAGGGTGAAGTTCGGCTACAAAGTCCATTTTTCCTACAAAGTGTACAAAGTCTTAAAACACCACAATTTCAGCCAAAAAACACACTCAAAACCCACAAATAACATAGTGAAGATCACTAAAACACAATATCCAAACCCTAACAGTCCTTAAAAACTTCAAACACACCATCGTACAACTATGAATATAAAACACAACATGATAATCAACATAAAACACACTAATGTTAGTCATTCGATAATCAAAGCCTTATCATCCATAACACAACACAAAACCCACTAATATGGTGTTTTAGTAATCTTCACTTAGTTATTTGTGGGTTTTGAGTGTGTTTTATGGTTGACATTATGGTGTTTTATGATTTTTTACACTTTTTAGGAAAAATGGACTTTGTAGCCAACTCCCACCCTATATATATATATATATATATATATATATATATATATATATAGGCAAAGGATCCTGTAAAAGGGTTAAAAGTGTGAGAAATGTGAGAAATATTGTGGAGGTGACATATGTCCTCAATCTAAATTAATTCAATAAGATAAACAAGTAATTTTATCATTGATTCAATTTATTGATAATCTTCTATAACAGTCACCCTTATTTATAGGAATACGAATTTGTTTTTTTAAGATCCATTAAGATTCTGTGAGTTATCGTTTATCAATTATAAAGTCTGAAAATTGCAAAATAAAGGTTTTATAGAGTGTTGTATAGTGTTATACATTAATGGACCCAGAATGAAGGTTTTTATATAGTGTTATATTTAAGGGCTTTTATCCGCAAGCATTATATATATAACACTACAATCACCATTCAACAGTTCATAACATTGTAATAAGTATATAACACTACAAACACCATTCAATAGTTTATAACACTATAATAAGTATATAACACTACAAAACAAGATATAACACTACAAATCTCTATAAAACCCTGCGAATAGTATATAACACCATATAACCCTTTTATGACCCTGTATAACACTAAAATATTATATGTAACACTGCAACCACCATTCAGCACTATAATAAGTATATAACACTACAAAACACCATTCAACAGTTCATAACACTGTAATTAGTATATAACAATACAAAACAATATATAACACTACAAATCACTATAAAACACTATGAATAGTATATAACACCATATAACCCTTTTATAACTCTGTATAACACTACAACATTATATATAACACTCTTTACCGCTCGATTTTGATCTTTTCCCTAAAAAAAAGAACACCGATGAATGTTATGGAACCCTGAAATTAAAGGACGATAGACGATTAACAAGGATTGTGGATTATGTTTATAACACAACGATGTTTTTCGATGATGATCTTCTTCCATGAAATCCGATTTTTGAGGAGTGAAATCGCGAATTTGTAGGGGTTTTGATAACTGGTGTGCATATGAAGATACAGTTTCCTATTTTTAAATGGATATAAAGACTCTATTACCCCTACATTTTTCAAATCAATCCAAAATAATAAAACACAATTTACGATTTGGTCTCTATTGATCTCAACCATTAGATCAAAGATCTAA
This sequence comes from Helianthus annuus, assembly GCF_002127325.2. Lineage (NCBI taxonomy): Eukaryota > Viridiplantae > Streptophyta > Magnoliopsida > Asterales > Asteraceae > Helianthus > Helianthus annuus. The sequence continues at coordinate 189,925,488 of NC_035436.2, read as the reverse complement.
TGGCGTAGATTATTTCTTACCCTTCTTACAAAAAAACACTTTTTTTTACAATAACCTTACCCTATATATATAGGATTAGGTTCAAGAGTGAACACCCCCTTAATTGTGAACTGTGTGAACTCATCTTGGCCTATGATTTATATGATCTTGAGATTTAGATGAGTGGCATGATGGTAATTATTTGGTTAATTTTTTCCATTTAATTAAATAAAAAAGGGTATATGTGTAATTTTCATCTTAAATTGATTGCATAAATCATGTTCTCTCTCATAAATTAAATAAGAAAGTAATTCTATAAAAAATTAGATTTAAATCATTATCTTAATAATTAAAATCAGTTACATATTTCCTATTTTAATTCCTTATCCATAATATCTTTCCTATTTTAAATTCATTATCCTTGCTCTGTTTAAATGCGATGTACACATGTGTATTCTGATTTTTCCCTGTTTTTAATGCGATGTACACATGTGTATATCGTCTGTTTTTGTGATATCTCGGATTTTTTTGTATTGAATGTTTGATGTACACTTGTGAATTACTGTACACATATGTACGATGCTAAGTACACATATGTACTGTTCTATTTATATCCAAGTACACATGTGTATACCGTTGAAATATGAATGTTACGTGGATCTTAAAAATCAAAATTTGAATTCTGGTGATGAAATCTGAAAAAGAAAATTGAAATAAAAGATATTGTGGATAATGAATTTAAAATAGGAAAGATATTATGGATAAGGAATTAAAATAGGATAACTGATTTCAATTATTAAGATAATGATTTAAATCTATTTTTTTATAAAATTACAATCCCACCCTTGACAACTAAAAAGGAAATTAAAGGTCCAGATGAGTTCACACAGTTCACTATTGGGAGGTTGTTCACTCTAGAACCCTACCTTATATAGATATGTGTTTATATTTATAGGGTTAGGGTAAAATGAAAACTAATACGAGTTATAAGAACTTAGAGAACTCGGCCTTACGAAAGGTTTTTTCAAACAAAATTTTACTAAAATCCTTAAAAAATCAATTTTCCACAAAAAAAAAGTTCTTTTTTTTTTAATTTACAGCAGCCGTAAATGCTGCAAAAAGGTGATGTCATGCTTATGTCATCAGTTTTTTACAGCTGTTGTAAGGGGCCGAACTTCGATTTTTTTTACATCCGCCTTTGAATCATCTTAAACTAGGGGTGTAAAAAAATGGGGTCAAAACTCGCTCGGGAAGGCTGAGTTCTCTAAGTTTTCACAACTCGTAGTGGTTTTCTCTTAATCTTGATCCTATATATATACACACACACACATACCTTCTATAAGATGTAGGGGTTGTTTGGTAGTTTCTTATTGACTCCATTAAGTGGCTACATCTGAATCTTTTAACTTAGCATTAACGCTCTGTTCCCGAGTTAACTTAACGTGAGAAAAGAAAAGAAAATAACAGTGAGAAAGGAAAGGATGAGAAAGGAAAAAAAAAGATGTCTCTCCCCCCATTTCCTTCCAAATCGGAAGGATAAAAAAATTAAAGAATTTAGCCTAGTTTTTCTTTCATTTCCTTTCCTTTTCTTCCTTAAATGAAACTCGGGAACACGACATGTTTTATTTTCCTTTCTTTTCCTTCCGTAAATGAAACTCTGGAACACAATATATTTTTACTTTCTTTTTGTTTCTTTTCCTTTCCTTCCATTAGTAAACACTGGAACACAGTGTAAGTGTATTTGGTTCGTCAGAAGGGCACTTCTGAATTAGACAGCAAGCCTTTTACCCATTAAGTTTTAAAATAATGTTGAATGAAAATTTTACCCCTTTACCTCTTCAATTTTGTTCATAACCCTTACACGACCATTCACACACCACCTCCTTTACGCACCACCACTTCTTCCATCACCAACTACCATCACACCGGCGTACTCTTCTTACCGGTTGAACACATTTTTTTATGAATAATAGTGTATCATCTATTTATCTCTGAGCAGTCCAAAGTTGAAAACATTGCACTTTAGCTTTTTAATTGAATTAGTTAGTGGTTGATCTTTGTTATATGTAATACTAGTCTTTATTTTTATGGAAGAACTAGGATTTTGCCCGCCGTGCGTTGCGGCGGCGCGCGACGGATGGAAACATATAGTAAGACAAAATACGATTTGTAAAATGCAGTGCGTAAAAGACAATGACAAAAAAAAGTGTAAGTCACAAAGGTAGATACAAAGTGTACAACACAATGCATAAGACATTTCGTAAAACACAATGCATTGGCATTTGCAAAAGTAGGAGTTGTAGTCTAGGGGTTACAATTGCAATTTTTTAAAAGTTGGGTGGGGGTAAAAATGGAGTAATAGTGCAAGGGGTAAAAAAACAAAGTCTAAAAAAGACAAAGTTTAAAAGTATAGGGGTGGTAGTGGAAATGTGTAAAAGATGAGGGGTAGGTTTAGGAACTAAATTTGTCAATTTGTGAAACTTTGAAGATGCTAAAGTCAAAGGGCTAAAATTGCAACATCGTGAAAGTATGGGGACAGGGAGGCAAAGCCGGTGGGAAACCCACCGACTTTCTCCTTTAAGATTGTAGTAGTATTTTGCCCGCCACGCGTTGCGGCCGCGCGCGACGGGTGGAAACATAGAATAAGACAAAACATGATTCGTAGAACGCAGTGCGTAAAAGAAAATTAAAAAAGATGTAAAACATAAAGGTAGACACAAAATTTAAAATACAATGCCTAAGACATTTCGTAAAACACAATGAATTGGCATTTGCAAAAGTAGGAGTTGTAGTTTAGGGGGTTACAATTGCAATTTTTTAAACGTTGGGCATGTGTAAAAATGGAGTAATAGTCGAATGGGTAAAAAAGCAAAGTCTAAAAAAAACAAAGTGTAAAAGTTTAGGGGTGGTGGCGGAAATGAGTAAAAGATGAGGGGGTGTTGGTAGAAATGTAAAAGAAGATGGTTGGTGGCGTAACTATGTAAGAGCTAAGGGGTTGATGGTGAAAAACCAAAGTAGAGGATTGGTACTGGTAAAGTTTGAAAGATGAGGTTGTGATTTTAGAAATTCAAGTAGGAGGTTTAGAGGCTAAATTTGTTATTTTATAAAAGTTTAAAGACAAAGTAAAGGGCTAAAATAGCAAAATCATTAAAGTGAGGGGGGCATGTTGCAAAGACAAAGTAAAGGGCTAAATTGTAAAATTATTAAAGTGAGGGGGGCATGGAGCAAAGCCGGTGAGATTTCCCACCGACTTTGTCCTTTAAGTCTTTAGGGTAATACAAATGAATGCATTATTTTGTGTTTGATAGCATATAATTTAATAATAGTTTTATATTTTTTTATGTAACTTAACAAGTTTTCTGATTATATCAATCGTTTGTTAAAAAAAAATTAATTTCTGTAAGAAAACAAACGAATAGCGATAGAAAAAGAGCAGGGTTTTGACTAATTTGTCTCGTCACATAAATTCAATGCACGTGTATATCAATCTTGTTTTCTATTGTCAATTTGTCATTAAACACTATTATATTTTCTTATTTTATATACAATAAAGCCAAAAACTCAATTCTGTTGTATTAAAAGCTACAAACTTGTTCAAACAAATATACTCGGATACTCCTAAAAATGTAGGCTTGTTAATTTTAAACAGGTTACATTTTAAGCATATTAAATACTAAGAGCATCTCAATCGCGACATTTTTGAGAAATTTGAGGCCGATGAGGAGGAGAGGTGGAGGCAAGAATGAAGAGATAGATTGTAAGAAATCCGAGCCATGAAAGAACGAGGAAAGAGGAAGAATAGAGAGATAGACTCTAAGAAATCCAAACCATGAGAGAATTAAGAATAATGTGGAGGTGTTTATGTCCCATTCCCGTCGGTGATGGTGCTCTAATATGGATACAATTCAAAAAAACATGACATTCATATCAGTGATGACAAAAAAAAAAAAAACTTGAGTCCAATGGGTATTACCGGAAACTCGAAATATATAGAACGGGTATACCAGAAACTCGACGGGTGTTGGCCGAGTATGGGATTAGTTTTAAAAAAATTTCGTGGGTATGTGATTAGGTGATACCCGACCTGATTGCCCGAAACTATATACCCGTTTACCCGAACTACATACCCGATCATATACCCAAAGTTTTGTATCTTTATTTTATTTTTTCTTAACCCTTACCTATTAGTGACTTATTTTGTTAGGTTTATTATGTGAAAAAACAAATTCTTTTGAAATATGTATTTGATAATATTATTTATATTTTTTGTGTTGTGAAGTATATAAATAAAACTATATAAAAACTATAATGTTATTATATATTTATGATAAAACTTATATGTATGTAATGTATATTTTATTTTTTTAATAGTTGTTATATAAATAAAACTATACAATAGTTATAACTAGTCATTATCAGCCTAGTTCATTATAGTACCAGTATGATACATACCGACACTCGGCATAGCCATCGTTGCCAATCGACACATTTTTTAACCGATTGAAAGTCTATAAAAATGAATACACGTACCGGTACCGGTGTTATTTGGTCGGTATCGGTCAGTTACGATACGGGTATCATACAGACACTCGATACAGCTTACGATACTAAAAAATACTTTATTGCGAATATTACTTTGTGTTTAATGAAGTTTATACCGCCACGTTGAGAATTCTATAAAAAAGTATACGGTATCGTTACCGATGTTGTTTGGTCGGTATATGTTTGGTTTGTGCTGATAAAAATATCAACTATATATGACTCGTTCGAATACCGATGTTGTTGGGTCGGTATATGTTCATTTTGTGATAATAAATAAAATCAACTACATATGACTCGTTCGAATATCGATGTTGTTTGGTTGTAATATGTTCGATTTTTTATGGTAAAAATCAACTATATATGACCCGTTCGAGTAGAACTTTTATCGAACCGTGCTTAATAATAGGCACATGATAACGTTAATAATAAAAAAAAACTATACCGATGTTATACGTTACCGGTGCCGATATTGTTCAGATAGTATCAGTAATATTATAAAAGAAAATCATTAAAAGTTAAAATTAAATAAATATATTTAATGTTAAAAGTAAATATGAAAAAAAGAAACTATATATATTATCTCTATAGAAATTATAAGAAGATAAATAGTGTTTTTTTTTTTTTTTTTTTGCCGTTTAGTCTATTTTGTCATTTAGTGTCATTTTTTTTTCATTTTTAACCCACGTAGTTTAATTATTGTATTTTTTTTTACTTTAATCAAATTATTTTTCTACCCCTAAATAGTTTTTTTAACGAACACGTTAATACCATTATACCCTTATACATTTACCAACCAAACTTTCTATCATGCCCAACCGTTGCGTTCCTACTATGCTCAACCATAAGTAACCGCTCGCATGCTTCTATAGACAACTGACATCTCTATTATATATAAAATTTGTGGCCGTGTTTTTACTTTTTCCCTCTAAAACATATAGATCCATTCGACGATACGCTTCTAAAATAAAACGATTTGATGTGCGATACGGTGTATGGCACCTTTTCGTTATGCATAAACGCCTTGAGGTTACGAATTCGAACTTCACGACCGAAGCCTTTCCGTTGTTGGAGTGGATTTTAGAACAGAATCAGACCTTCTAATTCGATCTACGATTTCATCTCTTTTCCTAATTCTTCCGACCCTCACAACCAACCCGTATTTCATGTTAATCGAATCAATTTATAGCATCGATCATTGATTGCAATTTTAGTAACCCTAAATTTGCAAAATAAATAACGCTTACCGGTTCCAAAATGATATTCCGAAGGAGAGAGGATTTCGTTGATTTGCAGACGGCGAAACCCAGATAATCGAAGCCTTACGTTTGAAATTAGGGCTACGGTTTGTTGTTAACACCATCAAAGCCATATGTTGAAAACAAGAATCGAAAGAGGTGCGATTACAATAGAGGTAGAATCGAGTATTAAAAGCCGACTATTGCGGTTGTAATAATCTCTGGTGGAACCACGAAAAAACGAGGAGACTTTGTACAACGCTGTGAAGAAGATCAAAAGTCAAAATTGTGACTTTTAAGAAATTCTGATTAATTTTGTTGGGAAGCGAAAGTGTGACTTTTAAATATTTTTTTAATACAAAATTTCAATTCTCAAGTTAAAATATAAATTCAATTTTCAATTTGATTAATTTGTCTGGAAATGAACGTGTGCCTTTGTGTTGAGATATTGTGAATTTGTGGGTATTTGCTTTTTTATGACCCCTGCAAATGTTGTTGCTTAATTTGATATTCATGAGAATAGATGCTTAAGTAGAAAACTGGTAGTGGTTCATTTTTTCTATTCCAACATAATGATAATTTTATGATCAAGTAATTGTAGCATTGATGTTAGACAATCACCGATGTCTACACAACTAGCCCGTATTCGTATGTCTTTTATAATCTTTCTTTCGTTTGAATCCGTAGAGATTACGCCATCAAGCATCGCTAATATTAATCTTTTTTTGAAACTATACTTTCATTAACCAACAACCGAACCTAAAAACCGAGCCGGACCAACAAAACAACGCCAACTAATTAAGTAATTACAACGCTAATATTAATCAAACTTTATGTTTTAAAGTCTATGATGACCAACTTAAATAATACAATATTTGTTTTCTTTTTTTCTCATATAATATCTTACATGATTAAAAGCCAACTATTGCTTGAATGATTTGGTTCCTTTTTTCTTATTTTTCGGTTTTAATGAATCTTCAAAGAGTGAATTGGCATTGCATGTTGTTACTTTGGGTTTGAGTATCTCATATGTAATCATTATGTTGTTATTCTTTGGTACATTTTGTGTAGAAAACATGTGTTATTTATTTGTCAGACCCTAATAGTTTCGTTTTGCTTTAGCCTTTAGGCCATTTTGCGATAATTGTGATATTCTTTCCATTCTATTTTTTTCATTCATGATGCTCATTAGATGCCAAACCTAACCTAGAAATTTATAACCCCATTTGTTTTGATTATTTTGTTTTACATGTTTTGAAATTAGTGGGTGAGTTCTAAGATGCCCTTTTAGTGTTACCTATCTTTTTCATGGTTGATGTAACCTGTTTTGGATTGCCACGAATCAATGACGAAATTTCATCTCAAATGTTTATCATAAATTTAGCTTTGATGTTTTGTTATGGTCATTTTAATCAGAAATACTCTCTTTAGAAATACTCTCTTTGTCTTTTGTTTATTCTATATTTCGCTTTGTTGTTTTTATACGAAATCGTTGTGTTTTTTTACCAGCACATACATGGGATGGGTCAGAGTAGATTAAGATAATATACATAAAATGACTTTCTAAAAATATAAATTAATGATAAGTGTGAAGGTAAATAATAGGTTTTATAAAACTATATTTTAAAAGGGGTGAAAGAAGAAGAAAAAAGAGAGAGAACTCAACAAAAGGTTTACAAAAAGAAATAATTGTTTGATACTAAAAAATAAATGTTTTGATACTAAAAAAAGAGACCAATATAACTATAAGGTAAGATAGAATTAAATGTGTTGCTTATACAAAACAATTTTCGCATTTGATACTAAATACTTTGTAATCAACGTTCCGTCGCAACGCGCGGGTGACGTCAACTCGTTTTAGACATAATTTAACTTTTCTTTTCCTTCGCTGTAATGAGTGTGGTGAAGGTTTTTTTTAGTGAACGCGCCGATACTCTTTTAAACATATTTTTTAACTATTTTTTTTCTTTGCTATAACGAGCGCACTGAAATCGGCCGATCGTTTGTTTACATTTTTTTTTACCTTTGTTATTTATTATATTGTTTTACCTTTTCTTATTATTCTGATGTTTGGAGCTGAGTTACAACGCAAATAATATAATACATTTAGATCTCGTTTTATTTAATTTTACAAATTTATTTATCAGTTGTTGTGGTGTGTTATATATTCTGAATTCTAACTACGTCTCTGCACAATGTGCGGGTAACAACGACCCTAGTTATTACAAAAATCAAATTACTATTTATGACAAATGAGACTATATATATTATTATAAAAATCAAATTACTATTCATGCTCCATTTCCAAGTGTGTGTTTGTGTGTGTGTATGTATAGAGTAAGGTAATTGTAAAATTTGTATGTTTTGTGAGAAGTGTAGCAAAGAATCTACACCCTTTGATCTATAATCTAATGGCAAAATTGTAAATAGTGTTTACCATTAAAATAATTAATTTTCTATATTAAGGGTATAAAGGTAAATTTAACGTTTTTAAATTTAAAAACCCACATGCGATGCACATGCAAGTTCCCCCGTCTTTTTTAAACGTCAATAACTTTTATAAGTTACTTAAAAAAAAAATTACACCATAGTAATGAGTGTTTTTTATCTTTAATATGAGTATTATATTGCTATAGTTATATAGAGAAAAAAAATTACGTTTCGATCGGATGTTTTATTCCATAGTGTTTTGTCTATGTTGTTTTTACTACATTAAAACACCATGAACATATATAAGACACTAGGGGTGTGCACGACTGCACGGTTCGGGTCGGTTCGGTTATTAGCATTATCCGTAACCGTAACCGAAGTCACCGGTTAATCGGTTCGGTTAATTCGGTTAATTTGTCGGTTTTCGGTTCGGTTCTGTTAATTTTCGGTTAATAACCAATTCAAACAACGGCTATTTTTTTTTTGCTTAGAGATACATGTAATGGAGGTATAAATACATGAAATAGATTTATAAATACATGAAATGGATGTATAAATAAATAAAATGGAGGTATAAATGCATGAATAGATGTTTAGATACATATATAAGACACTACATTAAAACACCATGAACATATATAAGACACTAGGGGTGTGTTGTTTTTACTACATTAAAACACCATGAACATATATAAGACACTAGGGGTGTGCACGACTGCACGGTTCGGTTCGGTTATTAGCATTATCCGTAACCGTAACCGAAGTCATCGGTTAATCGGTTCGGTTAATTCGGTTAATTTGTCGGTTTTCGGTTCGGTTCGGTTAATTTTCGGTTAATAACCAATTCAAACAACGGCTATTTTTTTTGCTTAGAGATACATGTAATGGAGGTATAAATACATGAAACAGATTTATAAATACATAAAATGGATGTATAAATAAATGAAATAGAGGTATAAATGCGTGAATAGATGTTTAGATACATAAAATGGAGGTATAAATAAATGGAATAAAGGTATTATTATATGAAATGAAAGTATAAAACATGAAATACATGAAATAGAGGTATAAAAGTTAGAAATATATAAAAAACAAACCATTCGGTTCGGTTAATTCCGGTTAACCGATGGTAAAAAAATATCCGTTAACCGACTTTCGGTTAATTCGGTTTCGGTTAATTTTGATTCGGTTTTGTCAGTTTTCGGATCAGTTTCGGTTAACGGTTCGGTTATTCCACACCCCTGTAAGGCACCATAACATTACAAATACCCCATTAGCAATAAAAAGAATATCATTAAATTCAACAAGCTAACTTTTTTCTTTTTACAAGACTGTTTTGAATTCCTAAAATAATACACCATAGAAAACAAGATTGAAATATTGAACATAAATGGTATTTGCAATGTTATGGTGTCTTATATACGTTCATGGTGCTTTACTGTAAAACACAATGCCTTGAATCAGTATACAATTAAAACAACATAAACAAAACACCATGGGCTAAAACATCTGATTGAAACGTAATTTTTTTCTCTATATAAGTATAGCAATATGGTACTTATATTAAAGATAAAAAAACACTGGTTATTATGGTTTGGTTTTTTTTTTGAAGTTACATTTAAAAAGTATTGACGTTTAAAAAAGACGGGGGAAACTTGCATGTTGGTTTTTGAATTTTATCTTTAATTAGGTTTTTTTTTATTAAATTACTTAATTTTGATTCATACTTGGCAAGTTACATCAAAATAGAAGGTAGACGGGTAACAAGCTGCGGCACCAAATTATTTAATTGCCCTTATTCTAATAAATTAAATAATGACATGTGTCCTCATAATGTTCTTTCTCATTCTTCTCACAAATTTCATCTTTTTTACAGGATCCTAAACCTATATATTTATATATATTAAATACTGAAAAATATATGTATTTTGAAATTCTCATCGGTATCTTTTAACAAATTAATGGATATATCTGATACCAGCATGTATGATCGATACCTACGAGTAATTACTCGATAGATAACCAACGAGTATTGGACCAGATATGTGACACAATTTTATAACCAGATATAGGTTTGGGATTACCAATACCCGAAACAGTGTCATCCCATATTCACATATAGAAAATGACTTAATAATTTCACACATTGCGCAATTTCAAAGATTTCAGTATACGAAAATTAGATTCAGGAATTTTTATGTAAATTTTGAAAGTAAGGTACTCTTCTGTATAGTATGAATTTTTTTATTCTCAATGTTTTTATGTACTAATGTAGCCCAAGGCGATCAGGCAAGATGGTGTCACTGGGGTAGGATGGTAATGGGTCGGGTTTGGGACGGGTTTAGGTAATCCCAACCTCAAACCTGATAAGATATGCTTGTCCCAAACCCGTCTCAAAACCCGTCGGGTTTTTAGCGGGTAAATACCAATCGGGTATCGGGTAACCCACTAATTTTAAAAAGTTTACCCGTTTGGTATACCCGACCTAAAACCCATCAGGTAACTACTAATCAGTTACATTTAGTATTATCACTAAGAAAATATATCAAATAACTATAATGTATACGGGATAAAATACCTATGTGTATAGAAAAAAGGATGTATTATATATTTACATATTTAAAAATATAAAAGAAATTATATCGGGTATACAATCGGGTAAACGGGTATATCACCAAATCCCAAACCCATCCCAAACTCGGGAAAAAAATAAAAAAACTAGTCCCAAACCCGTTCCAAACCCGATTAACCGGCCCCAAACCCGTCCTAAATGTGTCGGGTTTACCCATCGGGTTCGAGTTCAATTGCCATCCCTACACTGGGGACAACCACATAAGCATTGTGTGACAAAATGACGGTAAGGTTTTCTTGTATGGAATAAAGTCTTTAGTGACTATATCATGTTAAATCATTGTCATGTGTGTCACATAAATAAGGGGCTTTATAACTTCTTACCCATGACTATCATGGAGTGGGATAAAATCACATAAACCCCTTTATCTATTCATAAGAAAAAAAGAAAAAATAATATGATTAGCTCTTGAATGATGATCCCCACATATTAAAGCCTTAACGCTCGTCAAAGCAATGACGATGACATAATAGCTCCCCTCTTTGGGGATGGAGGGGTGTTGTTAGAACATTCACATCCAACCCCCTAAAATTATACATACATTCCACTAAAAAACAACTCCTATATCAATATATTTCCACTAAAAACAAATACTTTTTCTCTCTTCTTTTCAATTAAATAATATTTTTATACCTTTATCATTACATTTTTCTCTCTCCTTCACTCACAACCACTTTCAATATATATTAAAAAATTATAGTGGGTGAACAGTGTCCCCCAAATATACAGATGAACAGTAACATTTTCTCTTTCTTCCACTCACAACCACTTTTTATACTTTTTATATTTTAAAAACACTACAGTAAGAATATGATGCCTTAAATGTGAATGCTCTTATATACTGAGGTTGTGAATGGAGCCAAATCACGTCACCGGGCCTAACAAGATTAAGGTGGTGTTTGTTTTTTGGAAGAAGAGCTTCCTGGCCTCTTCTGTCTGCACCGTGCGGACGCGGGAAGAGGTTTAGCCTCAGAAGAGTGTTTGTTTTTTTTTTTTTTCGAGAAGTGCTTTTAACCTCTCCCCAACCTCTTTTTGGGGAAGAGATGAGAGGTAAGCTTCTCCAAGCAGAGGTTTACCTCTTCTTGGCACCACCTCCACCTCCACCCCTGCTCCGCCCCTGCTCCGCCACCACCACCACTGCTCCGCCACCATCATCATCATCATCATCATCACCACCCCTGCTCTGCCACCACCACCACTGCTCCGCCACCACCACCCCTGCTCCGCCACCACCACCACTGCTCCGCCACCACCTCCGAAACCCCCACCTCCGCCTCCACCTCCGAAACCCCCACCTCCACCTCCGAAACCCCCACCTCCGCCGACACCCTAAATCGAAACACCCCAAAACGATCAGAAACGAAACCCCCACCTCCGCCTCCACCTCCGAAACCCCCACCTCCACCTTCGAAACCCCCACCTCCGCCGAGACAGATCTGTTAGAGAGAGAGTAGAGAGAGAGTAGAGACAGATCTGTTAGAGAGAGAGAGAGAGTAGAGAGAGAGTGGTGGTGATGATGGCGGTGGTGATGATGACGGTGGTGAAGTGGTGGCGGTGGTGAAGTGGTGGCGGTGATGATGATGGCGGTGGTGCAGATTGTAGAGAGAGAGTAGAGAGAGATCAGTGTGTTGTGTGTGTGTGTTGGTGAAGAGGTTTTATATAAAAAAAACAAACCCTCTTCTCCTTGCAGACTGCAGACATTTGGTCCACCTCTTCTCCTGCAGATGTCTGCAGATGTGGCCTGCAGCAGAAGAGATTTTCGTGCAGAAAAAACAAACAGCACCTAAAAGGAGAAGCTTACAAGGAGTAGTTTATCATCCGCTATATTCTATAAAATTGATTGTTTTCAATCGATGTTGGTTTTTTATTGTATTTCATTTTTTAATATTAAATGGTTTAACAATTAACAAAAATGCTTCTTATGACAAAAGAAAAGGCTTACATATTACCTATATATTAATTATTAAAATTAAAATTAGAATGAAATGAATAGTAACATCACTAAGAGATTAACAAATGGTATCGGGTATTGGTACTAAATTTATCAAACCGGTGTATTTTCGGTACTGGTTCGGCACCGGTATTCACCGGCTTTTACCCTCAAATATTTACATTAAATCGTCTAGCATATTTGCCTTTCCAAGTGGTAATTTCTTGATCACCCAAGTTAAAACCTTGATCACCCAATCTATTCGATTCAGAATAAACCATGCCCAATGAAAACGAACTTGCACACGTGTCTTAACGGGCCGATACTTGTAGGCTTCCCGTTCCACGAACCGATGGAATTTAATTTCCTTGATATAATCCGGATCTAGGGCATTCTCTTTAAAAGCAACTGCTTCACTTGTTGCCAAAACCTGTAAGGCCCTAATTCGTTTTTAACCAAAAGTCGCAGCGGAAATTCGTGCCATAAAATTTCTTTCATTACAAACGTCTTGACTTACTTGAATGTTCGTTTTAATATGTATCTTTTACAAAAAAAATAAAATAAATAAAGTATAAGTCCTGTTTACTAAAGTACATACTCAGTTATTCCCGTACAATCTATCCTATGACTCGGTTTTCGATCTCTATTCCTCGTGATAACCGCCCGTGATTCGTACAACCTGCACTCACCACATACATTCATAACATTAGTACACAATACATAAACAAGATTCAATCTCGTACACTTCCCATTTCGTTATCCTTCTAACTTTAAGCATTTCATCTGCGTATCCATATCCTGGTGAGGCTTCGATAATGTACCTGCATTACTTTTCATTCTCAAGGCACACTAATAATAACGTATTACTCGACGTATCTAAATCATGCATACATACACATCTACATACGTACATATCTTCCTATATCTCTACATACATGCATACACTCATACGTACGTTCATATATACCAAATACATATCTACATACGCACATACATTACTACGTCTCTACATACGTACATATACACATACGTATTTTCACATATACATAAATACACATCTACATATGTACATACATACTACGTACACATTCAAGATCTTATATACCTCTTGTATATCCATAGATTAATCACATGGTACTTAGACTTAGATTTATAGCCCATAGACTTCAAAAGAACGATCTGTGACACTCGAGGTTTTTCCGAACGATCACCTTGTAATATTTTGTGTGTATATAAATATTATTAAATGGAAACGTGACTTTTACATGATATGTGTGTTGAATGTACGTATTAAATATAAATATACGTGAGTCGAGACCATGACTCGCAACCGGGCGGTTGCGAGTGGGCCTTTGGGCCGTAACCGGTTTGAGCCGTAACCGGCTTGGGCCGAAACCCATGGCTTATGTTGGACCCCTTGTATATATATCCCACCTTTCCCCCACTTCTTTCATTTTACACACCAACACACCCCTTAAACTCTCTCACTAGAAACCCTCTCCAAACACCACTTCTCTCCTTCTCTTTTCGGTTCAAGCTTGGATCCCGGACAAGAAACTCGGACACTTCATCTCCTCGGCTTCTTCCTTTATTTCGGCTCATTCTTCTCCTTTTCAACCGGTTAGTGATTATTATGTGCATAGGGTTTATATTGTTGTATGAACTAGATTTTTATGCATGTTTGGTTAGAAATATTATGCTTGGTTAAGAAATACTATGCATGATTTTTAGGAAGATTGTGAAGTTTTAACTATGTGTGTTAAACCTTATGTATGATACTTGCTAACATGCTTAAATGGTTATGGAATAATGGTTTAAGGATGTTTAGGGCCAACCGAGTTATGTTAATGCCACTAAGAGTATGTTTTACTTGTTCTTGCATATTAATCTTGTTAGAAATAGGTGATTTTCGGTCCAAAAATGTGTGATTATGTTGGCATGAAAACCCTAGAAATTATGAACATAGGATGAACTTGTTGAATGTGGGTTGAAGATTTCAAATAAGGCAAAGTTTGATCTATTTTTTACTACTAGTCAAATGAGGAAAAGTGTTTGTAGAAACCTTATTGGTAGTTTCCGGATTTGGGTCTGAATTCTCGGTACAATTTGGACTGTCTTTTCTGCATCATCACGTGTACATGAAAATGACAGTTTCCGACTCGCAACAACGGCATTACGACTCGCAACCACAGTATTCCGACTCGAAACCACGCAGTTGCGACTCGCAACCAAAGCATGACAAGTCGAAACCTCGAGATTGCGACTCGAGACCACGCCGTTGCGACTCGCAACCAAAACGTGATGACTCGAGACCACGGTTGCGACTCGCAACCACAGCGTGACAAGCCGAAACCACCTGGTTGCGACTCGAGACCAGCTGGTTGCGAGTGGGCTGTTCATTTTAGTTATTGGGCCATTCTGTGTTGGACTATCTGTTAAATGGACTTTGTGATGCTGTGTTCTGTTTGACTGTGTTACTGTTAGGGCCGGCCCAATAACCCCATGACTGTTTACTTGTATGTATGTTACGTGCCAGTATGTGTTTTACGTGAATGTTTGTACACCGAACCTGACCTATACCGGTAACCATGTTAGGACGTGGTGACCAACGTGATTGACAAGTAACCTAACCCTACCGAGCAACCCAAGGTGAGTTCACAACTTAAAAGCATGCGTCCCGGTGGTTTGGGACACGAGACTAAAACAATCCTATCCCCTGGTAAAAGGGGATACCATTTACATACCTCCCCTAGTTATTGGGAACAAAACTTACTTTTCCTTCCCGGGTATTGGGAAACCTTTTGGTTAATTACTGTTTATACGGATTGCAACTAACGGCACTAAACGAAACTCTATCACTCAAGTCCCTACTACAAATACCGATTAGTCGCCGGGTTAGGCGAGCGGGTTATTAGTTGATAGCGCTATTTAGGTGTTTACCAGCCTCACACCGTGCCCTGGTCTGGGACGGTCGTGAACTAATGTACTCAGAAATCCGTCAATGATGATAGAACATTGACATCGGGGCATCCTGCGGATACGCAACGGTTACCTAGTGTTCGGTATTGGAAAAACAGTTTAGTCGCTAACTTTTGGGGTAGCTCCCCAAGGCATGTATAAACGGATAAATTAACCGGTGAAACAAAGTCTTTGGAAATTAAAACTGGACAACTAGTGGACTCACTCAGCATTATTGTTGACCCCTTACTGCATGCTTTGCAGGTAACCAGTGACGAAGGAGCTTGCAGCTTGGGAACGTGTAGTGTCTGTTCACCCTTGTGTTGGGTGTTACCTTATTTTGAATCATGAACTTTGTTTTAAACTACCTTACTTATGCTTCCGCTACTTATTTCTGTTTTGAACTTAAAACTTTAAACTCTGAACTTAATATTTGCTAAGCTTATGAATAGTAAGTATTACTTTTGTTATCAACTTAAGTATTCGGTATAATTGGTGGCTGGATCCTGGTCAGTCACGCCCTCGAAGCGGGTGTTATCCGCAGGTGGATTTTGGGGGTGTGACAGATTGGTATCAGAGCCATTGGTTATAGTGAACTTGGTTTTAAAAAGGGGAAAATCTTTTGGAGAAAACCAGACTATAACCCGTGACTCGCAACGACACTACACTCCAAGTGCAAGGCTCGACACATTTGACCTCATAGCTCGGACCAGTGTTTACTTGTTTGCTTTATGTTTCCTGTTATGATATACGTACTAGTGTGCCTAAACTAGATAGATACACCTCTCTCTTCTATCTCATTCTCGCTACACTACGACATCACACTCATACTGTGTTTTCTGGTTATGAAGACAATGAGTGGACGCGGAAGAGGAAACATTAACATGACGCAGGCTCAGTTCACCAACCTGCTCAACACAGTGGCTGCGGCTTTTGCAGCTCACCCTATAGGTCAGCATGCACCGGCGCAACCACCAGTGTGTACTTTCAAAACTTTCATGGATTGCAAGCCTCTCCCTTTCGACGGCACAGAAGGTGCCATAGGTCTTCTGCATTGGATTGAGAAAATTGAAGCTGTTTTTGCTGTTTGCGAGTGTCCCCCTGCGAACTGGGTGAAGTTTGCTACTGCTACGCTTGAAGGAAGCGCGCTTTCTTGGTGGAAGGCGCAGATTCAGATGTTTGGGTTGGAAACTGCTAATGCTACCGCATGGGAGGATTTCAAGGATATGATTAAGGATGAATACTGTCATCGGGATGACATCCACAAGCTTGAGAACGAGTACTATGAGCTCAAGATGGTTGGGTCAGAGATTGAGACCTACACCAAGCTGTCAAATGACTATGCTGCTCTCTGCCCGAACATGTCTCGACCAATGTACCGAAGGATCGAACTGTACATCAAAGGTTTGGCTCCAGAGATTCGAAGCCATGTCACTACAGCCAACCACACTACCATTCAGCCGATTGTTCGACTTGCTCACAAACTCACTGATCAGGCCGTGGAAGAGGGCCGGTTGCCCAAAAGGATCAGTGCTACCGTCGGAACTTCTAGTGACAGCAAGCGTAAGTGGGAAGGAAGTCAAAGCAAGGATGCTAACCCCACTCAGGCCCCAGCGCAGCAAAGGAAAACTGAAAGCAACAAAGGCACTCAGCAACAGGGTGGCTACCGGGGAAGCTACCCTAAGTGCAACAAGTGTAACAAGCACCACAATGGGGCATGTAACAAGGGCCAGTGTCAGCGATGCCACAAGATGGGGCACGACGCCAAGGATTGTCGAAGTCAGTTCCCAGCTAGACAGAATCAGCAACAACCCCAACAGCAACAGCAGCAGGGAAACAACCGGGCATGTTTTAAGTGTGGAGCTGAGGGGCACTTTAAGAAGGATTGTCCTGAGCTGAACCAGAATCGCAACAATAATCAGGGAGCTGGGAACAACAATCAGAACAACAATGCTGGGAATGGTGCTAGAGGAAGAGCTTTTGTGATTGGAGCTGGAGAAGCAAGGAATGACCCCAATGTTGTGACGGGTAAGTTCCTACTCGATGATCGTTATGTTTCTGTGTTATTTGATTCCGGTGCCGATGCTAGTTATGTATCCTTACGTATTAGTAAGAAGCTTAAGCGTCCGCTCTCGTTACTAAGTTCTCCCCATATCGTCGAGTTAGCTAATGGTAGAAACATCGAGGCCTCACATGTGGTCAAAGGCTGCAAACTAGAGTTGTCTGGTCAGACATTTAGTATCGATCTTTTCCCTGTTACTCTTGGAAGCTTCGACGTCGTTATTGGTATGGATTGGTTATCCAAGCATCGCGCTGAGATCCTCTGTCAGGAGAAAGCAGTTCGTATTCCTCGCCGTTCTGGCAAACCCCTCATTGTACAAGGTGGCAAAAGTGGAGAAGTCTCCGGCATTATCTCGTTCTTGAAAGCCCAGAAGTGTTTACGAAAAGGGCACACCGCTATCTTAGCACTTGTTACCAACACGCAGGAAAAGGAAAAGAGGATTGAAGATTTTCCAGTAGTGCGTGACTACCCCGAAGTATTTCCTGAGGAATTACCTGGACTCCCTCCACATCGTCAGGTCGAATTCCAAATCGAGCTAGCTCCCGGAGCAGCGCCTATAGCTCGTGCACCTTATCGACTAGCCCCCGCAGAATTGAAGGAACTCTCTACTCAACTACAGGAACTTTTGGATAAAGGATTTATCCGCCCTAGTTCATCACCCTGGGGAGCACCGGTACTCTTTGTTAAGAAGAAGGATGGCACGTTCCGAATGTGTATTGATTATCGTGAGTTGAACAAGGTCACCATCAAGAATCGTTACCCTCTCCCTCGAATCGACGATTTGTTTGATCAATTACAAGGATCAAGCTACTATTCTAAGATTGACCTGCGATCAGGCTATCATCAGTTAAGGGTCCGTAATGAAGATATTTCCAAGACTGCATTCAGAACTCGTTATGGTCATTATGAATTCCTCGTTATGCCCTTTGGAATGACCAACGCCCCTGCAGTGTTCATGGATCTCATGAACCGGGTATGCAAACCCTACCTCGACAAGTTCGTG
Organism: Helianthus annuus; assembly: GCF_002127325.2. NCBI lineage: Eukaryota > Viridiplantae > Streptophyta > Magnoliopsida > Asterales > Asteraceae > Helianthus > Helianthus annuus. Next base: position 189,906,717 of record NC_035436.2, on the reverse strand, counting down.
ATTGTGTTTATAGACGACATCTTGATCTACTCGAAAAGTCAGGAAGAGCATGAACAGCACCTACGCCTTATCCTCGAACTCCTTCGCAACGAGCAACTGTATGCCAAGTTCTCGAAATGCGACTTCTGGCTTCGAGAAGTCCATTTCCTTGGGCACGTGGTTAACAAGGATGGAATCCACGTCGACCCAGCTAAGATCGACTCTATAAAGAATTGGCCTACCCCTAAGACTCCGACTGAAGTTCGCCAATTCTTGGGATTGGCAGGTTACTACCGCAGATTCATTCAGGGATTCTCAAAGATTGCGTAACCCCTCACTACACTCACTCAGAAAGGTGTCACCTACAAGTGGAATGAAGCACAGGAATCTGCTTTTCAGAGGCTTAAGGATAACCTCTGCAGTGCTCCTATTCTCTCGTTACCTGAAGGCACTGACGACTTTGTGGTCTACTGCGATGCGTCTATTCATGGACTCGGTTGCGTGTTGATGCAACGCGAGAAAGTTATTGCTTACGCCTCTCGACAACTTAAGACACATGAAAGGAATTACACAACACACGACTTGGAACTGGGAGCGGTGATATTTGCGCTTAAGATATGGAGACATTACCTGTACGGTACCAAGTGCACCATTTACACCGATCACAGGAGTCTCGAGCATATCTTTAAGCAGAAGGAGTTAAACATGCGACAACGTCGATGGGTCGAACTTCTGAATGATTACGAATGCGCCATCAAGTACCATCCGGGCAAGGCCAATGTTGTGGCAGACGCCCTCAGCCGGAAAGACACTGTACCAAAGCGTGTGCGAGCATTGCAACTTACCATCCAGTCTAGTCTCCCTACCCAGATTCGAAATGCTCAGATTGAAGCTCTGAAACCGGAAAACATCAGGGCTGAGTCCCTGCGAGGATCGAGACAGCAACTAGAACAGGAAGAGGACGGCGCCTACTATGTGGCAGGGCGAATTTGGGTCCCACTTTACGGAGATCTACGAGAGCTTGTGATGGACGAAGCTCATAAGTCCCGTTATTCAGTACATCCTGGTTCAGACAAGATGTACCACGACTTAAGGACCACTTACTGGTGGCCTGGCATGAAAGCCCACATAGCAGCCTACGTTGGCAAATGTTTGACCTGCGCAAGAGTCAAGATCGAGTATCAGAAACCGGCAGGCCTACTCCAGCAACCGGAAATCCCGAAATGGAAATGGGAGCAAATTTCCATGGATTTTGTTACAGGGTTACCTAGATCTCAACGCGGGAATGATACCATTTGGGTGATAGTAGATCGATTGACTAAGTCTGCACACTTTCTGGCCATTAAGGAAACGGACAAGTTTTCTACCTTGGCAGAAATCTATTTAAAGGAAGTAGTCTCCAGGCACGGGGTGCCAACTTCTATTATTTCCGACCGAGACGCTCGTTTTACTTCTGAGTTGTGGCAAGCTATGCACAAATCCTTTGGCTCACGTTTGGACATGAGCACCGCTTATCACCCGCAAACGGATGGGCAGTCTGAACGCACCATCCAAACCTTGGAAGACATGCTTAGAGCATGTGTGATCGATTTTGGCAAGAACTGGGAGAAACATCTACCGTTGGTGGAATTCTCCTACAACAACAGCTACCACACTAGCATTCAGGCAGCACCTTTTGAGGCATTGTACGGTCGTAAATGCCGATCACCCCTCTGCTGGGCGGAAGTTGGTGATAGTCAACTTACAGGCCCAGAACTGGTAGTAGATACAACGGAAAAGATATCACAGATCAGGCAACGCATGGCGGCAGCTCGTGACCGTCAGAAGAGCTACGCTGATAAGCGTAGGAAGCCGTTAGAATTCCAGGTCGGGGACCGGGTTCTACTTAAAGTCTCACCCTGGAAGGGTGTGGTCCGTTTCGGTAAACGAGGCAAGCTGAATCCACGGTATGTTGGACCATTCGAAATTACCGAGAAAATCGGTAAGGTTGCTTATAGATTAAACCTGCCTGCAGAGCTGAGTGCAGTGCACAACGTTTTTCACATATCTAACCTGAAGAAGTGTTTGTCGGATGAAACACTTGTGATTCCTTTTAAGGAACTGACGATTGATGAACAGCTACACTTTACTGAGGAACCGATTGAGATCACGGATCGAGAAATCAAAACCCTCAAACGTAGCCAGATACCCCTTGTGCGAGTTCGTTGGAACTCACGGCGCGGCCCAGAGTTTACCTGGGAGCGGGAGGACCAGATGAAGTCCAAGTATCCCCAGTTGTTCCCAAACGAAAACCCCAGCACTGAAGCTACAACCGAATTTCGGGACGAAATTCCAAACTAACGGGGGGATAATGTGACACCCCGTTGAAACACGCTAGCTTGGCAGTGGCTGCTTCAACTTTCGGGACGAAAGTTCTTAAAACTTGGGGATAATGTGACACTCGAGGTTTTTCCGAACGATCACCTTGTAATATTTTGTGTGTATATAAATATTATTAAATGGAAACGTGACTTTTACATGATATGTGTGTTGAATGTACGTATTAAATATAAATATACGTGAGTCGAGACCATGACTCGCAACCGGGCGGTTGCGAGTGGGCCTTTGGGCCGTAACCGGTTTGAGCCGTAACCGGCTTGGGCCGAAACCCATGGCTTATGTTGGACCCCTTGTATATATATCCCACCTTTCCCCCACTTCTTTCATTTTACACACCAACACACCCCTTAAACTCTCTCACTAGAAACCCTCTCCAAACACCACTTCTCTCCTTCTCTTTTCGGTTCAAGCTTGGATCCCGGACAAGAAACTCGGACACTTCATCTCCTCGGCTTCTTCCTTTATTTCGGCTCATTCTTCTCCTTTTCAACCGGTTAGTGATTATTATGTGCATAGGGTTTATATTGTTGTATGAACTAGATTTTTATGCATGTTTGGTTAGAAATATTATGCTTGGTTAAGAAATACTATGCATGATTTTTAGGAAGATTGTGAAGTTTTAACTATGTGTGTTAAACCTTATGTATGATACTTGCTAACATGCTTAAATGGTTATGGAATAATGGTTTAAGGATGTTTAGGGCCAACCGAGTTATGTTAATGCCACTAAGAGTATGTTTTACTTGTTCTTGCATATTAATCTTGTTAGAAATAGGTGATTTTCGGTCCAAAAATGTGTGATTATGTTGGCATGAAAACCCTAGAAATTATGAACATAGGATGAACTTGTTGAATGTGGGTTGAAGATTTCAAATAAGGCAAAGTTTGATCTATTTTTTACTACTAGTCAAATGAGGAAAAGTGTTTGTAGAAACCTTATTGGTAGTTTCCGGATTTGGGTCTGAATTCTCGGTACAATTTGGACTGTCTTTTCTGCATCATCACGTGTACATGAAAATGACAGTTTCCGACTCGCAACAACGGCATTACGACTCGCAACCACAGTATTCCGACTCGAAACCACGCAGTTGCGACTCGCAACCAAAGCATGACAAGTCGAAACCTCGAGATTGCGACTCGAGACCACGCCGTTGCGACTCGCAACCAAAACGTGATGACTCGAGACCACGGTTGCGACTCGCAACCACAGCGTGACAAGCCGAAACCACCTGGTTGCGACTCGAGACCAGCTGGTTGCGAGTGGGCTGTTCATTTTAGTTATTGGGCCATTCTGTGTTGGACTATCTGTTAAATGGACTTTGTGATGCTGTGTTCTGTTTGACTGTGTTACTGTTAGGGCCGGCCCAATAACCCCATGACTGTTTACTTGTATGTATGTTACGTGCCAGTATGTGTTTTACGTGAATGTTTGTACACCGAACCTGACCTATACCGGTAACCATGTTAGGACGTGGTGACCAACGTGATTGACAAGTAACCTAACCCTACCGAGCAACCCAAGGTGAGTTCACAACTTAAAAGCATGCGTCCCGGTGGTTTGGGACACGAGACTAAAACAATCCTATCCCCTGGTAAAAGGGGATACCATTTACATACCTCCCCTAGTTATTGGGAACAAAACTTACTTTTCCTTCCCGGGTATTGGGAAACCTTTTGGTTAATTACTGTTTATACGGATTGCAACTAACGGCACTAAACGAAACTCTATCACTCAAGTCCCTACTACAAATACCGATTAGTCGCCGGGTTAGGCGAGCGGGTTATTAGTTGATAGCGCTATTTAGGTGTTTACCAGCCTCACACCGTGCCCTGGTCTGGGACGGTCGTGAACTAATGTACTCAGAAATCCGTCAATGATGATAGAACATTGACATCGGGGCATCCTGCGGATACGCAACGGTTACCTAGTGTTCGGTATTGGAAAAACAGTTTAGTCGCTAACTTTTGGGGTAGCTCCCCAAGGCATGTATAAACGGATAAATTAACCGGTGAAACAAAGTCTTTGGAAATTAAAACTGGACAACTAGTGGACTCACTCAGCATTATTGTTGACCCCTTACTGCATGCTTTGCAGGTAACCAGTGACGAAGGAGCTTGCAGCTTGGGAACGTGTAGTGTCTGTTCACCCTTGTGTTGGGTGTTACCTTATTTTGAATCATGAACTTTGTTTTAAACTACCTTACTTATGCTTCCGCTACTTATTTCTGTTTTGAACTTAAAACTTTAAACTCTGAACTTAATATTTGCTAAGCTTATGAATAGTAAGTATTACTTTTGTTATCAACTTAAGTATTCGGTATAATTGGTGGCTGGATCCTGGTCAGTCACGCCCTCGAAGCGGGTGTTATCCGCAGGTGGATTTTGGGGGTGTGACACGATCAAAATCGTGTTTGGGAGGCCCGCCATGGTCCACGGATAACAAACCGAAGCCTACTATACCCAAATCAACTTAGATAACAAATTTCAGGTTTTTGAAGATGGGGAGGCCGTCGGCGACGGCCCTTGCAATTTCCCGTAGCCCAAAACTTCCATAGACAGCCAAATAACCCGTCAGCCAAAAATTGACTTTCTGGGGGGCGTCGGCGACGGCCTCTAGAAAATGGGTTTTTCCTGCTATGTTATTTCGTTGTTCCGCACGCACTAAAATTCGCATAATTTTCAACTCGTTTATCCGTTTAACCTCCCGTTTCTTCCTACGTGATCGTAATTTGGTCCTCTACCCTATGGACTCAAAATCCGACATCCGTATTAAGGAAATTTTTTTTTTGATTAAATTGTTTTAGTAAGACAGAGAGAACACTTTCTGGCTATTGCGTTTTAGAAAAAATACATTTTTGAAGTGTTTTTAGTCATTGCGTTCAGGTAAAACACATTTTTATGTGTTTTCAGTCTATTGCGTTTTAGAGAGAACACTTTCTTTTGTGTTTTTAAGCCATTGCGTTTTAGAAATAAGACATTTTTATGTGTTTTCTGGCCATTGCGTTTTAGAAATACACATTTTTATGTGTTTTCAGTCCATTGCGTTTTAGAAAAAAGACATTTTAAGTGTTTTCTAACAATTGCGCTTTAGAAATGAGACATTTCTTTGTGTTTTGGTGCATTGCATTTTAGGTAAAACACATTTTTTATGTGTTTTCAGTCCGTTGCGTTTTAGAAAGTACACTTTCTTTTGTGTTTTTAGGCCATTGCGTTTTAGAAAACAAACATTTTTAAGTGTTTTCTAGTCATTGCGTTTTAGAAATAAGACATTTTTTGTGTTTTTGGTGCATTGCGTTTTAGAAAAAAGTCATTTTTATGTGTTTTAAGTCCATTGCATTTTAGAAAGTACACTTTCTTTTGTGTTTTTAGGCTATTACGTTTTAGAAATAAGACATTTCTTTGTGTTTTCTGGCAATTGCGTTTTAGAAATAAGACATTTCTTTGTGTTTTTGGTGCATTGCGTTTTAGAAAAAAAGTCACTTTTTACATTTTTTTCCATTGCGATTTACGCAACTGGGTTGTCGAAAAAAATTTCTAAAATATAGCAATAGTATACTCGTTTTAAAGATAAAAAACGATCATTTTTTTGTGCAATTTTTATTAAAAAATAATGCCGTATGAAATAGTTATTAACGTTTAAAAATGGGGGGAATTGGAGGAGAGAGAAACTATTGTTCCTGAATTAACTAGAATGCCCTCACACAAACCCACGAGCCTCTTTTCTTCTATTCAATTTCACTCATTTAATCTTAGCACTTGATTAAATCAATTGATGGTCAAGATTACTTTCTGTCCTATCTAGCCAAAAAAACTTCCTATTATATCCTAACCATTAAATGGTAATTATAAAAATTCATTTTTAGTTAAATAGATTAAGTCATCTTTAATTACTATTAACAAAACAATTCTTGAGTTATTATATGTAATTTATAATAAAAAAAATCTGATTGAATATTGTGTTGGTGAATGGATCTCCTACTTCAGAGTTTAAATTACAAAGATTATTAAGACAAGGTGATCCACTATCACCTTTCTTATTTATCCTAGCCATGGAAGCGTTGGATGTCATTATGACTAGGGCGGGAGAAAGATGAGTATTTAAGGGTGTAAAACTTCCAAATGAAGGCCCATGCATATCCCAATATTGTTACGTGAATGATGTAATATTCATGGGAGAGTGGTACGAGACAACCATACTAAACCTGAACAGAATTCTGAGATGTTTTTATTTGTGTTCGGGGCTAAAAGTGAATTTAAATAAATCTAAGTTATATGGAGTGGGGGTCGATGAGGAGGAAATCGAAAGCATGGCTGATAAAATAAAGTGTAGGAAAGGTGATATGCTGTTTCGGTTCCTTGGTTTAACAATAGGTGCAAACATGAAGCGAGTAAAATTCTGGAAACCAGTAGTAGATAAGTTCAATAATAAATTATCGGCTTGGAAGGCTAAATGCTTATCTTTCGCCGGAAGATTGGTCCTAGCAAAAGCAGTGATGGGAGCTCTACCAAATTACTACTTATATATGTACTTAGCACCAAAGAAAGTTTTACAATCGTTAGAAGCAATTCGTAGAGATTTTGTATGGGAAGGAAAGATGGTAAAAACAAGATTCGGTGGATAGCATGGAATAAAATGGTAAGACCAAAAAAATATGGAGGATTTGGAATTGGTGATTCGAGAAGCGCCAATTTAGCTTTATTGGTAAAATGGGGATGGAAATATAAGATGAATCAGGAAGCATTATGGGCAAAGGTTATAAAGGCAATCCATGCAAATAAGAGGAGCCACAAATACATTCTAGTCAACAATGGAATCCATGGTTTATGGAAAGATATAGTATCATCATATAAAGAATTAGACAGTAGAGGAATAAAGTTGGAAGAAAGACTAGTGGCAAAATGGGGAGATGGAACAAAGGTGAAATTTTGGATGCATAGTTGGGTAGGAGAGATGTCGTTCAAAGACCAATTTCCAGACCTGTTCAAGATCGCTAAGAATAAGCCAGCTTATGTGGCCGACTTTGCTATAAAACTACAAAACAAAGTGCAGTGGAACATCGACTGGATAAGACCTCCAAACACTGATGCAGAATGGTTTCAATGGACATATATGTTGAATGAGTTAAACAAAATAAGATTTCTCGCAGGAAAAGACCGATGGGGCTGGGTGATCGAGAGGTGGGATGAGTTCTCAGTGGCGGTTGTGATCAATAAACAATCGGAGAGCGAACAGGAAGAGAGATGGACACACTGGAACTCGTGGTTACCTGCAAAAGTTAATTATTTCATTTGGAGGGTGGGTATAGGTAGAATTCAGGTTAAAACAGAACTGAGGAGAAAAGGAGTTGAGTTAGACAACTACCTATGTTCAAGATGCGGAACAGTGGAAGAATCGATCGGTCACCTTATAAGCGAATGCACGAGGTCTGTACCTGTGTGGAGGAAAATTATCGCGTGGCTGAAGTTGCCGTCATCGGCGGATATCAGTTCGTGCGAGAAGTTATTAACATATGCAGACGGATTAAAGGGATCGTTGGAATCGAAGAAAATTGTAAAATTGACTCTACAAGCGACGATGTGGCATCTATGGAAAGCAAGGAACGGAAAGGAGTTTAGAGGCATCATAAGATCAGAAGAAAACGTAGTCGATGACATTAAGGCAGATACATTCTTATGGTTGAAAAGTAGATCGAGATTGAAAGACTTAATATATGGGAGAGGTGGGAGGATTTTAATATAAGAGACATAGTAAAATAGTAAAATAATAGCATAAGATTTGGGGGATTGGGGATTAAATTGTATGTGTATGCTGGCCCTATTCTATAATCATAGAATTTTACTGTTAAAAAAAAAAAATGCAGGGTACAGGTCTCGAACCCAAGTCCTGAAGCAAATCAAAGGTTTATCATAATAGCCGAACCAGTGAGCCAAACTCAAAGTTATGAATTTAAAGAAATTCAAATATTATTTAAACAGTTTCTATCTTTTATCATCTTCCTAAAATAAATCCCAAATAAGACTAACCATTGATCCAAAAATTAGAATGGAATCTGACGTTGTTATGGACAATTAGCTTAGGCCTTTTTTTTTTAATCAGGGACGGAGCTTAGTGGAAAGTCGGGAGTGCACCCGTCCCCCGAATGTTTTGGTTAGAAGTGTAAAATTTTCGATTTTTCGTACCAAAATTTTAAAATTATAAAAGATTTCCCAATTATTTTGCCTAAATATTTATATAATATATAAATTTGGTCCCATGACTTTGCGTCCCCCGAAACTTTTATTCAAGCTCCGTCACCGTGTGTAATGAATAAAAACTAAAAAGCATACAAGAAACATATCAAACGAGCTCGGTTAAACACGATTTGAAAGACGGCCGGAGACGACCTTTATTCCGGCGGGTTCGTGAGAGATAAACACAAGGGATTTGGATGTTGTTTCAAGTTATGGTCAGTTCGTATGGGGTCGAATGATCTCTATTTATACTTAACTTTAGCAATTTAGGCCATGGGGTATGGGGCTTGTGTTGGGGTGTGGGTTGGGGGAAAACGCCCAAGCCACCATCCCAGGTGGGCTTGGGTTGAGGCGTGGCCCTTAGGGCTTGGCTTTCAAGCCGGGCATGGGGCGGTATGGCCATGTGAAGAGGTATGGTCCCAATTCCCTGCCTACATGGCAGGGACCACACCACTTTTGAGCATACATGGCAACCACATCAGCAAAGCAATCTAGAAGCTTCTGGAAGACTTGCAGGTGGCACCAAAGATGCTCTACCAGACAAAAAGGACAACATGTGTCACCAGTCGCAGAAGGCCACATAGGCCTGCGGCAAATCAGGGGGCAGAGCTGACAACACCGGTACGAGGTCTCCAGCATGGGCAAATGAAAGAATGCCATGTGTATCACTACACCTGCCGTGACAGAGTAGACCAAGAGGATATTCCCCTTGGTCGGACAGCTGGCACGCGCCCACAACTGGCACAGCTGCTCCTCCTTTCCTCACCCTCCGGCTATAAATAGGACCCTTCATCATTCAGGTTCAGGATCTTTACTCTCTTCACTCACTATATACACACACTACTTTATTCTCTCAGAACAGTACTTATTCTCACGCCGGAGCCTGGTTAAGAGGGAAAACCCCCATCTTCCCCTCTTAACAAGACTAACGGCTTGCTGTTTTGCAGGATTCAAGCTATTGTTACGAGTCAAGAAAGAGGTTGAACCCACAGAAGAAATAACCCCACAGATTAACCCTAGTGTTAACCTGTGTTTCATCATTGGCGCCATCCGCTTTTTTGCAAAACCAATCTCATCTCTTTTTTTTTCAAGAAACACTCGTAAAAATGGCTGAGCAAAACCCTTCACACCATGTAGATGGAGAAGTTTCTTCCTTTGAACTCGTTTCGGACTCAGCACACGTCCAAAGGGGTCAGAGGAACGAAATCATCCAGGAAGGGCAAACAAACAACGATTTTCCTACCATTTTCGGAAGTGCGTCCAGGGTCGCTAGTGTGACAACCCTCACTAAACCAGGTATCCGTACGATTTAATTAATAATTAATTGCTGCTTAATTACTGTGCTAAACTGAAATTGCTGACGAACTGCTACTTGATTTCTAGTACTTGTATATTCCTGCATCATACTTTGATTTCCGTCACTACATTATTTACAAGTTGAACCTTAGTGACAAACATGATGCACTAAAGCACAGTAGCATTAGAACGGATAACCTATTGAACATGCTGATAAAGCCAACATCAGGCAGACACTGCCTCTAAGGGCCTGTATGAGCCAGAAATAATTTACTACACCCATAGTGAGTGTAGGGATACAAGGGTTGTAGAATTGCGTCTCTAGGAATAAGATATAATGACTGGATGTGCCTAAAACGTACTCTAAGCACGAAACACAGCACTTTTATTAACATACTAGCTTCTGGCTAACTAATAAAGTGCCAAAACATGAGGAGAATATCTGACACTTTGCAGAATGAGTTGTGTCACTAAAAATATTATTTACGACACTTAAAAGCTTACTTAAGCACTTTAACGGATTACTATCCAACCGAACAACCGGACTATACCCGGAACATAAAAAATTGACAATAATATTATTGGTCTTTTTCTGAGCCAGTTAGGGTCCCTGAATACCCTAACACCCGCGTTAAAGCACAACATGTGACTAACTAAGTTAACCCCTAATCTAACTTGGTTTAACGTAACTAAACACTAACTATATACTTGAAATCGAACCAAGACCCCCCCCCCCAATGAAATCGGCCAACTAGAGGGGACAAGAGTTGATTTCTTTTGATTAAAATATTATGGTTGTCTAATATCTAGACAACAAATCCAATGGACGATGATCTTGATTTTGTCTATAAAACCTACCCTAAGCACACAAGATCACACACCATCCAACATCACCACAAAACTCTCTCTCTCTTGCCTCTAAGAGCTACGGCCGAAACACCCCTCCCCTCTACAACCATTTTCGGATCTTGATCTTCTCATTCCAAGGCTACACAAGTGTTCAAGGTCGCATACGAGGAGTCTTGGAGCTAACGGAAGGCGAAGGACCTCGTTATCTTGCTTTTATCCACCACTTCTTCGCATAGATTCTTCCCTAGCCCCGAGCTAGAGGTATAACACTTAAAACACCCTCTCGAACTAATCTAAGGTGGTTAATAAGATTTGTAACGGTTAAAACTCGGAAACTTATCTTTTGAATCTTTAAAGTCTACTAAATGCATGAATATTGTTGGATAAAAACTTAATACTTGTGTAAAAGTTGTAGTATTTGAAAGTTGTAAATATTGAGGCCCGATCTACGTTGTGGTAGCTCGGATCACCATTTAACCCGATTTGGTTAAGATCATGGATCTTGACATAAGCTTGTTTCGGACGGTACAAGGGTTAAAAGGTGAAACTCTACCACACGAGAAACATGAACTTGTGTAAAAGTATTTTTACTTGTAAAATAGTGTTTAAAACTAGCGGATCTATGTATCTGCAAGTGGTATTTTCAAAGGACCAAGTGTCGAGAAAATCATGTTTTCTAAAAGTCGGATAACACACTAACAAGCATGATTTTTACAAACCACAAGTGTATAAACACTTGTGAAATGAAAAGTTTCGACAAAATAACGATCTTTGTAAAAGTTGACAAGAAGATGTAAAGATAGATTTATTCTAAAAACGAGGTTTTTACGATAATAAGTTACTTTACACATAGATCCACAAACTATAACGGGATCTACACTATAGTTTTCGGAAAAACTACAAGTTCATGCGATTATGCAATTTACATGCTTGTCGACTAGTTTGATGTGTCGGAAATTGTTTGATTGAATCAAGAGGTTGTTGAAATGATTTTGTAAAAGAAAATGATACGCTTGAAAGCGTGGCTGTCACACCCCAACCGATGGCGGAAACATCGTGATGAGACGTACAAATTGCTCAAAACAACATAACACTAAATGTGACAATAATTTATTTAATTCATTTCATAAACTCTAAAGTGAAATACATAGTTCCAAACAAGACAACATATTGTTCAACAATAATTCAAATGTTATGTGGGTTTCTAGAGTTCATCCTAGCTTGATTCTTGAATCTTGTACTTTCAACCTGCAATATGTATTAAAATAATGTCAACAAAAGCATGTTGGCGAGTATACAAGTTTTCATACATAGCATATACATGTTTAAAATGTTTACTCAATTCCAAATGTGAAATACAATATCATGTTAACAGTATATACTCGAAACGATGTTACTCTATGTGTCCAAACCAAAGTTTAACGCAATTAAAGTGTACCCAAACGAGTTTGAGTAGGTTGACATAGTTAAACCTAACAATACCTGCTCATAGAACAGGAGGGGCGTTTCTCAACCTATAGCGCTACCATTGTTAGGGGAGGCTTGTACGAAGTTAATGAACACATAGTCATTAGGTGTTTACAGTAGCATAACATGTCTAACATGAATAAAGTGTGTCACATAGAATATGGAATGAGTGTGCATAAAATGTTTAATGTGTTGTGATGTTTGATATGTAATACATATTGCACCCAAAAGTGTAAAACGAAAATGGGTCATGTATACTCACCTTGGAGTGCGTTGCGTATTTCTTGGAAAGAGAATATGAGGATTGTTCCAAGTGTCGTTGCACAAGAGAATTACCCTATTAATTTTGAGTATTTTGTTAAATATTGGGAATTTAGGGTTTATTTAAATAACAAGGCATGAAATACTATCAACATTCTTAAAATAATCATATGTTTCATATTGTTATATTTAAAAAAATATTTGACAAATAACTAATATTACTGATTTTATCAAAATGGTATAAATGTTATTACTAAATTGTTGGACTAAATAAATAGTAATTATGATATATATATATATATATATATAAGTAAATAAGATAGTGATTAATAATTGAAATAATAAATCTGAATAATATTGCTAATCTGAATAAAATAGTAAATCTATTTATTATAATAATTCTGATTTTGTAATTCTGAAATAATTCTGATTTAATATCATATTTCAGATTATAATAAATAAATCTGTTTTATTAATTATAACTATATAAATAAAACTGTTTTATATAATCCATATAATTCTGTTTTTAATAATAGTATTAATAATTTGTTTTGATAATAATAGTTAACAATGATAATAAATAAATCTGATTTAGAATATAATAATATTAATAATAATAATAATAATAATAATAATAATAAAAACAATTGATATTAATATTAATAACAGTAATATAAAATGACTAACAGTAATAAAAGAATCGAACGGTAATAAAAAAAAGAAATCGGAGGGCTTTTACCGGTCGTCTTCTCCGGCTAGCTTCGGCGATCGGCGGTGGTTGACGGCGGCGAGGGTGGCGGACGGTGGTTCTCCGGCTCCGGCGACGAAAGGAAATTGCAGCAGGTTGTTAATGAGGAACCGAGGTATGTTCGGAGGTGGTGAGTGTGGTCGAAATGGTTGAGCGAGGAATCGTATTTATAGTTGGTTCGGGTCTTGCGGATTATGGAAAGGCTCACGTAAAAATGGTAACCGAGGTGATTGAGTGAAACTGATGAACGTAAATCGGGAATACAGTTGGCCGGATTTTATGAAGAAGGAAAAGGAAGGTTTGACCGGTAACGCGTTATGTTATGGCGGTTGATTTGAATTTGGTTCGAACGGAATTAGCGCTTAAGTATAATTTGTTTCCTAAAATGAATGGATGTGGCATACCCGGCCGAGTGGTTAGTGAGTCGTTTGTTGAGTGAGAGGTCACCTGTTCGATCTCTGGCACGCGCATAAGATCCCATTTTTTTTTATAACAGCTTTAGTCTAACTGGGTTAGCCACTAACTGAGTTTTCTAACTCAGTTAGTGCTGCCCCTTAATAAAACTAACCTGGTTAGGCTTATTTAACCGGGTTTTCGCTAACGGGGTTAGAATAATTAACCAAAAATACTTAAAATCCAAAAAAAATTTCAGATTTTAATATTTATTTATTTATTTAATTAAATTTAATTATTAATTTATTTATTTAAAATACTAATAAAATAGTATAAAAATCATTTTAACCCCAATTTTGATATTTCAACCGAATTAACGTACGGATTCCCAATTTTCGTACGGTTTAGGGTAATCTCTTGGCAATGATGAATTTAAGAGCTGGGATTTAGATGGAATTCCACTGTTTTTACGTGCTTAACATTGTTTCAACGTGTTTCAACGTGTAATAACATAACATAGTATTTAAACAAGTATATGATCAAAATAATGCACTTTTTCATCACGATTCAAGTCTCGAAGTGAAATTGGGAATAAACGAGAGTACAATTGACTAAATTGGAAAGTACAAGATACCATGCTATAAATAGAAAGATCAAAAGTACGAGGCGTTACAGTCTCCCCTACTTTAGGAGATTTCGTCCTCGAAATCTCAGATAAAAAGACTTTAGAAAAGGTAAATTTTTTTTTTTTTTTTTACGAAAATAGATGAGATCTTGATCATAATGTTTGTTTAGAAAAACTTGTTTTCATGAATGCACCATGTAGCACCTTGTTTCACATAGAATTTCACATAGTATAACATGAATAAAATAACATGAAATTTTTCACATAGGATAACATGTATAATGAAAGCATAATAAATTTAATTTGTTCACGAGAGAGCATCATTAATTGTTTTAGGTTACGACAATAGTGTAAATTGTGACTTTCTAGCTAGAAATGAATGAAACGCTCAAACGTAAAACACATAATAATTGAGATAACATAAAAAGAGATTTAACGTAAAATATGGATTGTCACGGAACGTAACGTATGACACTTCCAAAGTGAATCGAAGACCTTCTCGAATTAAGGAAACGTGCTTTGGCCTATAGGTATAGGTACTCTCATCGCTGGTCCCCAGGTAGGCAACGGGTCCTTAATGGATTTATACGAATGCCAAACCTAGACAGGACGTCCCGACTACCGGTACCTAACCCTTCCAGTTACTACACATCCTTAATCGATTGGGAAATCGAAACTTTGGCGAGAGTGAAAATCGAGGAGTGGGACTAGTTAAACAAGATGCGAGTTTCACCTCTAACTTGATAACATCGTACCCTAATGTGGGTGGTACTTATCCTAAGATAAGGGTCCACTAGAATATGAAATGGAAAACTCCCATCAAGATTTGGATATCACTCCTAACTTGAGGGTAGATTTCGTGCAAAAATCAAAGTATAGCTGAGTGAAAATCATCACCAAGTGTGGGAATCACCCCTATCTTGATGAATCATTTCGATTGTGTTGTAAGAGTGTCTTCAAAGCCTCCAAGTGTGTATTGTGTTAGCCTTAGGAAAGGCATGTATATTAAGAGTCCAAAAGAAGATAGAGGGAAGCAAAGTAGATAGAAGGGAAGTTGTTTTAAGCAACACATAGTGAAAAAGCTCCTAAACTATAGACTAGGCAAGGCATTCCTAAATCCCTATAGTTATGGCTCTGATACCGATCTGTATCAGAGTACTCCTACTATAGACTAGGGAAAAGTATGGCAATCCTCAATAATTCCCTATAGTTATGGCTCTGATACCAATCTGTCACACCCCAACCGATGGCGGAAACATCGGGATGAGACGTACAAATTGCTCAAAACAACATAACACTAAATGTGACAATAATTTATTTAATTCATTTCATAAACTCTAAAGTGAAATACATAGTTCCAAACAAGACAACATATTGTTCAACAATAATTCAAATGTTATGTGGGTTTCTAGAGTTCATCCTAGCTTGATTCTTGAATCTTGTACTTTCAACCTGCAATATGTATTAAAATAATGTCAACAAAAGCATGTTGGCGAGTATACAAGTTTTCATACATAGCATATACATGTTTAAAATGTTTACTCAATTCCAAATGTGAAATACAATATCATGTTAACAGTATATACTCGAAACGATGTTACTCTATGTGTCCAAACCAAAGTTTAACGCAATTAAAGTGTACCCAAACGAGTTTGAGTAGGTTGACATAGTTAAACCTAACAATACCTGCTCATAGAACAGGAGGGGCGTTTCTTAACCTATAGCGCTACCATTGTTAGGGGAGGCTTGTACGAAGTTAATGAACACATAGTCATTAGGTGTTTACAGTAGCATAACATGTCTAACATGAATAAAGTGTGTCACATAGAATATGGAATGAGTGTGCATAAAATGTTTAATGTGTTGTGATGTTTGATATGTAATACATATTGCACCCAAAAGTGTAAAACGAAAATGGGTCATGTATACTCACCTTGGAGTGCGTTGCGTATTTCTTGGAAAGAGAATATGAGGATTGTTCCAAGTGTCGTTGCACAAGAGAATTACCCTATTAATTTTGAGTATTTCGTTAAATATTGGGAATTTAGGGTTTATTTAAATAACAAGGCATGAAATACTATCAACATTCTTAAAATAATCATATGTTTCATATTGTTATATTTAAAAAAATATATGACAAATAAATAATATTACTGATTTTATCAAAATGGTATAAATGTTATTACTAAATTGTTGGACTAAATAAATAGTAATTATGATATATATATATATAGGTTTAGGATCCTGTACAAAGTGCTTAATTTGTAAGAAGTGTAAGAAATATTCCTGGAATGACAAGTGTCCATCCTCTTAATTAATTCAAAAGGGTAGTTTTGTAATTGTACATTTTTGTCATTTAATTCAAATTCAACATAACTGATCCAAAAATAACCGTCCATGAGATTGTTTAGGGATTTGTACGAATTTTGTAATTTCCTGCAAGATACAATACGATTGTGTTATACGTATCTTTCAATCATCATTAATTATAAATACATAAAGGATTATCAAATCGATATCCGTATTCCAGTTGTTTAACGTCTGCGCCTTTTTTCGATTCTGGTGTTTTATATCAATTTCAATGGAGTCCAGCGATGCAGGTTAATGTGTATCATAGTGTTTTATTCTGGTGTTCTATTAAGTTGTATGGTGTTATATTCATAGAAGGTTGCTGGGGATTCCAGATAAAACACCATGACTTGAATCATGGCGTGGTGTTTTATCTGGTGACATTGTTCATGGCATAGTGTTTTAAACATCTGGAGACAAAACACCACGCCATGAACAATGTCTCCAGATAAAACACCACGGCATGAATAATGTCTCCAGATAAAACACCACACCATGAACAATGTCTCCAGATAAAACACCACGCTATGTACAATGTCTCCAGATAAAACACCACGCCATGAATAATGTCTCCTGATAAAACACCATGACTTGAATCATAGATGTTTAAAACACCACACTATGAACAAGGTCTCTAGATAAAACACCATGACTTGAATCCTAGTCTTGGTGTTTTAAAATCTGGGAATGTTTTTGTATTTATAAAACACTACGCCATGAACAATGTCTCCAGATAAAACACCACGCCATCAACAATGTCTCCAGATAAAACACCATGACTTGAATCTGCGATTACTTTTTAAAAATCTGGGAATGTTTTAAAGTATGAAGAAATTCGCTGATTTTTTTTTGGAGATTGATGGCGGTTACATATAATTCGCTGATCTTTAGGAGTTTGATGGGTGGTTTTGAAACGGTTACCATATTTGAAATGTTGGAAAAGTCACTATTGCCCTTCAATTTTTACATAAGGTCCTTCTAATTAAAACACAATTTACATTTTATACCCTATTGATCTCAACCATTAGATCAAATATCCAATGGTTTAAAACACTTCTTACCCTTCTTACATTTTAGACACTTTTTACCATATCCCTACCCTATATATATATATATATATATATATATATATATATATAAGTAAATAAGATAGTGATTAATAATTGAAATAATAAATCTGAATAATATTGCTAATCTGAATAAAATAGTAAATCTATTTATTATAATAATTCTGATTTTGTAATTCTGAAATAATTCTGATTTAATATCATATTTCAGATTATAATAACTAAATCTGTTTTATTAATTATAACTATATAAATAAAACTGTTTTATATAATCCATATAATTCTGTTTTTAATAATAGTATTAATAATCTGTTTTGATAATAATAGTTAACAATGATAATAAATAAATCTGATTTAGAATATAATAATATTAATAATAATAATAATAATAATAATAAAAACAATTGATATTAATATTAATAACAGTAATATAAAATGACTAACAGTAATAAAAGAATCGAACGGTAATAAAAAAAAGAAATCGGAGGGCTTTTACCGGTCGTCTTCTCCGGCTAGCTTCGGCGATCGGAGGTGGTTGACGGCGGCGAGGGTGGCGGACGGTGGTTCTCCGGCTCCGGCGACGAAAGGAAATTGCAGCGGGTTGTTAATGAGGAACCGAGGTATGTTCGGAGGTGGTGAGTGTGGTCGAAATGGTTG
This sequence comes from Helianthus annuus, assembly GCF_002127325.2. Classification (NCBI taxonomy): domain Eukaryota; kingdom Viridiplantae; phylum Streptophyta; class Magnoliopsida; order Asterales; family Asteraceae; genus Helianthus; species Helianthus annuus. The sequence continues at coordinate 189,888,416 of NC_035436.2, read as the reverse complement.
AGCGAGGAATCGTATTTATAGTTGGTTCGGGTCTTGCGGATTATGGAAAGGCTCACGTAAAAATGGTAACCGAGGTGATTGAGTGAAATTGATGAACGTAAATCGGGAATACAGTTGGCCGGATTTTATGAAGAAGGAAAAGGAAGGTTTGACCGGTAACGCGTTATGTTATGGCGGTTGATTTGAATTTGGTTCGAACGGAATTAGCGCTTAAGTATAATTTGTTTCCTAAAATGAATGGATGTGGCATACCCGGCTGAGTGGTTAGTGAGTCGTTTGTTGAGTGAGAGGTCACCTGTTCGATCTCTGGCACGCGCATAAGATCCCATTTTTTTTATAACAGCTTTAGTCTAACTGGGTTAGCCACTAACTGAGTTTTCTAACTCAGTTAGTGCTGCCCCTTAATAAAACTAACCTGGTTAGGCTTATTTAACCGGGTTTTCGCTAACGGGGTTAGAATAATTAACCAAAAATACTTAAAATCCAAAAAAAATTTCAGATTTTAATATTTATTTATTTATTTAATTAAATTTAATTATTAATTTATTTATTTAAAATACTAATAAAATAGTATAAAAATCATTTTAACCCCAATTTTGATATTTCAATCGAATTAACGTACGGATTCCCAATTTTCGTACGGTTTAGGGTAATCTCTTGGCAATGATGAATTTAAGAGCTGGGATTTAGATGGAATTCCACTGTTTTTACGTGCTTAACATTGTTTCAACGTGTTTCAACGTGTAATAACATAACATAGTATTTAAACAAGTATATGATCAAAATAATGCACTTTTTCATCACGATTCAAGTCTCGAAGTGAAATTGGGAATAAACGAGAATACAATTGACTAAATTGGAAAGTACAAGATACCATGCTATAAATAGAAAGATCAAAAGTACGAGGCGTTACAGTGGCCACCTCCAGTTACAGGGGAAACTCTGGCGAAATTTTTCTAAAAACCTAACACTTAGAATTATTTACAAGTGTTAGAATTATTTTTGACATGTTTTCAAAATATATTTCGCCACGACTTTATTTACAAATATTCGGAGGTGGGATTTTCACAAAACTAAACGTGATAAATATATATTTAGTAAATATATTTTCACAGCACTGTTTATGATTATTTTGTGAAAATACATAAAATATTATTTTTAGAGTAAAAATAATATTTACGAACGTTGACGAATCCAAAATATTACGAACGCTTCCACGATAAACATATAAGTTACAACGGTAATTATTATTACCACACGGTCGCTAAAACGTAACTTACGCATTATGCGGAAATAATTGTGAATGTATATTTATCAACGTATTATTTTTGGGGAATATTATATGAAGTGAAAATATAATATTTTTGAGGAAAATACTTATATTTTGGAATTGGAAATAAATATATTAAGTGAGACTTAATGGTGTAATTCGAACGCACATGTATTAAATCCCCCATCCTTGGGAAGGAGATTAACTACCAAGTATATACGAAAAGTAAACCCGAAATAGTTGTCTAACTATTTCCCAAAAACTTAAACCATAAAGCTAAGGCACGGTCGTCCGTCTAATAGAATTAGCACATGTAGGTCGTTGCACAGCTGCCTGATTTGGAGTACTTGGTAGAGACGCACCGACGGTGAGTTCATGTCCCCCTTTTCTCTTAACTGTTTTCAGTTTTCTAAACTACGGGGGTGAAATACATGTTACAATGTTTATGATTACTTTATACATGGTATGGTTAACGTAAGGAGGGTTACTTTTTAGATCATGTGAATGGGTAGGCGGAAACTTGAGGTCATTAATCCTCAGGGTAGGACCGAGGGGCAGGAGCGATAGATCTATTTGGGTGTAGCGAGCCCAGTCCCAGGCCCAGCATAACGGACCTTGGGATGACTTTGTACCCGACGCATAAATCTGCTAGGTTTGAGCCTTCCTACTTGCATTTCACACATATCAATGGCCTTGCAAACCATTGGTGATCTCTTTTTCCTTATTTGCTACATACCAGGATTTTTGATAAATACAAAGGTTTACTTACTCACTTACACATGAACTCGCTCAACATTATTGTTGATTTTTTTTTCAACTTACATGTATTTCAGGGAATTAAAAGATCTGGCACGGTATGGCACGTTTTCCCGCTGCACTAGTTTTCCAAGGTCATCCGGGTTTAGGGAATGTGACTCTTTCCTGGACAAGTCACAGTCCTTAAACTGTGTTTATGATATGTTTGAGTTTGTATTGTCTGTTGAACAAGAGTATGGTTGTTAGGGTGTTTCCCGTTAAAACAATGTTATGGTATATTTGGTTTAAAACTTAATGGATGACTCTTGCATGTTTTTAATTCATATAGCTTTGTTATGATTAAGCTATGGTATTAAGAAGTCACACCAAATTAACCACGCTTCCGCAAAGCCAGGGTGTGACAGCTTGGTATCAGAGCTCTGATCATAGCGAACTAGGATTCCTTCTCGAGTCTAGACTATGATCACTAGGGCTCTCACGAAAACATTTTTACTGCATACCACTTAAGTCCAGATCCAAAACATTTTTACAAACAAATGTTGAGCACATTTCCTTTATTATTTTTAGGCTCAGTCTTGGAGGCTGAGGCTCGGTCTTGGAGGCCGAGGCTCGATCTTAGAGATCGAGGTAGATGTTATTTATGTTAGGCTCAGTCTTGGAGGCTGAGGCTCGGTCTTGGAGGCTGAGGCTCGGTCTTGGAGGCCGAGGCTCGATCTTAGAGATCGAGGTAGATGGCTAGTAAGACTAGGAAGAGTAGGCTCAGTCATGAAGGCTGAGGCTCGGTCATGGAGGCCGAGGCTCGATCTAGGAGGTCGAGGTGGATGATAGAGCAGTCTTAGAGACTGGAAGGAATTTGGCTAGTGGGACTAGGAATGTCAGTCTTAGAGACTGGGAAGAATTTGGCTAGTGGGACTAGGAATGTCAGTCTAGGAGACTGGGAGGCTAGTGGGACTAGGAGAATTATTTGATTGTTTATTGTTGACTTACATATTTATATGAATATATGATTGATTATTATACGTATGTGTGTTTGTGTTACAAACGTCATGCCTTCATCATGTACTAGAAAGATGGACACTACGAATCCCATGGCCATAGTATCAGACGACATAGTTTCATCGGAGCACGAGGAGTACATTTCCGATACTACCGGCACAGACAATGACGACTTTCAGCCCTTTTGCGCTGCCTGAAGTCGTAGCAGAGCCTACTGATGGCCATCTTGTTGGGAATTTGCAACTCGCGGTGATCCCTGCTCCTGTGCCCCTTGCCGCTTATCCTGTTGTTGATATGCCCCCCCGACGTGGCCTCCGACGACGATAACGATCTACTAGAGGAGGACCCATTCGAGGGCGAGACCCTATTGCTGCTGGTATTAGCCTACTGCTTGCGGACGCTCCTGCGGGGGAAACTCATGCCCATTCCCCTGTCCCAGACTCATTTGAGTTGCTGACATCCGCATTTTCGCATATACAGGGAGTGTAGCACCATTCACACAACGCCGACCCTGATATGGCATCATCGGCTGCACCGGTTCCCGCACATAGCTTTGAGTTTGATCACAGTATTGAGGGTAATCCTGTTCTTCCATCTGGTTTTGATCAAGACCATGACCTTGAGTTCATACGCTTAGGCCAGCCCTTGGAGGATCCTGTAACCTCCTGTGATGGTTGATCCAGCTGATTTTGAGATGGAGTTGGTTGATCCGGAGCCAGCCGTAGGCCCCTGAGCCAGGCGTTGCTCCTAACACCGCATTGGAGCATGACCCTGTTCATGCCGATGCACCTGCTGTTGCTCCTTGATTGATCATCTGCTTGGACGAGAGAAAATTTGGGGTAACTGTGCAAGACAATTTATTATTACGGGGGCCCACGTAATAACGACTTGTAGTGCACAGAAATCCTGGTGGACTCTGCGGGCCAAGCTAATGAAAACCAATGTAGCAGGAAATAACTAAAACACGAATGACCAAGGCGATGTAGCCTCGAGTTCATTCTATTACAAGCAACAAGCCAAATTGGCAAGCCTATGAGAAGGCTCAGAAATTTATTTCCCCACCCATACATTGAGTATATTTACGTGTAAAATTGGGTGATTACATAATGGATTATGGTGCTATGCATCTCATAAACAGTTGGAATGTTGTCTAACCCGCTTCATGCCATTTCGGCAGAAGAGAATGCCACCCAGGCGTGACACAAACACCAGTACGTTGCCAAGGATAGAAGCCGAGCTGCAAAAACGCAACTCACAGGAAATTGCACGACATGAAGCCCTCCGCTTTAAGCACAGTGATGGCACTAATGGAAATAACCCTCCAATTGACTGCACCTATGAGCAGCTCCTGAACTGCAAGCCCTTGAACTTCGACGGAACAGGAGGCGCCATTGCATTTGTTCGTGGTCCGAAAAGATTGACTCCATTCTAAGAATGACTTGCCCCAACAGAGTGTTACCTCTACCTCGGGGTCATTTCTGGATGGCACACTCTCATGGTGGGACGATCAGGTTCAGGCCCTTAGCACAGATGCTGCTTATGCACTAAGCTGGGACGAGCTCAAAGAAATGATTGAGAAGAAATGTTGTTCTAGGACTGGAATCCAGAAGCTTAAGGTGGAGTTCTGGAACTTGAAAATGGACGAACCAGAGATTCCTTAACATGTCCAGCAATCGCACGACTTGCCTAGGGCCATCCCCTACTAAGTCATTGTTGTTGTATGATACAGTTATGTACGTGTAAGCTTTACATTGTGGTCTCGATTTGTGGTAATGCAATCGCAGTATTCTCATCACTTGTGATGTTTGATCTATGGTTTATGTTCTATGACATGAGATGTTATGTCGCTGATTCATTGATAGCATGAGATGTTATGTGCTGATATTGTTGAATACATACGTACATTTTACCTGCTACGACCTAACCTACGTGAAACATCTTTTAGAAGATGCCACCAAGACGCGAAATGCGCATGCTCACCTCAGAGGCGGAACTTCAAGAGATAATTGCTGCAGCTATATCACAGCACGAGGCCCTACGCTCCGAACCTAACAGAGGCACCTCAGAAAATAACGGCTGTTCCTACTGGCACTTCCTCAACTACAAGCCTCCGAAGTTCGACGGCACTGGGGGTGCCATAGCTTTTGTGAAATGGATTGAAAGTATGGATTCCATCTTTCGAATGAGTGGTTGTACGCCAGAACAACAAGTCCTATACGTTTCTGAGTTGTTTCAAGATGGAGCTCGACTATGGTGGAACCTTCAGATTCAAATAAAGGGCGAAACCGCAGCATATGCATTATCATGGGATGAACTGAAGGGAATGATGCATAAGAAGTATTGCTCCCAAGCGGAAACCCAGAAGTTGGAAGGGGAATTCCAGAGCCTGATGATGGAAGGTCCAAAAATGTTGGGATACATGCAAAGACTTCATGACTTGGCACGAGTTGTTCCCCACTTAGCGGAACCAGAAATGAGGAAATTGGGACAGTTCATTTGGGAACTGGCACCACAAGTCTTGAGCTTGATGGCAGCATCTACGCCACCAACAACTATTGCTGCAAGCAAGATGGGTTTGGCACTTGTTACGGAAGCCATTAGACTAGAAAAACTTGCAAACCCTGATAGGGAGACTCAGGTAGAGTCGTCTGGAAAGAACAAAAGGAAGCTTACCGAAGATACCCGAACGAATAATGATGAACAAAGATCTATTCGAGGTTGTTTTGACTGCGGAGACAAAGGGCATTTCAAGAAAGATTGCCCTAACAACAGACAGGCCAATGATAAGATTTACTTAGAAACTAAATCAAGACGTGCTAGGTGCAAGTATCACCATGAATGTGGATGTCAGAAGCCTAGGTGCGGGAGAAAAGGGCACAACAAGGATGGTTGTGGGATGAAGAGTCCCAGACAAGGAGAAAACCGTAACAACGCTCAAGGTGGAAGCAGGAAAGGAAATGGCCGAGTGCTAGGATGCTTCCATTGTGGGGACATTGGACATCTTAAGAGAGAATGCCCGAAGTTGAAACAAGACCGTGAAAGAACACCCAGCATCGGAGTTTGTGAAGCATGCCAGGATCCAGGCGTGATTACTGGTACGTTCTTTAACAACCAAAACTTTTGCATCTATTTTGTTTGATACTGGCGCCGATTATAGCTTCGTATCGTTAGAATTTAAGAATATGCTTGGTTTAGCCGCTAGTAAGTTAGATACTCCGTACTCGATCGAATTAGCGAATGGGAAGTTAGTAGAGGCTAATGAAGTGATTCGAGGCTGCGTAATCGAATTGGGAGAGCGCGAGTTCGCTCTAGATCTACTACCAGTCCAGTTGGGAAGCTTCGACGTGGTAGTAGGAATGGATTGGTTATCGAGTAACAAGGCAGAGATAGTTTGTCATGAGAAGGTCGTTCGTATCCCGACCGAAGATGGAGAGACCATTGTTGTTCACGGAGAGAAGCATGAGACGCCGTTGAGGATTATTAGCTGCCTGAAGGCAAGGAAGTGTTTGCAGAAGGGATGTGCTGCCTTTCTAGCACACATTGTAGATAAGAAGGCTGCTGAGCCAAAGATCGAAGACATCCCTGTCGTGAGGGAATACCCAGAAGTCTTCCCAGAAGATTTGCCTGGCTTGCCGCCTCAAAGACAAGTGGAGTTTCGCATTGACTTAGTTCCAGGCGCCGCGCCTGTGGCTAAGGCACCCTACAGACTTGCTCCGTCTGAGATGCAAGAACTGTCGACGCAACTTCAAGAGTTGTTAGACAAGGGATTTATCCGACCGAGCTTCTCGCCTTGGGGAGCTCCAGTTTTGTTTGTCAAGAAGAAGGACGGTAGTTTCCGTATGTGTATTGACTACAGAGAGTTGAACAAGCTGACGATCAAGAATAGGTATCCCCTGCCAAGAATCGATGATCTGTTCGACCAACTACAAGGTTCAAGCTTTTATTCAAAGATCGATCTTCGATCTGGATACCATCAGTTACGGATACAGGAGGAAAGTATCCCAAAGACAGCCTTCAGAACTCCATATGGACACTACGAGTTTCTCGTTATGCCGTTTGGGTTGACAAACGCACCTGCAGTGTTCATGGATTTGATGAATCGAGTTTGTAAGCCGTACTTGGATAAGTTCGTGATTGTATTCATCGATGATATTTTGATTTATTCAAAGACGAAGGCTGAGCACGAGCAGCACTTAAGAGCCATTTTGGAGCTGCTAAAGAAGGAACAGTTGTACGCCAAATTCTCTAAGTGCGAGTTTTGGCTAAGAAAAGTGCAATTCCTTGGGCACGTGGTAAACGGAGATGGAATCCACGTGGATCCCACCAAGATCGAGGCGATCAAGGATTGGGAAATGCCAAAGACGCCAACCGAGATTCGGCAATTCTTGGGTTTGGCTGGCTATTACCGCAGATTCATTGAGAACTTTTCAAAGATCGCTCAACCATTGACGCTCCTCACGCAGAAGGACAAGAAGTTTGATTGGGGAATCAAACAGGAGGATGCATTTCAGATATTGAAAGATAAGCTTTGCAACGCGCCAATCTTAGCCCTACCGGAAGGTACAGATGATTTTGTGGTATACTACGACGCATCGCGTCAAGGATTGGGTTGTGTGTTGATGCAACGCCAAAAGGTTATTGCCTACGCATCACGCCAACTGAAGATACATGAAAAGAACTATACCACACACGATTTGGAACTCGGCGCAGTAGTTTTTGCTTTAAAGATCTGGAGACACTACCTTTATGGTACGAAGTGCACAATCTTCACAGATCACAAGAGCCTCCAACACATATTCAACCAGAAGGAGTTGAATATGAGGCAAAGACGATGGGTAGAACTGTTGAATGACTACGACTGCGAGATTAAGTATCATCCACGGAAGGCGAATGTGGTCGCCGATGCCCTAAGTCGAAAGGAGAGAATCAAGCCCATAAGGGTTAGGGCTTTGGAGATGGTTATTCGAACCAACTTTCCTCTGCGCATTCGTGCCGCGCAGAAGGAAGCCCTCAAGGAGAAAAACCTTGAAGAAGAGTATCTCCGTGGGATGGAGAAGTTATTGGTACCAAACAGGGAAGGAACGTTGTGTTTTGAGAAAAGGATTTGGGTTCCTCTGTTTGGTGGTTTAAGGAAGGTTATTTTCGATGAAGCTCACAAGTCGCGGTACTCTATCCATCCTGGAGCGGATAAGATGTACCAGGATCTTAAAGATTATTATTGGTGGCCTAGGATGAAAGGCGATGTGGCTGTTTATGTGAGCAAATGTTTAACATGCGCCAAGGTTAAGGTGGAATACCAGAAGCCTTCAGGACTTCTGCAGCAACCAGAGATTCCCAAGTGGAAGTGGGAACAAATCTCTATGGATTTTATTACGAAGTTGCCAAGAACACCAAGAGGCCATGACACTATTTGGGTAATAGTGGATCGCTTAACGAAGTCAGCACATTTCCTACCTATCCGAGAGAAGGATAATACGAGCAAACTGGCCGAAATTTACATGAGAGAGATTGTTACACGCCATGGAGTACCTCTCTCGATTATCTTTGATAGAGACGGAAGGTTCGTATCGGGGATATGGCAATCCTTCCAGGAAGCTTTTGGCTCAAAGTTGAATCTGAGCACTGCTTTTCACCCGCAGACCGACGGCCAAAGCGAGCGGACGATTCAGACGTTGGAAGACATGCTGAGAGCATGTGTGATGGATTTGGGTGGTAGCTGGGATAAACATTTGCCTCTGGTGGAGTTTTCATACAACAACAGCTACCACACCAGTATTGGTGCCGCGCCATTCGAAGCTTTATATGGGCGCAAGTGCAGATCACCGCTTTGTTGGGCTGACGCAAGTGATAGACAATTGGTTGGTCCTGAAGTAGTCCAGGAAACCACCGACAAGATCGCACAAATCCGAGATCGCATCAGTGCGGCTCGTGACAGGCAGAAAGCCTACGCAGATCGAAGCAGGAAACCTCTAGAGTTTGAGGTTGGCGAGATGGTTTTGTTGAAGGTATCACCCTGGAAGGGTGTGGCACGCTTTGGGAAACGTGGAAAGTTGAACCCGAGGTATATTGGACCATTCAAGATCTTGGAGAGAATCGGGTTAGTAACTTACAAGTTGGATTTACCTGCTGAACTAAATGGTGTTCACAACACATTTCATGTATCCAATCTGAAGAGAAGTCCAACGCAAGATACCATTGCCATTCCTACCGACAAAATTCATGTTGACGACACGCTCCATTACGTTGAAGAACCTGTTGAGGTCACGGATTGGAAAATAAACAAGACCCGCCGGAGCAGTGTCAAGCTCGTCAAAGTTCGTTGGAATGCTAGACATGGTCCTGAATTCACCTGGGAGCGTGAGGACCGAATGAAAGAGAAATACCCCCACCTATTTCCTGAGAACCCTGCTTCTACAAGCAGAACTTAAAATTTCGGGACGAAATTTCTTTAACGGAGGGAGAATGTGACAACCCTCACTAAACCAGGTATCCGTACGATTTAATTAATAATTAATTGCTGCTTAATTACTGTGCTAAACTGAAATTGCTGACGAACTGCTACTTGATTTCTAGTACTTGTATATTCCTGCATCATACTTTGATTTCCGTCACTACATTATTTACAAGTTGAACCTTAGTGACAAACATGATGCACTAAAGCACAGTAGCATTAGAACGGATAACCTATTGAACATGCTGATAAAGCCAGCATCAGGCAGACACTGCCTCTAAGGGCCTGTATGAGCCAGAAATAATTTACTACACCCATAGTGAGTGTAGGGATACAAGGGTTGTAGAATTGCGTCTCTAGGAATAAGATATAATGACTGGATGTGCCTAAAACGTACTCTAAGCACGAAACACAGCACTTTTATTAACATACTAGCTTCTGGCTAACAAATAAAGTGCCAAAACATGAGGAGAATATTCCTGACACTTTGCAGAATGAGTTGTGTCACTAAAAATATTATTTACGACACTTAAAAGCTTACTTAAGCACTTTAACGGATTACTATCCAACCGAACAACCGGACTATACCCGGAACATAAAAATATTGACAATAATATTATTGGTCTTTTTCTGAGCCAGTTAGGGTCCCTGAATACCCTAACACCCGCGTTAAAGCACAACATGTGACTAACTAAGTTAACCCCTAATCTAACTTGGTTTAACGTAACTAAACACTAACTATATACTTGAAATCGAACCAAGACCCCCCCCCCCCCCAATGAAATCGGCCAACTAGAGGGGACAAGAGTTGATTTCTTTTGATTAAAATATTATGGTTGTCTAATATCTAGACAACATTAAATCCAATGGACGATGATCTTGATTTTGTAAATAAAACCTACCCTAAGCACACAAGATCACACCCACCATCCAACATCACCACAAAACTCTCTCTCTCTTGCCTCCAAGAGCTACGGCCGAAACACCCCTCCCCTCTACAACCATTTTTGGATCTTGATCTTCTCATTCCAAGGCTACACAAGTGTTCAAGGTCACATACGAGGAGTCTTGGAGCTAACGGAAGGCGAAGGACCTCGTTATCTTGCTTTTATCCACCACTTCTTCGCATAGATTCTTCCCTAGCCCCGAGCTAGAGGTATAACACTTAAAACACCCTCTTGAACTAATCTAAGGTGGTTAATAAGATTTGTAACGGTTAAAACTCGGAAACTTATATTTTGAATCTTTAAAGTCTACTAAATGCATGAATATTGTTGGATAAAAACTTAATACTTGTGTAAAAGTTGTAGTATTTGAAAGTTGTGAATATTGAGGCCCGATCTACATTGTGGTAGCTCGGATCACCATTTAACCCGGTTTGGTTAAGATCATGGATGTTGACATAAGCTTGTTTCGGACGGTACAAGGGTTAAAAGGTGAAACTCTACCACACGAGAAACATGAACTTGTGTAAAAGTATTTTTACTTGTAAAATAGTGTTTAAAACTAGCGGATCTACGTATCTGCAAGTGGTATTTTCAAAGGACCAAGTGTCGAGAAAATCATGTTTTCTAAAAGTCGGATAACACACTAACAAGCATGATTTTTACAAACCACAAGTGTATAAACACTTGTGAAATGAAAAGTTTCGACAAAATAACGATCTTTGTAAAAGTTGACAAGAAGATGTAAAGATAGATTTATTCTAAAAACGAGGTTTTTACGATAATAAGTTACTTTACACATAGATCCACAAACTATAACGGGATCTACACTATAGTTTTCGGAAAAACTACAAGTTCATGCGATTATGCAATTTACATGCTTGTCGACTAGTTTGATGTGTCGGAAATTGTTTGATTGAATCAAGAGGTTGTTGAAATGATTTTGTAAAAGAAAATGATACGCTTGAAAGCGTGGCCACAACTCTGGCGAAATTTTTCTAAAAACCTAACACTTAGAATTATTTACAAGTGTTAGAATTATTTTTGACATGTTTTCAAAATATATTTCGCCACGACTTACAAATATTCGGAGGTGGGATTTTCACAAAACTAAACGTGATAAATATATATTTAGTAAATATATTTTCACAGCACTGTTTATGATTATTTTGTGAAAATACACAAATATTATTTTTAGAGTAAAAATAATATTTACGAACGTTGACGAATCCAAAATATTACGAACGCTTCCACGATAAACATATAAGTTACAACGGTAATTATTATTACCACACGGTCGCTAAAACGTAACTTACGCATTATGCGGAAATAATTGTGAATGTATATTTATCAACGTATTATTTTTGGGGAATATTATGTGAAGTGAAAATATAATATTTTTGAGGAAAATACTTATATTTTGGAATTGGAAATAAATATATTAAGTGAGACTTAATGGTGTAATTCGAACGCACATGTATTAAATCCCCCATCCTTGGGAAGGAGATTAACTACCAAGTATATACGAAAAGTAAACCCGAAATAGTTGTCTAACTATTTCCCAAAAACTTAAACCATAAAGCTAAGGCACGACCGTCCGTCTAATAGAATTAGCACATGTAGGTCGTTGCACAGCTGCCTGATTTGGAGTACTTGGTAGAGACGCACCGACGGTGAGTTCATGTCCCCTTTTCTCTTAACTGTTTTCAGTTTTCTAAACTGCGGGGGTGAAATACATGTTACAATGTTTATGATTACTTTATACATGGTATGGTTAGCGTAAGGAGGGTTACTTTTTAGATCATGTGAATGGGTAGGCGGAAACTTGAGGTCATTAATCCTCAGGGTAGGACCGAGGGGCAGGAGCGATAGATCTATTTGGGTGTAGCGAGCCCAGTCCCAGGCCCAGCATAACGGACCTTGGGATGACTTTGTACCCGACGCATAAATCTGCTAGGTTTGAGCCTTCCTACTTGCATTTCACACATATCAATGGCCTTGCAAACCATTGGTGATCTCTTTTTCCTTATTTGCTACATACCAGGATTTTTGATAAATACAGAGGTTTACTTACTCACTTACACATGAACTCGCTCAACATTATTGTTGATTTTTTTTTCAACTTACATGTATTTCAGGGAATTAAAAGATCTGGCACGGTATGGCACGTTTTCCCGCTGCACTAGTTTTCCAAGGTCATCCGGGGTTTAGGGAATGTGACTCTTTCCTGGACAAGTCACAGTCCTTAAACTGTGTTTATGATATGTTTGAGTTTGTATTGTCTGTTGAACAAGAGTATGGTTGTTAGGGTGTTTCCCGTTAAAACAATGTTATGGTATATTTGGTTTAAAACTTAATGGATGACTCTTGCATGTTTTTAATTCATATAGCTTTGTTATGATTAAGCTATGGTATTAAGAAGTCACACCAAATTAACCACGCTTCCGCAAAGCCAAGGTGTGACAGCTAGCCAAACCACAACTGGACCCATTTTCCAAACACCCACCAGGATAATCACCCAGATCACAAACGGAGCCACTTTCCAACCTCCACAGGGGGTAGTCCAGCAAATACCCCCATCCGGGCTGGTTCAAACACCCCCACCGATGCACACATCAAGCCATGGAGCTGGCCCCTCAGCTCCATCAGAACAGGCACAACTAAATTTATCTGCACTATTAGTGCTACCCGAAGGAAAAACTCTGGCTTCCTTGTACGCCGAGCAAATGGCATCTATAAACCTGGTTTACACACAACTGAGCGCGCAACAAGCCCTACTCCAAGCACATGCTAACCAATCGGCGTTCGCTACTCCACCACAACGGTCTCTGAGCACATATACGACTCAGCAGGTCAATGCGTGGACTTTACGCCCAGAAAAAGGACCTGCAGCAAACATTAGAAAGCCCAGCGCGCATGCCACGCGCGACACTTACGGTGAAACAGAAAGCAACTATGTGCAGCACTCCAACTTACAACGAAAGCCGATTCAAAGCCGCCTGGGCGCGTGCAATATGAACAATGAATGGGAAGACGAAGAGGAAGACCCAACGTACAAGGAAAGCACAGTGTTCAGCAGGTTACATCCAGAACACCCGTCATACAAGCCTGCTAAGCGCGCAGGGTACAACCCAAAGGCAGAGCATGATTATACCTTAAGCTAACGTCCAGACGACATGGCTGAAGATTCAAAATTCATCAGGGAGATTGCTACAGCCGCTATAGACAAAACCAAGCTGCCGCACAACGTTGGCAAATACAATGGCCTGACAGATCCAGATGACCACCTCCAGGTTTTCAAAGGCGCAGGAGCAACAGGTGGGTGGAACCTACCAACTTGGTGTCATCTGTTCGCATAAACGTTCGTGGGCGCAGCGCGCACCAGTAGGAAAAATTAAATCATGGATCGACTTCAGAGAGAAGTTCCTGGCACACTTCTCTCAACAGCGGAGACACGCCAGAGACCCAGCAGATTGTCTGAACATATGGCGTCGAGACCACGAAAGCGTGGAAGATTTTATCACAAGGTATAACAAGGAATGTCTGGAGATTGGAGACGTAGGTGGAAAGATGATGCGTGCGCACTTCATGAGGGCAGTCAAGTGTGATGATCTAATCAAGCGCGTGAAAGGAAGAGACGGAGGACCTAAAGATTGGGAAACCTTCATTGAGGCCGCCAAAACAATAGCGCAGACAGACAAACAGTTGACCGGTGACGACCACCGTCAACGCGCACATAACTCTAATGACCGACACGGCAGAAAAGGCAGAGGCCAGTCATGGAAGACTTCCAGTCACAGAGAAAGAAGCCCGCCAAGAGAAGATGCGCGACACACAATCAATCAGATAGCCCACCGAAAAGAAGTAAAAAGAGAAAACAGAGAGAAACAGTGGACGCCATTGACAAAGACCCCTTCAGAGGTCTTGGCCACTGAAAATCACCTATTCAAACCACCCCTGCAGATGCGCAACAAAAGGGGTCAAGATCCCAATCTCTACTGTGAATTCCATAAAGACACGGGTCAACTAACTGATGACTGCTTTAGCCTGAAGCAAGAAACTGAAAGGGCCCTGAGAGATGGAAAACTCACTCACCTGGTCAAAGGCGGAAAGCGCGACTACCGCCAAATCCAAAGACGAGAAGAAGGACCAGATAACAAAAAACTCAGGAAGTTGGAAACCCACATGGTTTAGGGAGGTCCACGAAGACCAAGGAAGAACTACAACAAGCGCGCACAAGATGATTCATGGCGCGAGAAGCAAGTTATTTTCCCAGTTGTTAAAGGAGGCCCGAGGGAAAAGCGACCGATAGTTATTCCAGGAGTGATTGGTCACTACCAGACAGACTACATCTTCATCGATCCGGGGAGCACCGCGGATATCATATATGAACAATGCGTCAATCAATTTGATCAGGAGGACAAGGCGCGTTTGGAGCCAGTTGACTACCCATTAACTGGTTTCTGCAACGAAGCCGTCTTTCCCCTGGGACAGATATCATTCCCGGTGTTACTTTCGGATGGAAGAAATTCAAGAACAGAAGAGGTCACATTCATGGTGCTACCCGCACACTTAAGACACGACATCCTCCTAGGAAGAGAATCCCAAGGAGACTTCAGTATGATATGCTCTGCACCACATTCAGCCGTTGGATTCCCAATGGAAACAGGCATCGCACTGATATACGCAAGCAAGGAAGTTTTAGCAACAGATGAAGTAAGGCCTGCAAAAGCAAGTAAACCAGCGCCACGCACAGAGGCAGAAAAATGGGTGTTGAACAGTGCTCACCCAGAGCAAACAGTTACCCTAGGACCGGCGATGTCCGATTTAACACGCGCAGCGCTCAAGAAGTTATTACGCGAGAACATGGACGTGTTTGCCTGGACACCAGCTGACATGGTTGGTGTTCCACGGCACATAGCAGAACACCGTTTAAACGTCTCAGAGGACGCAAAGCCAGTGGTACACGCCAAGCACCACCTTGGCGATATAAAGCACGACACCATGAAAGAGCAAGTACTGGAATTGCTGAATGCAGGCATCATTAGAGAAGTCAGATACCAAACATGGGTGGCAAGCCCAGTGATGGTAAAGAAGCGAAATGGCAGCTGGAGAATGTGTGTCGACTACAAAGACCTAAACAAGGCATGTCCGCGTGACTGCTACGCCTTACCAGACATAGACGAAAAAATTGATTCTCTGGCCACATTCAGATGGAAATGCTTCCTCGACTGCTACAAGGGATATCACCAGGTCCAAATGGCTGTCCAAGACGAGGACCAAACCGCATTCCGCACGCCGATAGGGCTGTACTGTTACACCAAGATGCCTTTCGGCTTAAAGAATACGGGCGCGACCTACCAAAGATTGATGAACGAAACGTTCAGCGATGCCATCGGCAAGTACATAGAAGTGTATATGGACGATTTGGTGATTATGAGCAAAGAAGAAGGCACGATGCTGGCTAACATCCAAAAGACTTTCAACACGCTGCGCAGCGTAAGTATCAAATTGAATCCGGCAAAGTGCTCATTCGGTATGGAAGAAGGGAAATTCTTAGGCTTCATCGTCACAAAAGACGGTTTCAAGGTGAATCCAGAAAAAGTCCAAGCAATTGAAAGGATGCCTTCCCCGTCAAATATCAAAGAAATGCAAAAATTAGCAGGACGTTTAGCTGCGCTCAATCGTTTCCTAGCTAATCACGCTGCAAAATCCTTTCCGTTCATCAAGACATTGCGCAACTGCATGAAGAAAAGCCAGTTTCAATGGACTCCAGAAGCAGAGAGTGCATTCCGCGAGATGAAGGATTGCCTCATCAAGTTGCCAACATTAACCGCACCAAACAAAGGAGAACCCTTGGTACTATATCTATCAGCTTCTGATAGGGCAGTTGGAGCAGTGTTACTTGTTGATCGTCAAGGTACTCAAACACCAGTCTACTATGTGTCACGAACCTTGACCGACCCAGAAACTCGATATGCCATCATGGAGAAACTAGTCCTCGCGCTGATTCATGCTTCAAGACGGCTGCGCAGGTACTTCGCCAACCACGTTATCCATGTGCTAACAAATTACAACATTGGCAACATCCTCGCAAGGCCAGAAATATCAGGAAGACTAGCCAAATGGGCGATAGAGCTAGGAGGTCACAATGTGGTTTTCAGACCACGACCATCAATCAAAGGCCAAGTCTTGGCAGACTTTATGACAGAAGTTCCAGATGACAAAGATCGAGAATGTAAAGCAATGGAAAAAGCTGAGAAAAAGCAAGTAGAAGAGCCATGGTTGTTATACACAGACGGCGCGTCTAACGAAGACGGAGTAGGTGCAGGGCTTAGGCTGGTAAGCCCCGACAAACATGAATTCACATATGCAATACGCCTGGATTTTAAAAGCACGAACAACGAAGCCGAGTATGAAGCTTTCTTGGCTGGCTTGCGATTGGCGATCAAAATGGGGGTCCGACACATCGAAGCGCATGTGGACTCCATGCTAGTAGCGGGGCAAATCAACGGCCAATACGAAGCCAAGGGGGATATAATGGCACTCTACCTCAGCGAAGCAAAAACGTTGCTACAAACCTTCTACTCCTACAAGGTGCACCACATAAACAGAAGCGAGAACAAGCCAGCAGACGCGCTTAGTAAACTCGCATCAACAAGTTTTCAACACCTAGCAAAGGATGTGCGCATAGAAGTTTTGAGCAACCCATCCGTTCCACTCAGAGAAGTAAGCGTCATCCAGACAGGGGCAACTTCTTGGATGACCCCAATAATCATGTACCTTCAGTCTGGGATTCTCCCGGAAAACAAAGCAGAGGCAAGAAAAATCCAATACAAGGCCGAGCACTATCAGATGGCCGACGGAATTTTATAAAGAAGGTCATACCTAGGCCCGTTGCTAAGATGCGTAGACGCCGAAGACGCAAACTACTTAATCCGGGAAGTTCATGAAGGAATTTGTGGTATTCATGCCGAACCTCGAATGGTGGTGGCAAAAGTGATGAACGCTGGGTACTACTAGCCCGGGATGCATTTAGACGCTGTAAAAGAGTTGAGGAAGTGTAGTGGATGCCAGAGACACGCGCCTAAGACCATGCACCCCAAAAATGAACTAGTACCAGTCACAACCGCATGGCCCTTTCAACAATGGGGCATAGACATGGTAGGTCCTTTCCCGGAAGCACCAGGGGCGGTCAAATTCATAATAGTCGCAGTCGACTATTTCACCAAGTGGGTAGAGGCGAAAGCACTCGCATCAACCACATCAACAGTCGTCAAGCGATTCATGGGAACAAATCATATGCTGTTTTGGCCTACCTCTCAGAATCATCACCGATAATGGAACTAACTTCGCAGCAGACGACCTCGAACGATGGTTCAAAGAACTACACATCGAACACACCTTCTCTTCGGTTGCGCACCCGCAAGGGAACGGTCAAGTACAGGCAGTCAACAAAAGTATCGTCGATGGTATCAAAGCAAGGCTAGGCGAGAAAAGAAGAGGCTGGGTAGATGAACTGCCCAGCATATTGTGGGCCCATAGGACAATGCCAAAGACAAGCAACGGTGAGACACCGTTCAGCTTAGTCTATGGGTCTGAAGCAGTCATACCAGCAGAAATCGGGCTACCGTCTCCACGAATGCTCTCCATGAATTTAATCAACAACGAAGAAGAAAGGAGGATCGATCTGGACCTCCTAGAAGAACGGAGAGAGATGGCAGCAATCAATGAGGCCAAGTACAAAACGAAGCTGGAAAAATATTACAACTCCAAAGTCCGAGTCTGCACTTTCAATCCAGGAGACTACGTCCTAAGAGACAATGAGGCTTCCAACGCAGAAAAGCCTGGAAAACTGGCACCCAAATGGGAAGGCCCATATGTCATCGATACAGTACTCGACAAGGGAGCTTACAAAATGCGCACCATCAACGACAAAGAGGTTCCACGAACCTGGAACGCTCAGCAACTTAGAAAGTGCTACATGTAAAACGATTATGTAATCGCAAAATCGCCAACACATTTACTATAATACAAGAAGTGTTTGGCTACTTTTATTTCATGCAAATTTCTTGTCACAACTGCATTTATTACTTTGGGCGTACACGAAAACATCAATGGCTCGACCATAGGAAACGTTGTAGACCTCCAAGGCTCGTCACAACCAAGTGCACAGCCGGGTCAGAAACACAACCAAAGCCTACAAAATGCCAAAACAAAACTTCGTGCCCACATAAACACGAAAATATCGATAGCAAGGTAATTAAACATTGCAATGCTCCCAAAGCTGAACACAGCCGGGCTCACACAATAACCTGCAACTCGATCACTTCGTAGTCACAAATCAACGTGCGCATAAGAACGACAGAATAAAACGTTGTAGTTAACACAACATCACCTGTCAGCGCCATCATTCATTCGTGACACCTAATCAAAGTAATTCCACATGCACATATTATGACGATAACAAAATTCGCATAAGCATAAAGACAACGCTAAAATATCCATCAACAGACGCGATCAAGTACTCACATGCATAACAGGTAAAACAAAATAAAAATTGTCTAAAACAAACCATCAACATTACAAGGCCACTCAAGGCCATACGCGGCTCACAGGCCAGAATCTACCAGTCAAGTATGGCTGGTACCAGCACCTCCTGCCGCACCCGCGTCTTCTCCAAGAGCTTTTTTAAGCAAAGCAACTCCATCCGGCTTCCGGGACAACTTCTGCGCAGCTCGAACGACAGCAAAGTCCAGGGTCGAAAACTCCTTGCGCTTAGCAGCATATGTGCCGTCACAATCTTCTTTATGCAACTCGAAATGGTAATCTTTCTCTTTATTGATAACCGCAGCTTTGCCCTCAGCATAACCAAACTTTCGACCACTATTGTAACCCGCCTGACCCAACTCGAACATATATGTGGCAAGTTCAGTTGAGTTTAAAATACGATCGGCAAGCTGCATAAAGCAAGGCAACTAAATAAAAGAAAAATCACAAAATTAAAAGAAGAAGAAAGAATGGGGCAAACACATAGGAAATTACCAAGGGTACACCACGAGAAAGCAACCATGTACTATCGGAGTGTGAAACTGCACAGCAGACGCCTCCTCGGCAAGGAGTTCAGAAGCTCGACACTCAGCAGTCTTCTCGTCAAGAAGGCGCTGTGCAGTTTCACACTCCGATACCTTCTGCTGCACAAGAACCTCCAACTTATCAATCCGGTCAACGTATTCTTTCTCTTTCTTCTCGGCCGCAAGGCGCGCCTGATGAGCTTCCTCAGCAAGTTCCGACGTTTCCCCAGACAACCGAACAATCGCTTCACGCTGATATTGCATCTCAGCATTGGTACGCTCACACGCGGTTTCCCAATCTTTTTGTTTTTGAACATTAACTTGTTTTTGTTCCTCAAGTTTCTGTTCAGCATCGGACACCCTCCACTGCAACCCTTTTGTCTCTGCATTAAACTTCTCCCTCTCCTCAGCAAACAACCTCTTTGCATTCTCAAAATCGGCAGTTTCTTCTCCCATCAGCCGCCATTCACGAAGAATTTCCTGAGAAGTAGCAAAGTAATTAACTCCGGCACGCACATGGTCGTCCAACAAAGCAAACCGATTACGGTTCTTCTGGAACATCCTTTCAGCGGGAGGAAGAGACATAGAAAAGAATTCATGACAGTTGTTCACATCATTCATCCTAGAACCCTAAGTAAGGTTCCAGCGAGGGGCGTGTGGCAAGTCGTCACATGCAGGGTTTTGGGTCCCCCAAGACTCGGGAGAGATATTTACAAACTGCGCGCCGCGAGCCGCACCGGAAGTAGCACCATCACCTCCAGAAGGGCGCTTAGTATATATGGTCTGGCGCGGGGTGGCCTCACTAGACTCCACCTCCATCTCGATGCCCTTACCCTTATCATCAACCCCCTCACCACCAGCACCTCCAGCATCACCACCACCTTCACCCACGTTTTCAATAACCCCTTCTCTTCCCTTCTTCCTCGCTTCAAGATCATCACGGGGAGGGGTCAAGCCAACCGTCATCGACGGAGGGGAAGCAGGGGGCGTGATCTGAGAAATATCCACCATCCGAGGCTTCTTGCCAGTTTTGACCACTGTCACAAAACAACAATCAAAAAACAACTCGAAGAAACACGAAAGGAGTATACAACTAAAAACCAATTACCAGCAGGAGGAGCAGACGCAACATATATCTCCTCCAGAAGATTCCCGCGACCCCCACTAAAAACACCCAGATCAATCTCAGATTCGGAAGGCGCGGGAGGAGCCTCCTTACGAAGTTTCGCCTTCTTGGAAGCAAGAAGAGCAGCGGATTGCTCATCAAGTTTGCGTTTATGATCCTCCAAGTCTTTTTTCCTCATATGCTCAGTTAAGGTAGCACTGTCATCCGGATCCGACTCTCGAGGTCTCTCATCAACTCCTAGACCAGACAACGTGTCAGAGACAACTACATAATCTAGACAAGGAAGAATAGAGGATCGCTTACGAGAAGAACCAGCAGCCTTGCTCTCCACCTTCTCCTCTTTCCTCTCAGACTTATCAGTTTTCGCCTTCTTCCTTGTTTCCAACTGTGCAGAAGGATCAACAGACACCTCTACATCATCACCAACGACCTCTTGAACAGGCTCGTCAACAGCAACATGCGCAACACCTGCACGCACGGAATGGGACGTTAGACCCTCAAGGGAATTACCAGAACTACTACTCGACAGGACAACAACTTCCTCTCGGGTAAGACCAACAAAATCATCCTCAGCATCTTCACCTAGGGCAACTGCAGCATACTTAGCAAAACTTTCGTCAGAGGGGTGCAAGAAACGACCACGAATTTGATCCAACCACGTTGGTTTTCCTTCTTCTTGAATCGCCTCAACCATGGCACCGGCAACCTTTGGATCCAAAACATTTATCAAGCTATATCCAACTGCAAATGACAAAGCTATAAGGGAACGCACAAATAAAAACATCAAGTTAATACAAAATCCTTTAAAAGGGTCACATACATTTGCCCTGGTGACTATAAACAGGTACACCCAAAGGATTCTTGGGTACCCACAGCAAACTCCTTCCCGCACCAACTAGAACCATTTCCTCCAACTGAGCAATAGCAGTCGCTTTGTGTGTTATCTTCTTGTACCATTCTTGAGAAGCATAATCCACCAGTACATCCACCCTCGGAATCCCCTCACTCACCAACCGGTAGTGCATATCTATAGGAATCACACCACGACGAATATAGAAAAATTTCTGTTTCCAGTCATGCAGGCTCTTTAGGGGGACAGAACAAACCGGAGATACACCCGACCGGGCAGTAAAAGAGTAGAAGCCACTCGTGTAAGTAACACTATAAAAAACGTTGAACATCTCGAACGTCGGCTCAACCCGGCAAGCTCTGCAAACATACTCAAAGTGAGTAATATGAGGGAGCCCAATCGCATTAATCCGAGAGATGTGCAGCCCATAGTTCCTCAAGACGGCGGCAATGAACTTGGTAATAGGCAGCCTAAAGCTACCCTCCCGAAAAAAGGCAGCATACAGAGGCATGTAACCGGGAGGAGCGTCCACGGCGGTGGAACCAGCAGTAGGGTACTGAGCCCCCCACTCAGGGAGGAAACCCATACCTCGAACAAGGTTCTGAAACCCCTCTTCCTTCCATCCAATAACGGCTTGGTCAGGACCAGGAGGAACCCTCCCCTTGTGTTTCCTCTTCTTGTGGGATGGATTTGTACCAGACATGATATAGATAAAGAGAAGTCGGAAGTAAGAGCTCAAGCAAAATATTCAAACAAAGGAAAATGAACATAGAAGATAGAAGAAAGGCACACTTCAAATTTGAAAAAGTGGAGAGAAAGAAGTAACCGCCTCCTATTTATACCCATCGCATTTAATGCGATGGGTAGTGGACCGTCAGAATACAGGAAAAGCAAGCAATAAGGGAGTAACACGTCAGAAGAGAGAGAAGACGCCACCTCTTTTTTCGGGAAGCATGGGTAACAGGGCCTGCTGACGTGACAGAAAGTAACTAAAAAGGCGCCTGTTCGTCTCCGATAAGACAGGGATGTCAGATAGTTACATCAAACTCCTCCCCAAAACTACTAAACTTCCACCAGAAGGAAACAATAAGGGGCCAAAACCCATGCGCCATGCGTCCATTTGGCTCACTTTTTATAAGGAGCCAAAACCCATGCGCCATGCGTCCATTTGGCTCAATTTTTATAAAAGGCCAAAACCCATGCGCCATGCGTCCATTTGGCTCAATTTTTATAAAAGGCCAAAACCCATGCGCCATGCGTCCATTCGGCTCAGTTTTTATAAAAGGCCAAAACCCATGCGCCATGCGTCCATTTGGCTCACTTTTTATAAAAGGCCAAAACCCATGCGCCATGCGTCCATTTGGCTCAATTTTTATAAAAGGCCAAAACCCATGCGCCATGCGTCCATTTGGCTCACTTTTTATAAGGAGCCAAAACCCATGCGCCATGCGTTCATTTGGCTCACCTTTTAGCAAGGAGCCAAGACCCACGCGCCACGCGTTCATTTGGCTCATTTTTACAAAGTACCAAGACCCGTGCGCGGCGCGCCTGTTCGGCTCAAATCTCTCTTTCAAATCACAAAACTCCACGCGCCATAAAAACCACTACTCTTATAAGTCCAGAATCCCTCCTAGACGATCAACTCAACTAGAAGGCACACTGGACTGGGGGGACTTGAAGAGGTATGGTCCCAATTCCCTGCCTACATGGCAGGGACCACACCACTTTTGAGCATACATGGCAACCACATCAGCAAAGCAATCCAGAAGCTTCTAGAAGCTTCTGGAAGACTTGCAGGTGGCACCAAAGATGCTCTACCAGACAAAAAGGACAACACGTGTCACCACTCGCAGAAGGCCACATAGGCCTGCGACAAATCAGGGGGCAGAGCTGACAACACCGGTACGAGGTCTCCAGCATGGGCAAATGAAAGAATGCCACGTGTATCACTACACCTGCCGTGACAGAGCAGACCAAGAGGATATTCCCCTTGGTCGGACAGCTGGCACGCGCCCACAGCTGGCACAGCTGCTCCTCCTTTCCTCACCCTCCGGCTATAAATAGGACCCTTCATCATTCAGGTTCAGGATCTTTACTCTCTTCACTCACTATATACATACACTACTTTATTCTCTCAGAATAGTACTTATTCTCACGCTGGAGCCTGGTTAAGAGGGGAAACCCCCATCTTCCCCTCTTAACGAGACTAACGGCTTGTTGTTTTGCAGGATTCAAGCTATTGTTATGAGTCAAGAAAGAGGTTGAACCCACAGAAGAAATAACCCCACAGATTAACCCTAGTGTTAACCTGTGTTTCATCACCATGCTAGCTGGCTGCCTCCCATTCGCTCACCCCGCCACGTCAAGCGAACTTTTCAAATTTTGAATTTTAAATTCAAACGGTTTGGGGAAAACCAAACCGCCACCCGGGTCTCCCAACATCCCCTATATATTGTAACCCCCAACCCACTGGTTCCCCCCATCCCACGAACCCAACCCCACCGGCTACCCACTTCTCTCGAACCCGCTAATCCACTGGTCCCCCCATCCTACGAACCCATCCCACGAACCCGCTATGGCATCCTGGACCCATGAAGAAGAAATGACACTCGTCACTAGCGTCGTTGATGCTATGAAGGGGAGGCCACCGGGCCAAACAAAATATTGGCCGGAAGCATTTGCGGCCTACCGACATAACGTCGGTAACGACCGCCACAACCTCAACGCGTGCCAACATAAATGGCGCGAGTTGCGGCCCAAGCTCGAGCGTTTCAAGGCTTACTACAAAGCCGTTTCGAGCGGCGAGTTAAGCCACGAGGACCGGGTGGCGGTGGCGAACATAGAGTTTCGAGGCAAGGAGCGAAAGGCGTTCGACAAGATCGACCTTTTTGAAATTTATTTAACGCTCTAGGTTTGTTATTTTGTAATTTTTAGAAATTATGTAATTTTTAGGATTATGTAATTTTTAAAATTTTAATGAAGTTCTAAGTTTTTTTTTTTTTTTATAAATGTTGTGTGATTTTTTATAAATTTTTTGTTTTTTTTAAATCTTCTGCCACGCGGTGCACTCAACCTAAGCCCAACTCACGCCCCGTCATACCCTGCGGACACGTAACCAGACGGTGGAGGAGCTCCCATTCCACGTGTCAACAAACGCCTCAACCCAAACCCCACCATACCAACGGCCTTAACGATAATGTTAAAGTTTGTAAGTTTTTGGAGCTTTGGTCTTATCGGATAAGCGTTAATGTGCAACGAAAACGGGATAAAACATAGGTATTAGGTTGAGATTATGTAGAGATAAGGATTATCGAAAGAAATATGAGCTAAAACGAAGAGATCAACCGATTTCGGAGTTGCCGGATAATCGCCGTTGAATCCGGACGAGATAAGGAGAGATGGTCTGATGATCTTCTTTTGTTACTTTTGGACTTTTACATCTTTAGTCCTTGAGGTTTTAAACTATTTAAACTTGTTTTTTTTTTTCCTATTTAGTACTTAACTTTATAAAAAAACACCCGTGTGTCCACGTAGTTTAACATTAATTAATAATGCTTACATAATAGCACCGTTCAACTTGAGTCATCACAAAATAGATTATTGCAAAAGACAAAAATATTTAACATTATTGTGTACATGCTTGATAAACTAAAGGCTTAACTTATTCTTGTTTTTCAACATAGAAGCCAATTTATCTAAGGTTTTCGTAGAGCACCCATCTTTGCTAATGACATTGGCAGCTGCATCTTTAAGATCTCGAATTCGACTCCTAATCGCTTTCCCTTCTTCTCCCTCCAATAAACTGTTCACAACCCTCGCGATCTCTACCCGACTGATGATGCCATTTTCACCAACGTTGGGCCTTAACGCCACTTTTATACCCTCAGTTAAAGATACTGCGTTCATCTTTTGTTCCGCATAAAGCGGCCAAGCAATCACCGGTACACCATGTACTACAGTCTCGAGGATCGAGTTCCAACAACAGTGGGTCAAAAACCCACCGGTTGAACTGTGACTTAGAATCTGGGCTTGTGGGGCCCATGAAGAAACCACAAACCCATTACCTTTGGTTCTTTCCAAGAACCCGTTTGGTAAAAAACCAAGAGGGTCCTTATGACCATGCGAATTAAAGTAAGTCGCGTTCGCTTGATCACTCGGGCTTCTAACCACCCATATGAACCTTTGCTCACTCAACTCCAAACCCATGGCTAACTCATTAAGCTGATTAGAAGATAGGGTTCCACCGCTCCCAAAAGATATGTACAAAACAGAACCACATGGCTGACCATCTAACCACTTCAAACACCCTGACCCATCTACATCACTACTCGAACCGGTTTGTATCAACGGCCCAACCGGATAAATCTTGGGCTTGCCCGGTTCAGCCTCTAGTAAAGCTTTGAAAGCTCCACCCTCCAACTCCTTGAAGCTATTAACCGCTATACCCTCAGCCATCATATACCTCTTTGCATTATGAAGCACCCATTTGTATGCATCATTCTTCCTATCTTGAACCGGGTCAAGCAGGTCTTGTCCCCGAACCGGTAGGCAGCCAGGGATCTGAACCGGTTCAGGCAAGTCCCTATACTCACATGACGTCATTTGATCAAGTTTAGGCAAATAAAGAAAAAAAGATAAACCCATAGCAGTTGATGGAAAGAACGCATAAGGTGAAACACCAAATTCAATAGCAACATCAAATGCATCAGTGCCAAAAAGATCAATAAACAAAGCCACCATGTTGTTATCAGCAACTAATGACTTGAACACTTCACGAAGCTAGTCGAGAGAGCGCGTAACCATGAGGCTGATTCGGGTCTCCATTTGGGTGTCTTGTGGTAGATCATCAAAATTTACCGGTGGAAGAATGATATGGTTGAGGCCCATGGGGAGTGAATCAAGAAAAGCTTTTTGTGAGATGGATAAAGGCCCATCATTTGGGATGATGAAAGTTGCTGAGATGTTGTGGTTGTTCTTTAACCTCTTGGCAAATTCAACCAAAGGGATCAAGTGTCCCATTCCTGGGCTTGGTACAATGGCTATATGGGGTGCTCTTTCCATTCTAGAGAGAGAAATAGATACAAATATATATATGTGTATATATAGAGAGAGAGATGGAAGTTTTGAGATCAATGAGCTTCTATACTGAAATATATAGCCAATTAAGGTTGAGGGTGTTTTGTACTTTGTACAAGGAAGGAGGGATGCAGGTGAGACCAATAATTATTAATGCATTATAATAGTACAAATCATTGACGTAAGTTATTAATATACTTAATATATTTGCCATGTATTAGGGGTGAGATAAATAAGGCTTGAACTATTAGGTTTTGGTTTTGATTTCCACAAAGAGTATTTTTCTTAGGCCATCTGGTATACTCTAACATCCATTGGTGTTAATCCTAGTTGGCATCTGTTAACACTTGTTAAACCGCTTCTGAAGGGTGTTAAGAGGTGTTAAAAACTTCACATGTTAAGATGTCAACTAGGAGAGAGAGGGAGATAATCAAGCATTGCAAAATTTGTACACACACAACAACATGCTATATATGTATTTTAATTAATTTTAAGAGGAGTTAATGGGGTTAAACCATTTTCTTGGTGTGTGGTGAAGGTGAAAGAGGGTCAAGTAGGTGATGTGGTGCCTACATGTAGTTAAGGGCGTGAAAATATACCCAATAGCCTTAGATTTATTGTATTTTATCGTGAATTGGTGTATAGACATTATTGTCTACTGAAGATATAGGATCTCAATTATTTGATTATTATCTTTGTTTTCTTTGATTGATCTACTTCCATATTTAGAGGAACTATTTACGGGATGTAGTTAGTGGCCATCCCTATTTATTCCATTGTAATTCCTTTTAATAATATACAGAAAAGAAAACTGAGATCTTCCCTTCCTTCTTGTAAATTCCATTATGGCATCAGAGCAGGTTTCTCAAACCTAGCTCTAGCCGATCTTATTCAAGAAGGATGACAGGAGACGATAACCAAAACAAAACCAAGGATGGGGAAGGATCTAGCGGTGGGATAACACACGACTCACCCTATTACCTTCATCCATCCGACTACCCCAAACAAATACACGTAAATGAAGTTCTTACCGACAGCAACTTCGCCGATTGGAGTCAAGAGATGACAAACTTTCTATTTGCAAAAAATAAAATAGAGTTTGTGGATGGGACGATCAAGAAACCGGAGAAAACTTCCAAGGACTACATGCCAGGGGCGGACCTAATGTAGGTTGGGGCGTAGCACGGGCTACGGCTCAACTTTTTCCGGTAGTGTAAATTTTTTTTTTTTAATTTTTATACTAAGGACACCCCTCAACAAGTACTAGGACACCCCTGAAAAAAAAATTACAAACTGAAATCAAGCCCAAATAATACTGATTATATTAGCCCAATAAAACAAATGATAGCCCAATAGTAATTAGCCCAAATAACCAAATAATAACCCAATAGTGTATTCGATTGTTGTGCTAATTGTGATTGTGAGTTGTGAGTATTCTTTATTTGTTTTCTTCTTGAGTTCTTGAATTGTTTAATTTCGATCTAAAAATTAAAAATAAACCTAGCCCAATCTAATATCTAAAAACTTATTGCCAATATTAATTCATAAAGCCTAGCCCAAATGTGATATGCTCAATATTGATTCGTTAACCTAAATACTAATAACTTAAAAAAAAAACTAGTTTATAAAATTTAATTCGGTAAGGCCTAAGGGCCTTTTTTTGGCTCACCCAGGGCACTTGAATTTTCAGGATCGGCCCCGCCCCGTAATGCAGGTAAAAAAAATTATGTTCTATAAATGTATCGTAAAAAAATTTGGGATACCCCTGAATATTTCTTCTAGTTCCGCCACTGCTACATGCCATGGATGCGTGCTGATGCTATGTTAAAGGGTTGGTTAACAACCGCCATGGAGAAGAGCATACGGAACAACGTTAAACATGCAGGAACCGCAACAGAGATTTGGGCAGATCTGAATGAATGATTTGGAAAAGAAAGTGCACCTAGAGCGTATGAGTTGAAACAAAAGATTGCTTCTACTCGACAAAACGGCACTTCCGTGTCAACGTATTTCACCCAGCTTCGGTCCATATGGGATGAGGCCCAATATGTAAGTCCTTTTCCTGTATGTTCTTGCAGCAAGTGCGAGTGCGATATTGGCAAGAAGATTAACGAACATCAAGAAAAGGAACGTCTCTACGAACTTTTGATGGGTCTGGATGCAGAATTTACGGTGATTAGGACCCAAATTCTGGCCACTAAACCAGTTCCTTCACTCGGTGCCGCGTACCATCTGGTAGCGGAGGATGAGAGACAAAGAAACATCACAAATGATGGTAGAACGCAGCCAGAGCACACTGCATTCAAGGCTGCACAGAAAAGAGAATTTTCTGCTCGCAACAAGGAGAAAAGTGGTTCGAAGGCGGCAAAGGAGGGTAACGAACATTGTACCTTTTGTGACAAAGATGGTCACATACGTGAAGGCTGCTTCAAACAGGGGCGGACCTACCTCTTTGGTAGGGGTAACCCCCGCTACCCCTTGGTCGGAAAAAATTTAGAAAAATTAGTGTAAATTTTGGAAAAATTTGACGTTTTTTCGATTTCGTTACGGCTTATTTATAACACGTTAACCCTTGGTCGGAATCCTAGATCCGCCACTGGCTTCAAATTAGTCGGGTATCCAGAATGGTGGCCTGGGAAGAAAGGAGAAAAGGTGAAAGTCAAGGCAACATGTGTTGAGTCAGAATCAAGCCCTATTCCAGGTTTGACGAACAAAGATTATCAGTTATTCTTGAAGCTTTTTTCTGGAACAGGTAAAAGCGAAGGTACTAAATCAGTAGCAAACATGGCCTGTAAGGAAGATGAATGAGGTGAGTGGATTTTTGATTCGGGTTGCACTGAATACATCACTTACTTATCAAACATTCTTGTGAACAAAAGGGACACCCCACTCGAAGCTCCTGTTGTTATTCCTAATGGGGATTCCATTCCAGTTAAAGGAAAAAGGGACTATGTTCTTCCAGGAAGAGCGAAAGTGAACGGAGTTCTTTATGTTCCGGATTTTAAATGCAATCTTTTTAAGTTAGTCGCCTTAGTCGCGACCTTCAGTGTTCCATATCATTTTTCCCTGATTTTTGTGTTATGCAGGGACTACAGAGGAGGAACTTGATTGGTGAGGGTAGATGCCAAGGGGGACTTTACCGGATGAAGATGATTCAAGAAAGAAAGGCCATGGCTGCTACAATTGAGACATGGCACAGAAGACTTGGACACGCTTCAAAAGGAAAACTTGCCAAAATGGATTTTCTCAAAACTAGTATTGTTGATTTGGGTAATTTTTGTGATTCTTGTGCTAAAGCAAACATACTCGGTTATCTTTTCCTTGCACCTTTATTAAAACTAGTACCCCTTTTTATTTGATTCATTGTGATATTTGGGGAGGGTATCGAGTACCATCATACACGAAAGCCAACTATTTTCTTACAATAGTTGATGACTTTAGTAGAGCCGTATGGACATTTCTTCTCAAACATAAAAGTGAGGCTAGTCAATGTCTCAAAGTTTTTCACAAAATGGTTGAGGTACAATTTGAGAAACCAATTAAAAGGGTTAGGTGTGATAATGGTGGAGAATTTACATCCCACAACATGCTCGAATTTTACAATAAAAGGGGAATTTTGCTAGAAACCTCGTGTCCTCACACCCCTCAACAAAATGGCGTTGTTGAGAGGAAGCATAGGCACCTACTTGAAACGGCTTGTGCCTTAAGGTTTGGTGCAAATCTTCCTAAACGATTTTGGGGTGAGTGCATTTTGACTGCCGCTTACGTAATCAATCGACTTCCATCAAAGGTCATTAAAAACA
Source organism: Helianthus annuus (assembly GCF_002127325.2). NCBI lineage: Eukaryota > Viridiplantae > Streptophyta > Magnoliopsida > Asterales > Asteraceae > Helianthus > Helianthus annuus. Next base: position 189,858,070 of record NC_035436.2, on the reverse strand, counting down.
AAACTCCTTTTGAATTGATTTGGAATGAAAAACCCGATTACAACCTTCTCAAGGTCTTTGGGTGTCTAGTCTACTTTAGAAACACCGACACAAAAGGAGATAAATTTGAAGAAAGGGGGAAACCAGGGGTCTTTCTCGGTTACCCCCAGAACCAAAGGCTATAAAATTCTTGATCTCGAAACCAGGAAAATAGTCATCAGTAGAGATGTTAATTTTCATGAGGAAAACTTCCCTTTTAAAAATGTTCAAGAAAGTGATGAAAACGGAACACTAGAGCCGACAATATATCATGATTGTCATTGTCATGATGAGCCAATTTTGACTCAAACCGATTAACAAAGCCCAATAATGCCAGACCCGCAAACGGATTGTACCGAGTCCAGTAACAATGAGCTCAACATTGAAATGAGCGGCCCACATGAAGTTGTTGAAATGGGCCAAATTAATGATGAAGAACAGCCTGTTTACAATGAAGACACAGAGCCCCAAACCAAGGTCAGACCTACTCGGATAAGGACTCAACCTTCCAGGTTCAAAGACTTTGTTGTGCAAGTTCCCCCTTCGGTCAAACACCCAACATCAACATCCAATCAAGTTGCCTCCACGGTATGTCATCCCATCTCCAATTTTGTCTCTTATGATAAATTTTCAATTAAGCACAAAGCCTTTTTTACGGCCATCACTAACAATGATGAGCCGAAGTGTTTCAAGCAAGCTTCACAGGATGTTCGTTGGCGTGAAGCTATGCAAAAAGAAATCAAGGCTCTAGAGAACAATGGAACTTGGACCTTAGAAGATTTACCTCAAAGGAAAAGCGCTATAGACTCGAAATGTGTTTATAAGATCAAGTATAAACCTAATGGTGAAGTAGAAAGATATAAGGCCCATCTGGTTGCTAAAGGATTCACTCAAATGGAAGGGGTCGATTATCATGATACATTTGCACCGGTGGCCAAGCTCGTTACGGTTCGCACATTACTGGCAGTAGCCGTAAAAAGGGATTGGGTCATTCATCAACTTGATGTGAACAATGCCTTTTTACATGGGGACCTAGACGAGGAAGTTTACATGAAAATTCCTCAAGGTTTCTCTAATGACAAATAGACTCGAGTATGTCGCTTGAGAAAGTCCTTATATGGGTTAAAACAAGCTTCCCGCAACTGGTATCATAAGTTCACTGCTTTTCTCTTGGGCTTAAGTTTCCGACAATCTAAGGCTGATCATTCCTTGTTTATCTATGAGGCTGATGGGATCACGGTGGTGGTTCTTATTTACGTGGACGATGTTACTGGGGACTGCCTCAACAAAATACAAGAAATTAAGTCACAACTTGACAACGAGTTCAGTGTCAAAGATCTTGGTCCTTTAAAATACTTCCTTGGTATAGAAGTGGCTAAAACGAAGGACGGTCTTGTTCTGAGTCAACGGAAATATACCTTGGACATTTTAAAGGATAGCGGGAAATTGGGGTGTAAACCAAGTTCTTTTCCTATTGAACAAGGTTTGAAACCGGATAAAGGAGAAAATGAGCCGAAGGTCGATGCGAACCAATATCGTCGTTTGATTGGGCGGCTTTTGTACCTTCAAGACACAAGACTGGATATTACCTACTTTGTCAATGTCTTGAGTCAGTTTGTAGCTGATCCAAGGAGCAATCATTTGGAAGCGGCAAATCGTGTTCTTAGGTACTTGAAGGCCACACTGGGTCAAGGTATCTTACTTTCTCGGGCAGGGGATGTTGTTTTAACAGCTTACTATGACTCTGACTGGTTAGGTTTTCCCTACACGAGACATTCACGTACTGCTAGTTTCTTTTACTAGGTGGTACTCCCATTTCTTGGAAGACAAAAAAGCAGTCAGTTGTCTCGCGCTCTTCAGCCAAAGCCGAATACATGGCAATGGCCTCCATGGCCAGTGAAGTTATTTGGGTCCGTTGGCTTCTCAGTGAGCTCCAAGTGCATCTTCCGTCTCCTACGCCTCTGTTCTGTGATAACCAAGCAACTCGTCACATAGCAAACAACCCAGTTTTTCATGAGAGAACCAAACATGTTGAGATGGAATGTCATTTTGTCCGAGAGCGAGTTGAGTCCAAGGAGATAATTCCCATGAACACCAGCAGTAAAATGCAAGTGGTAGATTTACTCACTAAAGGCCTCACTGCACAACAACTTCAATTTCTTCTTGGCAAGATTGGCATTGCAAATTTGCATGCTCCATCTTGAGGGGGAATATAGGATCTCAATTATTTGATTATTATCTTTGTTTTCTTTGATTGATCTACTTCCATATTTAGAGGAACTATTTACGGGATGTAGTTAGTGGCCATCCCTATTTATTCCATTGTAATTCCTTTTGGTAATATACAGAAAACTGAGATCTTCCCTTCCTTCTTGTAAATTCAATTAGAAGATGGATATGATTGAATGATTTCACTGATGACACTTCATCAGAAGATTAGTTTATTTTTCCTCAGTTTTAAAGATTCTTAAGATATTAAGATACTAAAAATTATTATATATTATTAAAATCAATGTATGTTTATATCTCCATTATAAGTTGACGGTGACCATAATAATTTTTAGTGTTGCTACTTTGCTTTAAAATAATTATGGGGTAGCAGCGTCCATCACGCATCACTCATCACCCACTCACAACTTTCAATCAAGTTCCGCCATGTGAAGTTCTATCCGACATAGCTAAATATTCATCAAATTGATCGGGAGGGTTACCTGTTGCTAGTTGGCGAATGACGGACGTGCATTTTTGTATCGGCGTGAAAATTTGTTTGCCCCTCCCGTCGTAACGTTCTTGAAACCATTCTTCAGTTGTTGCTTCGATGTATCCAACAATCTTTAAAAATAATTCTTTTGGTAAACGAAATCGATCTCTAAATGTTTCGGCATTGTATACCGGATTCTCCACAAAATACTCGTTCATTTAAATTTCGTTGGCATGTATACGATCATGATCCACCATTTTCTTCTTTGGGCGACTCGAACTTGCTCCAAGTTCGTTATACACCGACTCGAAAAATTCAACCGTCTCATTGTCGGAAGACGATTGGCTATCGCTATCGCTGTCAATCGGAAATGTCGAAGATGTAAGAAAATTCATTTGTGAAATATGTAGAATGTGTGATATATGTTTGTGTTTTGGTGTGGGTGAAATGGTATAAAAGTGTGAAATATATATAGATTGTTTTAGGGTTTTTTAATTAAACAACAGTCAAATGCCAACGGTCAAACACAAACGGTCGAAAATTTTAAAGGTTTAACGCGTGAAAAAATTAACGCGTTGTAAGGTTGACGCGTTATAACATTGGGTGGGGGCGATGTTTTGTTTTGTTCCACGCGTGGTGGGGTTCACCACCGGGGTACCCCGACCCCCTTACACTTAATAAAATGGGAACTATACAAAATTCTAAAATGGTTCATTAATAACTGTTAATTAAATGCTTCGAACAATATGTTTTTTTTTTGAAACGAGAACTTCATTAAAGCACACCCGAGCACGAAAACTAAGCCGGGGAAAACACTAACAACACCTTACAAGATAACAAATTTACACCAGTCCAACCATGAGATATGATTGTTCCTCGATCTATGCTTATACCATAAAAAACCCAAAGATTTAACGTCACTAAAAACGTTATCCACCTTGACCTCGGCGGCCAAAAAGATAGCCCTGTTCCGAGCCATCCACAAGCACCAACATGAAACAACAATGATGCCTTGAACAACCGACTTCTCCCCAACTCTGAAATGCCTCGCTTTGTGGATCTCCAAGAGGTCTCTAAAGGAGAAGGCGAAAATGGGAGGGATACGACACCACTGACTAATCTTTTGCTATAGGACCACGGCAACAACGCACGAAGTAAAAAGATGCTCCACCGTCTCGAACTCGGATTTGCACAAAGGACACAACTCGTCTCCAACCACAATCCCCCTCCTACAGAGTGCTTCCGAGGTGGGGATTCTGTTCATTTCTGATCTCCAAACAAACAGGTTACACTTGCTTGGAACCCATTTGCACCAGTCCAGTACATACCTGCCGCTTTCTTCCACTGCTCCCAACAGCACTTTTTTGGCTGACTTGACTGAGAACGATCCCGACTGATCGCCCACCCACTTCCACTCGTCATCCCTACTGCCCAACGAGAACACAATTCCCTCGACTCATCAGCCAGGTATGGATCATGCTTCCAAAGCCATTCCCCGAGCAACCGGTCCCGAACGGAACATGCCTTCACCATTTCCAGCAAAAACAGGTTTGGATAGAGCTCTTTTAGAGGCACGTCCTTCAGCCACGGATCAAGCAAGAATAAAATACGATCTCCCCTGCCCATGACACCCTTAAAGAAGCTTCGAAGAAGAGAGTTGCCAGAAAAAGGCTTATTAACGGCAGAAACGATGCTATGCCAAACACCACCAAACGACTTCTTCATCGGAAGGAGCGACCAACCCGACCCACCTAAATAGATAACATCCACCACTTTAACCCACATGTTATGTTTTTCATGCTTGTACCTCCACCTCCACCTCCACTTGCACAACAGGGCACAGTTTATATTAATCAACTTACTAATCCCCAATCCACCAGATTTCTTTGGCGATGCTACTCTATCCCAAGCTACCCAGTGGGTCTTCTTGACCTCATTCGAGCCACCCCAAAGAAACTTTCTGATCAACCTTTCCAGATCCGTCACTACCTTCAACGGCGACTTATATAGCGAGTAATAATAAGTCGAAAGACTCTCGAGCACCGAACAAATGAGCATGATCGTCCCTCCAAAAGACAGCAACGAGGATTTCCAAAGAGCAACCCTAGATTCAAAGATATCGAATACCGGCCTCTAGTTATTAACACGATTCATATTCGCCCCCACTTTCAGACCGAGGTATTTAAAAGGAAGAGAGTCCGGACTACACCCAACCACCTCCGCCATCAACCCTACATCAACAGAACCGACCCCAATACCATAAAGATTGGACTTAGCAAGGTTGATCTTCAGACCAGAGCAGGCGTAGAAACACCTCAGTATTCTAACAATATTCGGCGTTTTCCTCGTTCCAATCCCCAATTATAAGGGCGTTGTCAGCAAAAAATAAGTAAGATAATGTCGAACCATCATTAGGAAAATCAATCCCTGAAAACGCACCTACCTCGCCAGCCTTGTCTATTAAGCAAGATAACGCTTCCATGACCACAACAAACAAGAAGGGCGATATAGGGTCCCCTTGCCTCATACCTTTACCACACTTAAACTCAAATGTAGGAGACCCATTAACCAAGACGGACGCCCGAGCCGATGACAGAATCCCTCGTATCCAATTACACCACTTCGAAGCAAAACCCATTTGACTAAACACACCCACCATGAACTTCTAGCTGATGTTGTCGTAGGCTTTTCTCAAAGTCAATTTTGAAAAGAAACGCCTTTTTCTTGCACCTTTTGAGCCACGAACACACCTCGTTAATAATTAAAGGCCCGTCAAGGATATATCTACCACCCAAAAACGCCGATTGAGAGGTAGAGATGACCGAACCAAGCACCTTCTTAAGTCGGTTAGCGAGAACTTTCGACACAACCTTGTTGACAACCCCTACTAGGCTAATGGGACGATAATCGTTGAGGCCCATTGGATCTCTTTTCTTGGGGACCAATGTAATAAAGGAGGACCCGCATCCAATGTTGATCCTACCCGTCTCGAAGAAATAAGTCATAAGACTCACCAAATCCTCCTTGAAAACCTCCTAGAAAAGCTTGAAGAAACGAAAATTAAAACCGTCTGGACCAGGGGCCCAATCATCCCCACATTCGAAAACAGCGTTTCTGATTTCCTCCAATGAGAACTGGGATTCCAACCAAGAAGCATCAACATCCGAGATCCTCTTCAAATTAGGACAGAAAATGGTTTGCCGATCCACACAATCCTCCTCAAACTTGGCTCTAAAGAAACTGTAACTTCCTTTTTAACTATGGACGGTTTGGAAACCCAAACGCCACCAATGTTCCGGCCGTGAATCACATTACTAGCTTTCCTACAGTTAATCTGAGAATGAAAGAAACTAGAATTTTCATCTCCTTCCTTAGCCCATCTAATCCGAGATCTTTGTTTGAGATCTGAAACTTTGGCTAACTCTGCCTCAGCAATAATTCTTTTGTTTTCCGTTAATATCCATTCCTCCTCCTCCTCAGTCAAATCCCTCAACTCTAGAATTTCTTCTAAGCCTTCCACTTCCTCTTTAGCATTACTAACTTCCTCTCCTTCCCTCCGAATGATAGCATCTCCCCATTCTCTTAACTTGTTACGGATAACCCCAAGTTTTCTAATAAAAAAGACATCAGGAGGACACCACGGATCAGCGAAACTGTGACAAGCATTCTCTACCACATCTTTAAAACCATCTTTACCCATCCACGAGTTAAAGACTCAGAAAGGTCGGGCCCCAAAATTAACTGATTTAGTGGATAGAATAATAGGACAGTGGTTCGACCACAAACTCGGCAAAGCAAGAAAACGAGCTTCCGGACACGTATTAAAAAACTCAGAATTAACAAGAAATCTGTCGAGTTTACTAAGCTTATTCCCACTCTCGGATCGCCAAGTGAAGGCCTTACCTCTCATATCAAACTCCGTAAGACCAGCATTAAAGATGAACGTATTAAAATTATTAGCACATGTTGGTTTAAAAGAGCAATTTCTCCTTTCTTCCCAAAATCGAACCACGCTAAAATCACCTCCCACTACCCACGGCCCATCGTTATCGTTGATAAGTGGAACCAACAAGTCCCATAAATCTTTCTTGGCCTGAATACTTTGGGGAGCATAGATTTTCAAAAAGTTTAAAGTCAAATTACTCCCACTCAACCTACCCCTAACATGAATATAATTTATGTTCCTAGAAGACCCCGTCTTATGAAACAGATTATCGCCCCATAAGAAAATCAATCCCCCCGACATACCTGTAGAGTCAACGACCTCCACACCAAAAGAGCCGGAACCCCAAAACTTGTTGATCTCAGAGCGCGAGAAATTGCTCTGTTTGGACTGCTGAATGGCCACAAAATTGATCCCGTGTTCACGCCTGACCTCCTTAATCCAACCCGATTTATGACTCCCCTAACCCTCTGATATTCATAGATAAGAAATTCATTTGGAGACCTCATTACCTGTGTTAAGAATAGACTTCCTGGTCAGTTCTGAGTGATTCCTTAGCTCGACTCCAATTTTGGCTCCAATCGACAGAGTATTTTCGACTTCCTTCTCGGCAGTATTACTCGAGCCCACAGTATTCGCAACCGGATCCACTCCACTCGATCCAGGAACGACCGAATCCTCCTCTCTACTGGCGTTTGAGCTCGCCGGAGCAGCCCTCACATTAAGATCGAAACCCCCTTCATCGGATGAGATACTCCCCTCTTTTTCCTTTTGGTTCCTGGAAGTAAACCCCACAAAGCCGAACCCCGGTTCAGGATCTTCTACAACACACCTTGATCTCTTCTTGGGCCTTAGGTTCAAAGGTGAGTCATTTTATTACTATGGGCCTGGGATTTCCTGTGTTTGGATCCAACTAGGGATCTTCGATGGGTCCATTTACAATTCTCACTAGAGGAAAAGTTAAAACTCTTTTAGGTGGACCCACACTCCTTACAAGCATCCTCGGGCCCCACAGAGGTAGACCCCACCGGTCCCCCCCAACTTCCTAGATATCCCTTCACCTGCCTTGTCATAATTGGCATCGAATTTTTCTCTCTCCTCCTGCATGGGAAAACAAACTACATGGGGAGAAACATTCTCATCTGCTGCTGGCAACTCAATACCTCCCGCTACTTCAACTTCCTGTTGCGACTCTTCATGAACCTCATTCCCGGGATTGGACATCTCGACGGCCGGAGAGGACATCACTGGCGAAGACCCCGCTAGCATCAAGCAGTCGATGATACCCAGACAGTCCGGAACCCATTCGTCTTGCTCTTCCTCCACCCAGACTCTAAAGGACCTGTTTTTCCACTTAATCGACACAACCTATTTGATTCTATTAACCTCCCCAGCAAGCACACCCACCCTAGTCACCGATAAGTCTTGATCCTCCTCCAAGAACTTGGGAGTATGTAACACTTTCCCGAATAACACTCCTATCTGATGAAGGACATCAGGATCAAGCAAATGTAGAGGGGTGCCACTCAGCCTTAGCCAAGCCACCCTTTCTAAAGGGAGGGACTGCCCACTCCACGATTCAAGTTTAGTGAACCATGGACCCCATAAAACCTTGGACTCCAGGAAATGTTTAGACAAAGCCTCGTCAGGAAAGGAAATAAGAAGAGACAAACCTCCCAGGTATTGAATCCTGGTGTAACCTACCTTAGCAATCCCGAGAAGCCTATCGAAATCCACCAATGTTTCAGATCCATCGCTCTACCCACCACCGCTACTCCGAACAATCCCTTAAAAGCTCCTGTTCTATCCGACAGAACAATTGATTTAACCGGCTCCTTCTCATCCTCGACATTATACCCCTCGAAGTCTTTGTTCATACTACCCGAAGCTTTAGACAAACCCAATACATCTCTGTAACTTCTAAAATCCCTGAAATTGAAAGGTTTGTTTCCATCGACTGGTCCTGAGACCCTAGGATTCTGAGTCGAAAACTCGGGCTGTTCAAAGAATCCAAAGTTCTCCACTGCAAACCTGGCTATATTGACCTTCAGTTTATTATCTCCCATCTTGACTCCCCTTGTAACACCCCAAAAATATTTATTAAGAGAATAAGTTAAATTGAATTAAAAATTTAACTTAGTTGGTAAAATGTGTTAAGTAACTAGCTAAGTGATGATAGATGCCTAAATAAAACAAATGCACAACTAGAGGGGGTAATTTTGTAAAAATGTTAAATTGAAGGTATTAATAAAAATAAAACCCAAAAATCACACACTCTGGTGTGTTGGGTTCGACCAGAGCAGGGGGAAACAAGGGAAACTTTTCTTCTTGCAATATTCATTCAATTGACAAGGACATTCAAGGCTAATCAGTTGCATGACTTCAATTTTTCGATCATCTTAACATATTCAGTAAGTGGTAAGTCAAATTTCTTGATTTGGTGAATTGTAGGAAATGGGTGTCACCCAATCATGAGTTTATGTAAAACTTTTGTGTGATTGGAAGTTAAAATTATGAAATAAGATAGGAATGATGTTCGATTTTGGTGATTTGATAAGATTGTAGCAAAAACCCACTTGATAGAAGTTAGTATAAGTAGGATGATCAAGTAGAATCATACATGTGAAATCTAGATGTATAAGCTTGTTTGTGATACATGAATGATAAGTAAATTGATGTAGGATAAAAGAATTATGTAAACTAGAATGATTGTTGATGTTATGCGAAGATGAACTAGTAAAGACATGCTTTATATACTTGTACCTTATCCTTTAATTACGATGCCTACCAAGTGTTCGATGAAATGCTTATGAGAAGAATATATGTGTAATATAGAAAATGATGGAATGAAATTGTTTGAAGTAAATGAATGAACAAATATGTTGATGTAGGCGTGAAGGAAGAAGTTCAAATACTAGGAAAACGGAAGACGCACAAGATCGAGGTATGTTGTTTATGCTTACAAATTTCATTCGTAAATCATCGTTTGTGCTAAAACCATAATTATGATAGTTTGTGATAGTTAAGTAGTATATGGTTTCATCCGTTATGAACGAATTGCATGAACCGAATGAAAGTTATATTACGAATGTTATTATCCGTTACTAACGGAATAGTTATGAATGAATGAAATCTACTCGATCCGTCACTCATGGGTTTGAGTCTATGTATATGAATGAAAGGAATGTATTCGTTCGTTATAAACGAACAGAATGAAGGTTTATGTACGAATGATAATGCCCGTTACACGGGATAAGAATGGCATGTTATATCTCAATTTTGAGATAGTATGTTTTGACCCGTTTCAATGGGTAAGAAGATGCACGTATGAGATGAATGTATGAAATGGATTAATGTTTGATTTACTAGTCTAAAAGTTACATAACTAACGAGTTTAAAATTTTGATGCTTGATGTAGGTAAATCCGAAACTTAGATGTGATGGCGAACTTGGAACGAACACACGTGTGAAACTTGTCTACATGCGCTTCCACTATTTTTGTAACGATGTTTATGGTAAAAAATTACTTTTGTTGTAACTAGCTTTTGTTTAGTAACTAGCCTTTTGAAGTTTAACCTGTTAAATCTTTAAAAAAATTTTTTTTGTTGTTGGTAGATATTTAAACGTAATGCCATGGTGTTGTATGTCTTTTGAATTTGTCTTTCAATTGCTTGAAATAAAGATTGCTAAAAGAGGGTTTTGCTTATGTTACGGACGGGTCATGTCCGAATTTTATTAAAATTTGCATACTGTTCTCTTATTTTGAATATGGAAGAAATGGACGTTTCAAGTTGGTATCAGAGCTGAGGTTTGAGGGATTCGAGCACAAGTTATAGTGCTCGAACTCAAACTAGCGGCTCAATCGAAAGTGTGTTCGCTCCAAGATCGCGCATGAGGTAAAAATTTAGTTTTCGGTGGATATAAGCATGTATGATGCATTAACGATATAAACTTTAAGTGTCGTTAGCGGGGGAGTTAGAATGGGGTGATACGGGAAGTTCCGGGACCCGTATGGTTGGAAAATGGGCTCGGGAAACTAAAAAAACAGCTAAAAACAAATCTGTAGTGAGGCGACACCAAACAGGCCGTCACTGAAGTCGGTCTGGTGCGTCGCCGGCGGATGTATTTGGGCCGACGCCCTAACCCCCTGCCTACGGGAGTTTCAATCGACGCAACATTTTAGGCACCGTCCCCGACGGTGCAGTTGCACGTCGCCGACGGCCCGTGCGGCCCCAGGATTGCTGAATTGTTAATTTTTTTCGCATTTTTGAGTTTTGTACTCTTCAAAAGCCCGTTTTATGGTTTTGTCGAGTTTTTAGAAGATATAATAAATTAAGTAAATTATTTAGAGATCGTTGGTGATGAAATAAGATTTATAAAAGTTGAATAAAATGTACGGAATGGCACGAAATGAATGACGAACGTAAGAGGTTGAGTTTGAAACGTATGATTATGAATAATGAATGAAGTAAATATAGATTAAGGTACTTTGATGCGTGAAAGAATATGATTTGTTAATAAATTAAAATGAAAACGATGAGATTAGTGGTAAAATAATTTGAAGAATGTGAGTTAAATGGAATTCGTATGAGAATTCGAATAAATGTACGCTTTGATCAGAATTATGCATTAGAGGCTTGTACCTTGTGCTTGAATGGTGTGATACTTATGTGTATTTAATGATTTGTTTGTTATGATTAAGAGGCGAATATGTGCTAAATGTGAATCATACGAGCTTATTAGTAAATGATATGTTGGAATTATGTTATATAGTTACCTTGAGTGATATTTGCTATTTGTAGAATCATGAAGCATTAGCATGTGAAAGTACGTGTATGTGAATGTATATGTGTATTGTTTAGAGGATCACGTGAATTGTACATATCACACAATACGAGTATGAAATGCGTATGATATTAATATTATGGCCTATCATATTTAGATGAATACATGTTCAAAAGTTTAAAGTGTGTAAGCAAGACAGTTGACTTTCTGAAAGTCAACAGTATGGGGATATCATGGAAAGGCCATTAGACACAAATGTTAAAGTAAAGAGTTAATGTGTTATGTATTAAATGATTTATGTGTTATGCTTGATGATAGTTTAGTTGTATGGATTGGAAATGAGATAACTATTAAAAAATGTCTCATTCATACGAAATTTGACTAACGAAAGTCAATTAACGTATGAATAGAAAGAAAGTGAATAGTTCTATGTATGCTCACATAAGCTAACAATGTTATGAACGTAATATGTAAGGATGGAAATCTTGTCAATTGACTCAAGCATGGATGGAAAACGGGATAAGAGGAAGCAATGAGGCAAGCAAGAACATGGACGCTAAAGGTAAGTGATTTTGCAATCACTTCGAATTTATTTACATGAAGATGTATACGTGTTTGAATATTCAAAATCAAAGCGAAACGTATAAATAAATGAGAAATGTTAAGGTATGTTTTGTTGAAATGGTTGGCATAATGTTAAACCGGTAAGACCTCATTATAGGGGTAGACCAGTCATCAATTTTAGTTGAGAAGTTTTAAGAGGAAATGAGAACTTGGTAATGTTGATGAAAGGTATGGAAAGAATATTACTTAAGATGTTAACTAAAGACGTTTTGTAAGTATGTTCGAATTGAAAGTAAGTAAAACGCGTACTACAATACTTATATACAATAAGTATTAAGTGGTGATTGACTTTAAAAGGTTAAATTGCAGAAGTCAGTAAATAATAATTATTTACAAATTTTGGAAGTATTATGTAAGAAATGCAATGTGTAATGTAGGATGCTCATTAGTAAGGGATATGTGAGAGAACATAGGTGAATTAACACCAAATACAGTGAATGAACAAATGAAAATGGTATATTAAGGGATGGTCATGTATTGACCGAAGCTCGAGAAAACACGAGAATCATCTCACTTATGTCCGGTCAAACTAGTAAAAAAGGGGTCTAACGATTCTTAAAAGATCAGATCAAATGTAAGAAAGAAAGATAAGAATGAAAAGTTTAAGCTTACGATTGAATGTGAATCAAACTTAAGAAAGAAGTGTGGGAACACCACTAGAAATAGGATGTAGAGTGTTGTCACGGCCCCCGACCCGGTTTGACCCGTTTCAGGAGCCGCGGGACAGAAAACCCGTGGTATTTATTATATTGGCAGCGGAATTATTAACAGGATCGTTAAAACTTGAAATGCCCGATTATTTTATTTCATAATTCGAGATAAAACCCGTAATTTACAATAAGGGAATTTCACCGAGAAACCCCTGTTTTACAAAACATGTTTATTTATTTTACTGAGCCACTACTTCAAGCTTGTTAGTGCTACTTAGCACTTTTCCTTGATTCACAGCAGTTCACCTGAAACATGTTTTAAAAAGGTTTTATCAGCAAGGAAATACTGGCGAGTCATTCAAGTTGCACAAAACGACACATTGTTATAATATACAGTATTAAGGGTGATTACAATGTTTACATCAACCAATTACCCAACGGTATTTGTCACTCGACTCTTTTCTGTGACTATGGTCATATCACCCATTGGCTAACTCGTTGTCCAATGGTGACGGTTATCAATTAATGTATACAAAACCCCACATACCGGCTGTAACTAAAGACTACAAAGACTTAATCCCTGTAATTATAACTGGAGAACATTTAGGTTTTTATAAAGCATTTTGGTAAAAAGAGAATGACTCACATTGAAGATTTAAACGGGCAGAGTTTCGCCTACTGATTTTAGCCTGATTAACCTAATTCAAATAACAATGCACACAAAACTAGGTCAGTAACTAATACAACATTTACGATAACTCACGAGATTAAAACCTTCACAACGAATGACAAAATGCAATACTTAAGCATCCATCGAATTCACGACGAATGACAAAGTATAGCCCTAATGTGGGCAGCACTTAAACATCCATTGGGTTGGTTTCAATCGATCGGACATTGAGTCGTAGCAGCGATCGAGTTATTACCCTGTTGTCGCGGCAGCGTTTCGTGTTGTGTGTGTGTTTTGAAGTAAACAATGTGTAACTCAATGTACGAAGCGAGTTTTAACGTCGAAATAGCGCCAAACTTCAAGTCCCAGGCCCCCGTATTTATACCCTAATTTGGACCCGCCCGCGTGTCGCGACAGGATCCTCCGCACCTGTCGCGTATCGCGGGGGAAGCCCAAATATGGTAGGCTTGCTTGATCACCAGCCTAAGCCTTCTGAGTCGACGTTTCATGAAAATTCGATTTCGACAACGAGTTGTGAAGATAATTTCGATTAAGGAATATCCTCCCTTGAGTTTTAGGGGTCCTGATCCTGATTCCAATGGTTCTGAAAATTTTAGGGGTCACGTAATATTACTTGGGGGTTTCAATTAGGGTTTCCTATTAGAAAAATAAAATAATAATTTAATAGTTTTGGTGAGAGTTGTTACATCCTCCCCACCTTAATAAAATCTCGTCCTCGAGATTTACTGGAATAAGTGAGGATATTTTCGCTTCATTTCCGATTCCAGTTCCCAAGTGTATTCAGGTCCTCTCTTTGAATCCCACTTGACTTTGACTAGCACTAGTCGTTTGTGTTTGAGAAACTTGACCTTTCTGTCCTCTATCTGCAGTGGTTTCTCCACAAATTTTAACTTTTCATTTACCTCTACATCTTGAAGAGGTACTACTAGGGATTCGTCAGATAGACATTTCTTGAGGTTGGATACATGAAACACATCACGTACTCCAGCTAGCTCTTCTGGTAGTTGTAGGCGATAGGCGACTGGTCCTATTCGCTGGATTAATGGGAATGGTCCAACGTACCGTGGACTTAGTTTCCCTTTCTTTCCAAATCGTACTACTCATTTCCAAGGAGAAACTTTCAAGAGTACCTTGTCACCAACTTGGAATTCTAGTGGTTTACGTCGATTGTCTGCATAACTCTTCTGGCGATCTCGAGCCGTCTTTAATCTTTCCTTGATTTGCGTTATCTTGTCAGTGGCTTCTTGTACTATTTCAGGACCTGATAACTGACTTTCTCCTATCTCTGCCCAACAAACTGGAGTTCTACATTTTCGTCCATACAGTGCTTCGAACGGGGCAACTTCAATGCTTGCATGATAATTATTGTTATAGGAGAATTCAATTAAGGGTAGATGATCATCCTAGTTTCCACCAAAATCTATTACACATGCCCTGAGCATGTCTTCCAGAGTTTGAATCGTCCTTTCACTTTGTCCGTCTGTTTGGGGATGATAAGCTGTACTTAAATTTAATCGTGTCCCCATGGCTTCTTGGAAACTTGTCCAGAAATGTGAAGTGAAACGACTATCTCTATCTGATACAATAGAGAGTGGAACTCCATGTAGGGATACTACTTCGTCTATGTATAATTTGGCTAACCTTTCCATACTGAAAGTTTCTTTCATGGGTAGAAAATGAGCTGATTTGGTTAACCGATCCACAATTACCCAAATCGCATCATTCCCTTTTTCTGGTTTTGGGTAACTTAGTAACAAAATCCATGGTTATTAGTTCCCATTTCCAAACAGGCATTTCTAATTGTTGGAGTAACCCTGAAGGTTTCTGGTGTTCTGCCTTAACTTGCGAACAAGTAAGACACTTAGATACGTATCTAGCTATGTCCTTTTTCATTCCTATCCACCAGAAATTATTTCTTAAATCTTGGTACATCTTATTATTTCCAGGGTGCATGGTATACCTAGATTTATGGGCTTCCTCTAAAATCTTATCTCTTATGTCTCCTTGCTTAGGTACCCAAATCCTTTTCTTATGAAATCTCCAAATTCCATCAGTTCCTTGTTCTAATTCCTTTATTCTTCCTTTCATTCCTTCAGCATCATCCCTGATTGCTGTTGCTTGAACAGTCTTCAGTTGTTCCATTAAATCTAAATGTAGATTTAATCTAAGAGCACGAACTCGCTTTTGCTTTTCATGATACTTACAAGTTAAGGCATCTGCGACTACATTTGCTTTTCCTTCGTGATATTGAATATCACAATCATTGTCACTTAGAATTTCCATCCATCTTCTTTGCCTCATGTTTAATTCTTTTTGCCCAAATATGTACCTTAAACTTTTATGATCTGTATAAACGGTAAATTTACTTCCATACAGATAATGTCTCCAAATCTTAAGGGCAAAAATTATCGCTCCTAATTCTAAGTCATGAGTTGTATAGTTTTCTTCGTGCTTTTTCAATTGCCTTGAGGCATACGCAATTACCTTTTTGCGTTGCATTAACACACATCCTAATCCTAGCTTAGAAGCATCGCAGTAGACTTCAAAATCTTCTGTTCCTTCTGGCAGTGCTAGAATTGGAGCGTTTGTTAATTTTTTCTTTAAAATTTTAAAAGCCTCCTCCTGCCTGGGTCCCCATTCAAACTTGACTGATTTACCGGTTAGCTTAGTTAATGGCACAACTATCTTAGAAAAATCCTTAATAAAGCGCCTATAGTATCCGGCTAACCCTAGAAAACTTCTAACTTCCATAGCTGATTGTGGGACCTTCCATTTGGTGATTGCTTCTATCTTAGAGGGATCTACGTGAATTCCTTCATGATTCACCATATGACCTAAGAATTGCACCTCCTGCAACCAAAATTCGCACTTCGAGAATTTGGCGTAAAGCTTTTCCTTTCTTAACAAAGTTAAGAGTGCATGCAGGTGCTTACAATGTTCATCCTGACTTTTGGAATAAATAAGTATATCATCGATGAAAACAATTACAAATTTATCCAAATACGGTTTACAGATCCTATTCATCATGTCCATGAATGCTGCAGGAGCATTTGTTAGTCTGAAGGGCATGACGGTAAACTTGTAGTGACCATACCTAGTTCTGAAAGCAGTTTTAGGTATGTCTTCTTCTTGTACCTTCAACTGATGATTTCCGGAGCATAAATCTATTTTAGAAAAATAGCTAGCTCCCTGAAGTTGATCGAAAACATCATCAATCCTAGGCAATGGGTATCGATTCTTAATTGTAACTTTATTCAATTCCCTATAATCGATACACATTCGCATCGAACCATCTTTCTATTTTACAAACAACACTGGTGCTCCCCAAGGGGAAGAACTAGGTTGTATAAATCCTTTGCTTAGTAATTCATCTAACTGCTTCTTTAATTCTAGCATTTCAGTGGGTGCTAACCGATAAGGTGCCTTGGCTATCGGTGTAGTTCCAGGAATTAGATGAATTCTAAATTCTACTTCTCTATCGGGTGGTAATCCTGGTAGGTCTTCCGGAAAGACATCCGGGTATTCTGATACTACTGGAATGTCCTTAAGTTCCTTACTTTTAGTGCTAATGATTACCGAAATCATATACATTATTCCTTGCTTTCGTTCATAACTAGCAACTTTCATTACTGAAATGAACTTCATGGGTTTTCGCGGTTTATCTCCTGTAACCATAATTACTTCTCCGGTGGGTGCACGAATTTCTATGGAGTTCTTATCACAAAGGATTCGTGCATGGTTGGCTACTAACCAATCAATTCCTAACACAACATCGAATCCAGCTAAATTCATAGGTAGTAGGTTTGCAGAAAATTTATGACATGAAAGTTCTATGTTTGCTTTCTGCAAAATCGTATCTATGATAACAGAATTCCCGTTTGCCGTTCTACTGTAAAAGCTTGCCTAATTTTTGTTAAAGGCAGCTTAAGAGCTTGTGTAACACCCCGTGTTTCCGAATGTCAAAGTTAAAGTCAAAGTTCAAGTCAAGATTGACTTCTTTGACTGTAATTAGTCTATTTTATGTTTTGTTTTAGTTGTATTATGTGGAGTAAGTGTTGTTAATTAAAGGAATCGAAGTAATCGAATGTTTAATCAACACGAACCGCTTAACAACCTTGAATAGTAGGAAGTAACAATGCGATAAAGTTAATCAATCAATAATCAAGCTAATCGAATCATCATCGAACTCAAGGCTCGAATTATACGATTTTGGTGTTATTATGTTATACGTGTGTGTGTGTGTACCTTATGTGTTACCTGTGCGTGTTTACTTTACGTTATGTGTGTGGTGATTAAGCGAATCAAATCGAAACTAGAAAGGCAATCGAACTCAATCACATCGAATCAAAATCAAAGTCGAACATGAAAGATAGATGCTTATATGTTAGATATAGTGGTTGGGACTAAAAGTAATTTGAATAGGAAACTCTATCGTATTCGTGTCATCTTCAATCGAAATCGAAATATCAGAAATCGTCGCACCGAACACTCGAAACAGGCTGTGGATCGATCAGGCTCCGACCGATCGAACAGCCCAGCCGATCGGACGGACCGTCCGATCGAGCTGGCTGTCCGATCGGGATGCCTGGCCGATCGGCCAGCCCTTTCCTCTTTGAGAAGCCTATAAATAGGCCTGTCATTATCATTCTTTCCACTTTTGGAAACCCTCCGACCGACCAGCTCGTGTTCTTCACCTTTTCTCAGATTTCTCTCAATCCCGGTAAGATTTCATCCTAAATCTTGTACGTTTTTTTATCTATGCACACTCCTACACCTTTCTATCTTTCAAATCTTAAATTCTAACCGTGAAATCATTAAGATCTAAGTATTCCAGGATGATGTCATTATGGTGTTCTTCAAGAACTTCATGTTTTGGCTTCAATCCACCAAGAATCACTTGGATCTAACCGATTTCCACATAAACAAACAAAGATCTATCCTAGATCTAAACATTTACACGATGTAAAGGATTGAAAGATGGATTTTCCAACTTTCTTTCAACTCTTTTACACTCAATGCCTTCAAACCGGTAGAAACGGAGCTTGAGCCAACTCACTAATCATTCTGGTAGTTGCGTGGTTCAAGATTCGGGTTCTAACTACGAAGTTCACTGATTTCGGGTTAAACGTTAAACTATCGTTCCGAACAGTTCATAGGTCGGATTTAGGTGGTTCCTATCCGAGCAGGTGAAGCCAGTAAGAACGGAGAATCTGTGGTTCAACTCGTTATCCAAATACTTCGATAAAATGTCAAAACATCAGAACAACCAAGTGTTAGACGAACAGGCCGACCAGGTCAGGATGCTGACCGATCGAACAGGCTGTTCGAATGAACAGCCCAACCGATCAGACATATCAGCCGATCTACCAGGCCAGCCGATCGGCTAGCACATGGCCCCACACTTAAGCAATTTCATGAAGTATAGTATTGAACGAAGTGATGTTCGATCGAACGAGCTGTTTGATAACATTACTCATCGGATCATGAGATACTGTGCTTCAACACTTAATCGATTTTCAACTCGTTCGGCGTATTGGAGTGCCACCCAATCGAACATGCCGTCCGATCAGGTGACATCCCACTGAGGACCCATTAACTGGTGTACCTAACCGATCGGTTAAGCCGGCCGATCGAACAGACCGTTCGATCGATCGACCTGAAAGGTAAGTACACTTCAGTGTTCTCATATACTACAACGAAAACTTCAAAAGTACAAACCATCATACACGAACACAACCTACTCAGAGGAAGAAACAATCCACTCAAACAGTCCAACCAATCGAGCCTACCGGCCAATCGAACAGACTGTCCGAACGGACTTTCAAACCAAACGAACAACCCGTTCGATAGAGCCTACTGTTCGATCGACCAGGGTGTTCGACCCAATTACACTTGTTTCCATTTTACGCGTTACTCATCGTTATACTATCGAACTACTCAGGCTAACCCTACTCTCAAGCGCTCCCTTCAATCCATCAATCAATCGCTGTGAGTATACTCGAACCCTTTTTGCTTTAGCACTTTTAGGTGTTACATACGTTACTTATCTAAATCACAATCGAACACACTACTCAATTACTTTATACTCTAACCGTTCTGCATATAGTACGTGACTAAATGAATGCTTGTTGTTATGTTTACTCGTTGAATGCTGTCTACCTGCCTTAATGATGTAGTACTATAGTTTGGACTCAACACCCGTTCACACGGGGGTTGTTAAGGACAATTACTTGCATGGATTATGGTGGTAATCATGTATTGCGAACTGTCTTGGGCAGTCAACCCGCAGTCATTGGTATCGATAGATCCATGTCGATAATTAACATGCTTCGTTTTCCCCTGTGTACGTGCTGGTTATGCGTAAACTATTTCGAACTCTATATGCTATTATCAAACTTGTATACTCACCTTTACATTATATTTATTGACTTTATTTTAACGTATATGACAGTTGTTTAAGATGCATTCTTTCTAGGGAAGCGAGGCTAGAATAAAGCGTCTAGAGCCCCCAACAAATAGTTGTCTGTAGCAGTCACACTAGGGGTCTTTAGAAGCAGAAACAATATTTATTTTATCACAAATCTGAGTTGTCAGAATAGAAATATTTGACTGGTTGTTATCTGTAATGATTTATTTTATTATTTGGGATACGGTATGGGACGTATCATTTAACTGAATAGTATTAATAGTTGTTGTGGAAACTTCTGGACAATCTGTTTCGCTCAGTGCCATGCCCCGATGATTTCGCCATCGGTTGGGGTGTGACAGATTGGTAGCAGAGCCATAACTATAGGGAATTGTTAGACACGACCTAGTTCGGGTCGCTGTCTTAGAGACCTAGACTATAGTTTGGAACCAACAGACCAAGTTTATGTGTTAGCTATCGCCATTTCCTGCACTATCACTGCACACAAATTTCAATTAAAGTCAAGCGATTTAGGCGGGATTAGGCGTGAAAACCACAAACTCTCGACTAAATTGCTTGGTCAATGCTGATTTTATCAATTTATCAATGTTTTCCTCATTATTTTCAATAACGAACGAGGAGAATTATACCAAATCAGGAGTGAAATCCATATTTTGATGAATAATCTCCTCAATTTTGCTAAAACCAGGAAGAAGTTGCTAAGCTAAGGGTAAAACCCTAACCTTGACAACTTGTTCTGATTTTTATTTTATCTCACCAAAGCCTCGACGGACTCCAACGACCTGAACTCACAAGTATGACCTAGGGAATGCATGAGAAATGCCCAAGAATCGAGGCAGAAACACGATCCCGAAAGTCGAAATGTGACGACAGGTCAAATGTGAATTGTCGAATCGCTTTGGGTAGTCGACGTCTGATAGCTGCAGACAATCTATTTCTCGATTTTATGTGTTTCGATTCTGAGCACTGCAACTACGTCACTTTGATAATTCATTAATTTTTATATGTTTTGTGTGTACTTTCCTGTTTATGTGTTTGAATTTTTGGAAAGTTACTCGATTTTTGCTATCACTTCGATCGACACACACGACTCGTGTTGCTATTCTATCTCAAGACGATAACAAGTCGGTGCAATCTAGACGATATTATGCTATGATATACGCTTATACTATACTCGACACGCCATACGACTATACCATACTAACTCGATATGCCAATCGCGATCGCTAAATTCGAATAACTCGTAAAACTTAGATGCAGTCAGGATACTGTAGTGCTACCGGGTGCGGATAGGAGAATTACGTGACATTAACTGCATATGTGCTTATGTGCTTCTGTGATTCTGTGCTCTATGTGTTTAAGTGCTTTCGTGATTATGTGATTTTGGTGCCTATGTGTTTATGTGATTCGTGTTTATCGTGTTCCTGAGCTTTAGTAAGTAAGTAGACGTGAGAGGTGATATTGGAATTGTTGTGTCTGAGACCCACGACGATGTCTATTGCGGACCATGTCGTCATCTGGACAACGAACCCCTCTTACCCGCCAAGAAAAGCGAGACCGTCGCCCTGCTGCTATCATCGCCAAGCAAGTGGCTAAAGCTGTAAGCGAGGTGTATGAAAACGTCAGCAAATCGTCTGAGGAATCAAGAACAGATGCTCCTAAGGATGCTAACAAGACTGCTTTCAGCTTCAAACAGTTTAAAGCATGCGGACCAAAAGAGTTTACTGGAGAAGATGGCCCTACCGCCATGTTTCACTTGTTCGATTCGATCGAAGTCACCCTGCGCCAAAGCGGTTGTCTTGAAAATCTGCGTACCCTTAATGCGACCGGCGTCTTCCAGTCCCGAGCTCTAGACTAGTGGACGGCCGAACGAAACAAACGCGGAAATGATGCAGCTTATGAGCTGACTTGGGAAGAGCTAAAGGCCATTATGATGGACGAATTCTGCCCTCCCCATGAACGCCAAAAGCTGGAGGACGAGTTTTGGAGTATCAAGCAGAAGGATGGAGACAACGCTGCTTTAACTGCTCGCTTCATGCAGCTTACATTATCTGTCCCGATCAAGTCAAGACGCCAGACATGGCCATCAAGAAGTATATTCGAGCTCTGCTTGATTGTGTTGCCGACTTTGTTCAAGCCGCCAAGACGTCATTGATCGAAGAAACCTACTTGCTTGCCGCCGAGATCAATGACAAGCGGGTAAAGTCTGGTTTATGGGATAAGCCATCCAAGTCTCTGCATCAAGCTACCACAGCAGCAACCGCCGACACCACCACTGCTCAGCCCTCCAAGTCATCACGTCGAAAGAAGAAGCACAACAACAACAACAACAACAACAGCTCCAGCAACAAGAACTGTGCTGTCACAACCACTGCTACCCCTCTTTAAACCGTACCGACTCAGCAGCAGATGCACCACCGACCAGCTCCAGTGACCAATGCACCGCCAGCAAAGCGTGCATACACAAGTCCCCACCCGCTCTGCCCGACATGCTCATATCATAATCCGGTGGGACTCGCCTGTCGTTTCTGCGCTCACTGCAACCTATATGGTCATTTCACTGCGAATTGTCGCTATGGTCCACCTCAAGCCCCAGTTCCAGCCACTGCTCATCAAGCTCTACTTCCAGCCCCTCAAGGCCAACCCGCAGCTTAAGCACACGCGGTCAATGCTCGAGTCTGCTTTGCATGTGGTGATCCTAACCATTTTGAAAACATGTGCCCGAACAGGGTGGTGAAGCAAGAGCCCCAATAGCAGCAACAGCAGCCTCAGCAGCAGCAACAAGCAGCCCGTGCCAGAACCTTCAACATCAATGCCCGTCAGGCCCAGGCTGACAACAACGTGGTTAATGGTACGTTCCTTGTGAATGGTATATATGCATCATGTTTGTTTGATACTGGAGCCGATAACTGCTTTGTGTCATTTGAATTCGAGAAGCTCCTTAGTCGTAAGCGCTCTTATCTCCCCTCGTCATTTGAAGTCGAAGTTGCTACTGGAAGAACCGTCGCCGTAAATTCTGTTCTACATGATTGTACTCTCGAGCTCAACAATCACATTTTCCCAATCGACCTTATTCCAATGCAGCTCGGAGGCTTCGACATCATAGTAGGCATGGACTTTCTTCGCGAAAACCATGCTAAAGTTGTGTGCTTTGATAAAATGATTCGATTTTTGCTCGCGAATGGTGATATGCTATGTGTGTACAGTGAAAAAGCTTCAAAAGGTCTCAAGCTCATGTCATGTGTCCAAGCTAGCAAATACCTCCGCAAGGAATACAGAGCCTTCTTGGCCAATATTGTAGTAGCGGAGAAGGAAAAGAAAAAGAAAGCCGAAGTTAAAGACGTTCCAGTGGTCCGTTAATTTCCTCAGGTGATCCCTGATGATCTCCCTGGACTACCGCCAAGTCGTGATATCGACTTTCGTATTGACCTCATTCCTGGAGCTAACCCTTTTGCCAAAGCTCCTTATCGACTCGCTCCATCCGAAATGTGGGAACTCTCAAACCAACTCCAGGAATTGATTGAAAAAGGCTTTATTCGCCCGAGCAACTCTCCTTGGGGCGCGCCAGTCCTTTTCGTTAAAAAGAATGATAGGTCGTTCAGGATGTGCATCGACTATCGGGAGTTGAATAAGTTAACCATCAAGAACCGATACCCTCTGCCTCGAATCGATGACTTATTTGATCAGCTGCAAGGTGCTACGTGTTTCTCAAAGATCGATCTACGATCAAGCTATCATCAATTGCGGATTCGGGAGGAGGACATCCCCAAAACCGCTTTTCGTACTCGATATGGCCACTACGAGTTCGTTGTTATGCCTTTTGGTTTAACCAACGCACCCGTGGTTTTCATGGATCTGATGAACCGCGTGTGTAAGCCATTTCTAGACCGTTTCGTCATCGTGTTCATCGACGATGTCTTGATCTATTCCAAGTCGAAAGCCGAACACGAGCAACATCTACATTTGGTTCTCGAGCTACTCTAGGGGAATCGACTCTATACCAAGTTCTCCAAGTGCGAATTCTGGCTGGAGGGGGTTCAGTTTCTGGGTCACATCCTTAATAGTCAAGGAATTCATGTTGATTCTGCGAAGATTGAAGCAGTTAAGAGCTGGATTACACCTAAGAACCCGTCCGAAGTTCGTTCTTTTCTCGGACTAGCGGGCTATTATCGACGATTTATCGAAGGATTCTCTAAGATCGTTGTGCCGCTTACTGCCCTTACTCATAAAGACAAGCCTTTTGTTTGGGGAACTGAACAAGAGTCTGCCTTCCAAACCCTCAAGCAAATGCTTTGCAATGCTCCTATTCTCACATTGCCCGACGGAAGCAATGATTTCATTGTCTACTGTGATGCTTCCAACCTTGGTCTTGGTTGCGTTCTGATGCAACGAGACAAGGTTATAGCTTACGCATCTCGACAGCTCAAAGTCCACGAGAAGAACTATACAACCCATGATCTCGAGCTAGGCGCAGTTGTCTTTGCATTAAAGATTTGGCGACACTACCTGTATGGTACCAAGTGTACGATCTTCATCGATCACAGGAGTTTACAACACATCTTCAATCAGAGGGAACTTAATATGCGTCAACGCCGATGGGTAGAACTTCTCAACGATTATGACTGTGAGATTCGTTATCACCCAGGCAAAGCAAATGTTGTTGCCGACGCGCTCAGCAGACGAAGTTACATGCTCGGCATTCGCAACACCCAAGCCCAGCATGACCTCGAAACCCTTATTCGCGAAGCCCAACATGCTTGTTTCAATGAACGCGCTCTAAAGAAGGAGAGAATCTATCACGATGGAGCCCAGCTTGTGAGCAAATCAAATGGGATCTTCTATTATCTAGACCGAATTTGGATCCCTAAGCGGACCGATTTGCGAAAGATTCTAATGGATGAAGCCCACAAATCCCGATATTCTATTCACCCCGGTGCCGATAAGATTTATCAGGATCTTCGCTACAAGTACTGGTGGCCGGGCATGAAAAGAGATATCGCTCTCTATGTTGGAAGTTGTCTGACTTGTGCAAGAGTTAAGGCTGAACACCAAAGACCTTCTGGCTTACTCGAACAACCACCGATTCCTATATAGAAGTGGGAGAGTATAGCTATGGATTTCATAATCAAACTCCCACCCACGCCATCAGGTCACGACAGTATTTGGGTTATAGTCGATCGTCTGACCAAATAAGCCCATTTCTTGCCAATACGGGAAGACTACAAGGTAGAACGATTAGCCCGAATCTACACCGACGAGATCATTTGTAATCATGGTACGCCTCATGACATCATCTCAGACCGTGATGCTCGGTTTACCTCGCGATTGTGGGAAACGTTTCAAGCAGCTCTTGGTACGTCACTTAACTTAAGTACCGCATTCCATCCTCAAACCGACGGACAGACTGAGAGAACGATCCGTACTCTTGAAGACATGCTCCGTGCGTGTGTCATAGACTTTGGTGGTAATTGGAATAAGTACCTGTCACTAGTTGAATTCTCGTACAACAACAGTTATCATGCCAGCATCCAAATGGCACCATTCGAGGCCCTATATGGAAGAAGATGTCGTTCGCCTATTGTATGGCACGAGATCGGTCACTCGCAACTAACCGGTCCCGAGCTACTACAAGAAACGACAGACAAAATCCTCCAGATTCAAGACAACTTGTGGAAAGCCCGGGATAGACAGAAAACTTACGCCGATAGAAGACGCAAGCCCTTTGAAATTGACGTTGGCGACTACGTACTCCTAAAGGTATCGCCTTGGAAGGGTGTGGTCAGATTCAGCAAGAAAGGGAAACTAGCGCCTCGATATGTTGGACCTTTTAAGATTCTGGAAAGGATCGGAAAAGTCGCCTACAGACTCGAACTACTGGAGGAGCTTAGTAATGTCCACCCGACTTTCCACGTGTCAAACCTCTGAAAATGCCTATCTGACCATGATTTGATCGTACCGCTCGACGATCTTCAAGTAAACGAAACGCTACACTTCGTGGAAAAGCCTTTCGAAATCATGGATCGCCAAACCAAGCAACTCAGACGCTCGCGCATCCCTATCGTGAAAGTCCGATGGGAAGGCAAACGAGGCGCAGAATTCACTTGGGAACTCGAAAGCGACATGAAGGCTAAGTACCCGTAGTTGTTTAAATTAAGATTTGAAGCGTCAAATTGGTAATTCACGGTGTTGTGCAGCTTTCAGCCTAATTTCGGGACGAAATTCCCAAAACAAGGGGAGGCTGTAACACCCCGTGTTTCCGAATGTCAAAGTTAAAGTCAAAGTCCAAGTCAAGATTGATTTCTTTGACTGTAATTAGTCTATTTTATGATTTGTTTTAGTTGTATTATGTGGAGTAAGTGTTGTTAATTAAAGGAATCGAAGTAATCGAATGTTTAATCAACGTGAACCGCTTAACGACCTTGAATAGTAGGAAGTAACAATGCGATAAAGTAAATCAATCAATAATCAAGCTAATCAAATCATCATCGAACTGGAGGCTCGAATTATACGACTTTGGTGTTATTATGTTATACGTGTGTGTGTGCCTTATGTGTTACCTGTGCATGTTTACTTTACGTTATGTGTGTGGTGATCAAGCGAATCAAATCGAAACTAGAAAGGCAATCGAACTCAATCACATCGAATCAAAATCAAAGTCGAACATGAAAGATAGATGCTTATATGTTAGATATAGTGGTTGGGACTAAAAGTAATTTGAATAGGAAACTCTATCGTATTCGTGTCATCCTCAATCGAAATCGAAATATCAGAAATCGTCACACCGAACACTCGAAACAGGCTGTGGATCGATCAGGCTCCGGCCGATCGAACAGCCCAGCCGATCGGACGGACCGTCCGATCGAGCTGGCTGTCCGATCGGGATGCCTGGCCGATCGGCCAACCCTTTCCTCTTTGAGAAGCCTATAAATAGGCCTGTCATTATCATTCTTTCCACTTTTGGAAACCCTCCGACTGACCAGCTCGTGTTCTTCACCTTTTCTCAGATTTCTCTCAATCCCGGTAAGATTTCATCCTAAATCTTGTACGTTTTGATCTATGCACATTCCTACACCTTTCTATCTTTCAAATCTTAAATTCTAACCGTGAAATCATCAAGATCTAAGTATTCTAGGATGATGTCATCATGGTGTTCTTCAAGAACTTCATGTTTTGGCTTCAATCCACCAAGAATCACTTGGATCTAACCAGTTTCCACATAAACAAACAAAGATCTATCGTAGATCTAAACATTTACACGATGTAAAGGATTAAAAGATGGATTTCCCAACTTTCTTTCAACTCTTTTACACTCAATGCCTTCAAACCGGTAGAAACGGAGCTTGAGCCAACTCACTAATCATTCTGGTAGTTGCGTGGTTCAAGATTCGGGTTCTAACTACGAAGTTCACTGATTTCGGGTTAAACGTTAAACTATCATTCCGAACAGTTCATAGGCCGGATTTGGGTGGTTCCTATCCGAGCAGGTGAAGCTAGTAAGAATGGAGAATCTGTGATTCAACTCGTTATCCAAATACTTCGATAAAATGTCAAAACATCAGAGCAGCCAAGTGTTACACGAACAGGCCAACCAGGTCAGGATGCTGACCGATCGAACAGGCTGTTCGAACGAACAGCCCAACCGATCGGACATATCAGCCGATCGACCAGGCCAGCTGATCGGCTAGCACATGGCCCCACACTAAAGCAATTTCATGAAGTATAGTATTGAACGAAGTGATGTTCGATCGAACGAGCTGTTTGATAACATTACTCATCGGATCATGAGATACTATGCTTCAACACTTAATAGATTTTCAACTCGTTCGACGTATTGGATTGCCACCTAATCGAACATGCCGTCCGATCAGGTGACATCCCACTGAGGACCCATTAACTGGTGTACTTAACCGATCGGTTAAGCCGGCCGATCGAACAGACCGTTCGATCGATCGACCTGAAAGGTAAGTACACTTCAGTGTTCTCATATACTACAACGAAAACTTCAAAAGTACAAACCATCATACACGAACACATCTTACTCAGAGGAAGAAACAATCCACTCGAACAGTCCAACCGATCGAGCCTACCGGCCAATCGAACAGACTGTCCGAACGGACTTTCAAACCAAACGAACAACCCACTCGATCGAGCCTACTGTTCGATCGACCAGAGTGTTCGACCCAATTACACTTGTTTCCATTTTACGCGTTACTCATCGTTATACTATCGAACTACTCAGGCTAACCCTACTCTCAAGCGCTCCCTTCAATCCATCAATCAATCGCTGTGAGTATACTCGAACCCTTTTTGCTTTAGCACTTTTGGTTGTTACATACGTTACTTATCTAAATCACAATCGAACACACTACTCAATTACTTTATACGCTAACCGTTCTGCATGTATTACGTGACTAAATGAATGCTTGTTGTTATGTTTACACATGGAATGCTGTCTACCTGCCTTAACGACGTAGTACTATAGTTTATACTCAGCACCCATTCACACGGGGGTTGTTAAGGACAATTACTTGCATGGATTATGGTGGTAATCATGTATTGCGAACTGTCTCAGACATTCAACCCGCAGTCATTGGTATCGATAGATCCATGTCGATAATTAACATGCTTCGTTTTCCCCTGTGTACGTGCTGGTTATGCGTAAACTATTTCGAACTCTATATGCTATTATCAAACTTGTATGCTCACCTTTACATTATATGTATTGACTTTATTTTAACGTATGTGACAGGTGTTTAAGATGTATTCTTGCTAAGCGAGGCTAGAATAAAGCGTCTAGAGCCCCCAACAAATAGTTGTCTGTAGCAGTCACACTAGGGGTCTTTAGAAGAAGAAACAATATTTACTTTATCACAAATCTGAATTGTCCGAACAGAAATATTTGATTGGTTGTTATCTGTAATGATTTATTTTATTATTTGGGTTATGATATGGGACGTATCATTTAACTGAATAGTATTAATGGTTGTTGTGGAAACTTCTAGACAATCTGTTTCGCTCAGTGCCATGCCCCGATGATTCCGCCATCGGTTGGGGTGTGACAGCTTGGCAGAATGAAGTATTTATAAAACTTTGGTTTGCACCAGAGTCAAATAATACTTTCGCATACATGTTGTGAACTAAGAACATACCCGCTATGACGTCAGGAATCAGTTCGGCTTCCTGCGTGGTCCATTGAAAAGCTCTTGCGTTCTTCTTGGTTGCTCCGTCTGTGGGTTTGGCTTTGTTATCTGCTGGTTTGACCAACTTAGGGCATTCTGGTTTGAAATGCCCAGCTTCTCCACAGTTATAGCAGACCCTTGTTTTCTTCCTGCAATCTTCTTCACGATGACCTACAACTTTGCAGAAGTTGCAGGTTTCATTACATTTTCCGAAATGTTTCTTTCTGCAGTTCCTGCAGAATGGCGGAGTGGAAGATTGCTCAGTTCCTCTTTTCTTGAAATTGCTTTTATTACCCACACGAAATCCTTAGGTAATCTTTTGGGCTAACTCCTTTTTCCTATTTTCCTTCCGAGTACGCACAAGCCCATCAGTCAGAGTGTTAGCTAACTCTACTGCATCATCGATCGTGCGGGGTCTCGCAGCTTTGACAATATCACGGATCTCGCTAAATAAACCCCAAACATAGTGAGAGATAAGTACCGGTTCTGGCGAAGCCAGAGTAGGTACAATTCGAGCATACTCGAAGAATTTCACAGTATACCCTCGACAGTCGACATCCACCATCCAGTGGCTCAGAAACTTATTCGCCATCTGATCTTTTTCGTATTCAGGGCAGAATTTTCTTTCCACCGGACGCTTAAACTCCTCCC
The DNA here is from genome assembly GCF_002127325.2 of Helianthus annuus. Taxonomy (NCBI): domain Eukaryota; kingdom Viridiplantae; phylum Streptophyta; class Magnoliopsida; order Asterales; family Asteraceae; genus Helianthus; species Helianthus annuus. The sequence continues at coordinate 189,828,401 of NC_035436.2, read as the reverse complement.
AACTCATGGCGTAGGCCATGTCACTTCCCTTGGCTTGTAATACCGTATTCCACCATTCTAATGCTTCTTCCTTGAAAAGGTGAGAAGCATACATAACTTTATCCTCCTTGGCACATTTACTTATTTTGATTACTGCCTCGGTTTTCTCCAACCAATGCAGCGCCGCAGTCGCCCCTTCATTGCCTGCGAACTCAACAGGTTTACAGGAAAGAAACTCTTTATAAGTGCAACAAGGTGTTGCAGCTTTCATTCTTTTGTATACTGGGGCTTGAATCCCATTATCATTGTTACCGCCTCCATTAATACTGTTACTAGAATTATCGTCACGCGTGCGTTTACTAGGGTGAGCTTGCGAAGGCTCAGCAGGACTTTTTACCGCGGCGACGATTGCTGAAATAGCATTAACTATTCCCTGAGCGACGATGTTTTCTATATCTTGCCGATTTAGAAAGTGGTCCTCGTTATTGTGTTCCGATTGATTAACTTCATTAACTGGTTCATTAACAGCGTGTTCCATCTGAATGTTTATCAATCACAGGCTAATATTTAGTACAAACATTTTTGGTACAACTGTACAACCAAACTTTATTTAAAATAGCAAACATTCCGACCTTATATATATATATATATATATATATATAAAAAACCCGAGAAAACCCAAGCTCCCGACATTTTTTTTTTTGAAAAAAATAACACATGTAATATACATGTTTTTAAGACTTTTGGGCCAAAAAAATCAAAAAAGCGCCGAAGGGATATTTAAAAAAAAAAAACAAGTTTCAGCAATTTTCAGCGAAATTATGTCTTTTTTGCTTAACACGTGTTAGGAGCTGAAATTTGTTTATTTTTTTAAAAAAATCCCTTCGGCGCTTTTTTGTTTTTTTTTGGCACAAAACACTCTAAAACATGTATATTACATGTGTAATTTTTTTCAAAAAAAAAATGTCGGGAGGTTGGGTAAAAATGGCTTCCCATTTGGGTTTCCAGAGTTTTCTAAGAATTTTAGGGTTTTTTATCTAGCATTATCCTATATATATATATATATATATATATATATATATATATATATATATATATATATATTACAACTTACAACTGAAATTCAAAATATATTATTATTTTAATTACAAGGAATATTATGCTCGGCATTTATTCTATCTCCTCTTATTAAGTTGTTTATCTAACTTGTCACGACCCCCGACCCCATCTGGCCGGAATCGGTGCCGTGAGCAGTCCAGTGGTACCGGTGATTATTTTGAAAAACATTGAAGCGGAAATTTCATCAGGACCGTGAGTTAGGAAAAATATCAGAGTTTAGAAACACCGGATTTTATTTCAAAAGATGGAATAAATTCCATGTTTTACAATGGTAGCTTTTAATAAAAATAATATTTCTTAATTTGAAAATAAGCCACTTCTTGTAGTCCTTCAGTGTCGGATCCAATCCTTACTCCAATCTATTGTAATTACCTGAAACGCGTTTTAAAAAGATTTTGTCAGCGGGAAATACTGAGTGAGTTCATTCAGTTTTTAGGAAATGACCCATAGTTATAAATTACAGCATAAGAGCGATTACAATGGTTCATATCTTATTTTTATCTGGCTTTCTGTCACAATGGTGACAAGTCACAATGGTGACGATGGTCATACCACTATTAGGTCAATGAACTCTAATAGTGACGTTTCTCCCTAGTAGGTCAATGAACTCTAACTGGGAGAAATAGTAATGTGCACAATACCCCACTAACCAATAAATCAAGATATCCACGACTTAGTCCCTTAATTATAACACTTTGAAAATAATTTGGAGTATTGTAAAACAATTGATAAAAAGAGAATGACTCACAATATAAGCATGCAGTATTTGAATTAACAAGCTTTATGGTTCAGATTCTTCTGAGAATTAGCATCTACTTTGATTGTAAGTGTATTGAGACTAATAATCCTAATTTAGGAAAGGATGCACACAAAACCGGGTTAATGATCAATACAGCAGTTACGATAATTTACGAGATCAAATTCTCCCAATGAATGACCAAGTGCAATACTTCAACTCATTTATCGTATTAACGACAAACGACAAAGTATAATACTTCAACTCATTTATCGAATTATCGACAAACGACAAAGTATAATGCTTCAACTCATTTATCGAATTATCGACAAACGACAAAGCATAACCCAATGTGGGCGGCACTTAGACATTCTTTGGACATATTGATCCCGGAAATGAATCGTAATAGCGGTCGAGTAATTACCCCGATTGTGGCAGAATTTCGAGATTATGTGGGTTTTTGTAGTATTTCGACGATATCTCGTTGCCTGAATCGAATTTGTTCGTCGAACCAACGCAGGAAATCAAGTGCCAAACTCCTCTATTTATACTGGAAAAACGGCGCGCTCGCGTGTCACGACAGGGAAACCTGGTCCTGGCGCGTGGCGCGAGAGGTCACCTTTAATATGAGGTAGCCACGCGTCCCAGTAGCTTGGGTGAGTCGACGGTTCGTTAAAATTCAATTTCTATCGAAAACAGTTTGGATAATACTAACTAGGAAATACCCCCCCTGAGTTTTAGGGGCCCTGATCCTGATTCCGATTGTTCTGAAAATTTTAGGGTTCATGCAGTATCACTTGGGGGTCTCAATTAGGGTTTCCTATTGGACAAAATATAATAAGAAATAATAGTTTTGGTGAGAGTTGTTACATCCTCCTCACCTTAATAAAAATCTCGTCCTCGAGATTTGGACTAGGATATTTTCTTGGGTTATGTTTCTTCTTCTAATTAAGAGAAACAATGTATCGTGGAATGGAATCAAAAGATATTTTGAGGGGTATGAAAATTTAAAAATAAAAATGATCTATAGGAACAATTGGATTCGAAATGAATTTACTTTGATCAATTGAGGGAGATTCTGAATGGATAAATATCTATTTGTGAATGGGAGTATGGAAAATGATTTGTTAATGATTATCCGAAAATCAGTATTGTTTACTTAAATGGTAATGGACAACAGGATTTAGTGTATTGTAATCTGAGTACATAATTGTAACAAGAAAATGATGAATCAAACGAATGACTCATGAATAGGGTTTAACACAGGCTACAACTCTATTCGGATGCTACAAAGCGTTTGTAATGATTTGAAAGAATTCAATAATGATGACCGAATAAATTTACCGTTTTCGACATTGTGAGTTTCAAGGAAGCGAATTTGGATATTTCAAAAGATGAGATCTTCTGATGAAATGATATAGTTTCCAAGGTGATTATGTTTAGGCCAAAAGATATATGATCTATAGATTCTTAAAATGAATGTGAATAACTTTTTGGAATTAGTAAAATTCTTTGTCAGAAGAAAACTTACCTTGATTGGTACCTAAGGAAGATTTAAGATTGACCGGTTCAAAATGAAATGAAAACATGAAAATGTTTTGTCAGATATCGAATTATGATATGAGAAAATCAATGTGCTGAGATGGGTAATTTGTAAGAATACATGAAAAGACAATGAAGTTAGAGTATTTTTGTCTTAATACACAATTGTATTCAGATGATTTTAATCAAAATATTTGATTTAAAGATAGGTGATATTTTGATTTACTAAATACCTTTTCCTTTTATGTTATCATAAAGTAGAATAATAAATAATTATAGATAGGTTTAAAATATCAAAAACCTGTAATAGTTTTGATAAAATTATGATATATGTTTTATAAATAGGTTTACCCAATATCGTAGAACTCATGATTATTATTTTTAAAATCAAGTATGTTTACTATAAGATTAGGGTATCATGAAAGTAGAATAATAAATGTTTATTTTAATATCGAGCATACTTAAATATTGGGTTGCGTAAATGACATTTGATATGTATATATTATAAAAGAATATTTCTATAAGTATTTAATAGTTGTGAAATATTAATTAAGATGATCATTAATATGTTTCGTTCATGAATGCTTAGACAATTATTTAGATAATTTTGTTCGTCCCTTTAATTATTTTTATGAAAATATATTTTCTCTTTACAGTACGAAGTATATATATTTCTATATATAATATAAAAATATTTTTACATGTAATTGAAATTTACTAACTAAGTATGGTGACTTAATTTATATATAGTAAATAGTTATTATCATGGTTGGATATTGGTTAGTGCTGCCTTGTTTAAGCATAGGTGATCAGTCCATGCCTAACTAAGGCTAGGCTATCCAATACCTGTCTTTGACAATAACCCTAGTATTTTAAAATAATACTAACACTATCACTATTAATATTATTACTAATAATAAAATTAATATGAATTACCAATAATAAATAACTAAATAAAACTAAAATGATAGTATACCTCAAACATAATTTTATATGTAAAATATAAATTCTGCACCTCAATGGTTTTAACAAGAATTTTAAATATAGTAATACTATATTATAAATTAGGTAATTACTTATGTAAGTTTCCATATAAAATAAATAAAATTTATATTTTAAATTTATATAATGTTTTTCGATCAATGATGATAATAAATATCATGAAAGGCTCGATTGATGCTGTAAGAACTATTTAAGAGATACACGGAAATAGGACATGAAATGGGGTATCCTTATCTTAGCACATAATTGTGTTAAGATTGTTTGTATAGAATAAATCAACAAAGCGGATTCAAAATAAGTAAATAACTAAATAATTAATCCGAGATTAGCGCAAGCTTCAGATTTTGTGAAAACGTCACCACAAGGTGATCGTGATTTAAAGAAAATTGAAGTTGAAGACCAACAAGCATGTTATAGTTCAAGAAAATTGAGGTGCTTGTTGGGATTATTTTGAATATGATGGCTTCAATTCATCATATGGGACTTTGAATGGAATATGTATTGCGAGCAAGTTAACTGGGTTTGGATAAAACGAGTTTTAATAAGGAAGTTCGGACATGATCACAACAGAAACCATGTATACCCTTCAAAAAGAAAATCGAGTTTTTCAAGAAATGCATTGATTCGATATTAAAGAGTTATCGCTTTGTAAAATGCGGTTTACGATGCAAAGCTCAAGTATAGCAAAACGAGATTTGAACTTTTGATAAAACAAAAAATTGGAATGGAGCCTTCCTATGGTCTTCGTAACTCAAATGAACCACATGCGCAACAAATGGTGCATGTGTACCGTGTGGATTTACCAAGAAACGAAATGGATCAATATTTGCTATTATGAAAGAATTCTTTATGGTATGATGACCATTAGAGGAAGTAGAAACACGAAAGTCAACTCTTGATAGGCAGAAGTCAGAATTGCAACGAAAGAAATATAAGAGCTTTATCTGGAATTTCGTGTGATAACTTATTTGTTTAATGACATTATTAGAGAATGTCGAATGAAGTGAAATGAAATAGGGAATGTGCAAAACTATATGACTTCTTTTGTAGTACTAATAATTATGACTCAGGTTAGACTATGCACCGATGTTTGTGAAATATTGTTCCAACGTACCTCAGCGATATTTTGATTGTTTGTAAGGTCATGTGGCAAAGTGCCGATTTTTGATTTAGGAGTTCTTTTACTGATGGAATTAGTGTAGGTATCATCGTGCCTAATTTATATTTTTCAAAGATCTTGCCTTTGGAAGTCGTGTGTGATAAACTTCGACATTTGTGGATGTATAATTTAAGTTTCATGTGTTTTCTTGTGCATTAGCACAACTTGACATGCTTCTTACTTGCGTTCATAATTTATGGCGTTAATAATTTATGGTAACGTATTGGTAATTCTTATATTTTTGATGGTGTCCCAATTTAATGGGTTTCCAATATTATTTTGTTGCACGAGTTACGAGGTAGATGATCAAACGAAAGAATGTTTGACATCGAAATTAAAGATATATATGCCAGAGATTCCTGATAAAGAAATCTATATACATATGCTTGTGCTTTATTCCTAATTATTAATTGTTATGGCTTTTGAAATTTCTTATAGATATACATATCTATATAATTATATATTTCACATGCTGTAATATACATATCCTTTATAAAATCAAATGTATTTATCAAATTCATATTTCCAAGGACCAGTCAGAAATCTGGTTAAGATATTATTTAGGGAAATCTTGTCACTTGTTTGACATATCATATACCCCGTCTTACCCGGTACTCGCCGGAGAGGTAATCTCAGTATATCCGGACAAGCTGGAGAGTCTGCTACTCTATAACCAGTTTTGCCGGAGAAAATTTTCTATTTCTCATAAATAGTATCTTTTCAAGATTTTAAAAGTGCCTCTTTTATTAGGACTTTTATCCAGAATCGAAGAAATTTGTATTCCCATAACATATCTTATTCTAGACCAAATAATATCAATAAGCAAGAATAAATAGCAATTAAGTGCTATTGCCTGCTAACTGTCATTCTTATGACATACCAGTATCCATTACATTATACTTATATAAGTAATTTACCTTAAAGTTTATTTTAAGGCAAAATTCTTAAGTTCAAGTCTAAATATCATTCAGAATGTTATCAGATAATTTTTAAGTTTCTAACTTTCCGTTTAAGCTTAGGTATTATTATAACACCTATTTGCATAAACAAGTGGCTTAGCTTATATACTAAGGCATCTTTTCTTATGTGCAAGTCTAAATGTTATCAGATGTGCTACCAGTTAAGTTAATAGCAATCTCCTAACTCTTTTATTTAAGCTTAAGTATTGTTATCACAACACTTTATAGGCTTAAAGTAGTGGCTTAGCTCTGATACCACCTTCTGTCACGACCCCCGACCCCATCTGGCCGGAATCGGTGCCGTGAGCAGTCCAGTGGTACCGGTGATTATTTTGAAAAACATTGCAGCGGAAATTTCATCAGGACCGTGAGTTAGGAAAAATATCAGAGTTTAGAAACACCGGATTTTATTTCAAAAGATGGAATAAATTCCATGTTTTACAATGGTAGCTTTTAATAAAAATAATATTTCTTAATTTGAAAATAAGCCACTTCTTGTAGTCCTTCAGTGTCGGATCCAATCCTTACTCCAATCTATTGTAATTACCTGAAACGCGTTTTAAAAAGATTTTGTCAGCGGGAAATACTGAGTGAGTTCATTCAGTTTTTAGGAAATGACCCATAGTTATAAATTACAGCATAAGAGCGATTACAATGGTTCATATCTTATTTTTATCTGGCTTTCTGTCACAATGGTGACAAGTCACAATGGTGACAAGTCACAATGGTGACGATGGTCATACCACTATTAGGTCAATGAACTCTAATAGTGACGTTTCTCCCTAGTAGGTCAATGAACTCTAACTGGGAGAAATAGTAATGTGCACAATACCCCACTAACCAATAAATCAAGATATCCACGACTTAGTCCCTGTAATTATAACACTTTGAAAATAATTTGGAGTATTGTAAAACAATTGATAAAAAGAGAATGACTCACAATATAAGCATGCAGTATTTGAATTAACAAGCTTTATGGTTCAGATTCTTCTGAGAATTAGCATCTACTTTGATTGTAAGTGTATTGAGACTAATAATCCTAATTTAGGAAAGGATGCACACAAAACCGGGTTAATGATCAATACAGCAGTTACGATAATTTACGAGATCAAATTCTCCCAATGAATGACCAAGTGCAATACTTCAACTCATTTATCGTATTAACGACAAACGACAAAGTATAATACTTCAACTCATTTATCGAATTATCGACAAACGACAAAGTATAATGCTTCAACTCATTTATCGAATTATCGACAAACGACAAAGCATAACCCAATGTGGGCGGCACTTAGACATTCTTTGGACATATTGATCCCGGAAATGAATCGTAATAGCGATCGAGTAATTACCCCGATTGCGGCAGAATTTCGAGATTATGTGGGTTTTTGTAGTATTTCGACGATATCTCGTTGCCTGAATCGAATTTGTTCGTCGAACCAACGCAGGAAATCAAGTGCCAAACTCCTCTATTTATACTGGAAAAACGGCGCGCTCGCGTGTCACGACAGGGAAACCTGGTCCTGGCGCGTGGCGCGAGAGGTCACTTTTAATATGAGGTAGCCACGCGTCCCAGTGGCTTGGGTGAGTCGACGGTTCGTTAAAATTCAATTTCTATCGAAAACAGTTTGGATAATACTAACTAGGAAATACCCCCCTGAGTTTTAGGGGCCCTGATCCTGATTCCGATTGTTCTGAAAATTTTAGGGTTCATGCAGTATCACTTGGGGGTCTCAATTAGGGTTTCCTATTGGACAAAATATAATAAGAAATAATAGTTTTGGTGAGAGTTGTTACATAACTTCCTTGGTTGGTCTAGGTTTAGCAGTTTATCATACTTAAGAATCAAGATTTACTGCTGTAGTGGCTAACATATAGAGATCTGCTCATTTTTCATCCAATTCATCTTCCCATGGCGGGTTTTTGCCTATTTCCTGAGTTTCCTTATTAATTATCACTTCTTTTGATTGTGACGTTCCTATTTTCTCCTGACTTTTTCTAATAATCCAACTTCTTTTCTTAGCAGTAAGTGGGTTTTCAAACTGTGCCTTACGAACAAATATTCCTTCTTTGGTATTTACTGAGTATTTTGAAGAATTTGATTGAGATGAGGTTCCCTTATCCTTTTGTGCACTATCTAGTTGACGATAGATGTCCGAAATTCTTTGCTTACCCATACTGTAAATTAACAAATAGTCAAATAACACAAAAACACACATAATCACACTAACACGTATAGCCAAAATTGTCGACCTTGCGACTATTCGATTTTTATATATTATATTATGCTTCCGTACACACCCATTATTTTACAAAGTTTTATTTTTAAGTTATTTCACATGATTATATTTTTACTACTATTATTATTATACAACCACAACCACAACCACACAACCCCATACTATCCCTGTTAGCTGACATTTCAGAAACGACGTTCCCTCTCGTCGTACTTCCAGGAGATCTGTTCTCCCATTTCCCGGATTCTATTTCCAGCATCCACCAGCTCCTCGCCATAATGGCGGAGTTCAGCCAAATTCTCATGGCTCATTGGTGGGTTCGGTGCAGGTTCCGGGTCGAACTGAGGGAAAAAGGTATAAGGGTTATTCATAAGGTTCTGAAATTGCCAGTCGGTAGTCCACCATTCTGCCAGTGTTCCGGGTAGAGGTCTAGGGTGAACAATGGGATCTAGAATGGCAGGTTCTAGGTTAACAGGAAGTAGGGCTTCAGCTGGGTAATTAAAAAGGTTTTCATCAGCAGGTCTGATGAGGTCACCAAGTGCCAATTTACGGTCCAACTCTTCCTCCTAGGATAGCATTCCTTGGGTTTGCCTGGAACTTTCCCCAGTCTCTATTCCTTTTCCCTTGTCCTTTGGATCTTCTGTTTTGGTAGCTTTCTTTGTCGCTGGTTTCTTCCTACGTACACGCCTCCAACCTACAAACCTTCGTCTTTTTTCACTACTTTTAGTTTCTCCTGCGGTTGGGCTTTGAACACCATTGGCTTTTCGATATCCGCCTGGTATCCAGTAACAGTACCAGTGGTATCCATATCTGTGCTATGGATAGAAAATTTTTGAAGGGCTTCTGATAGTTCATTCATGCTTTTAGCACACACGGAGACGCACACAATCTTAAGTTAAAATTTTGTAAACTAAAATTTCACAAAATCACAGAATGGCAATCAGAAAAATTAAGTATTTCTAAATACTTAATTGGCTTAAACAAGTGGCTCTGATACCACCTTTTTTTGTCACTACCCCCGACCCGGTTTGACCCGTTTCAGGAGACGCGGGACAGAAAACCCGTGGTATTTATTATATTGGCAGCGGAATTATTAACGAGATCGTTAAAACTTGAAATGCCCGATTATTTTATTTCATAATTCGAGATAAAACCCGTAATTTACAATAAGGGAATTTCACCGAGAAACCCCTGTTTTACAAAACATGTTTATTTATTTTACTGAGCCACTACTTCAAGCTTGTTAGTGCTACTTAGCACTTTTCCTTGATTCACAGCAGTTCACCTGAAACATGTTTTAAAAAGGTTTTATCAGCAAGGAAATACTGGCGAGTCATTCAAGTTGCACAAAACGACACATTGTTATAATATACAGTATTAGGGGCGATTACAATGTTTACATCAACCAATTACCCAACGGTATTTGTCACTCGACTCTTTTCTGTGACTATGGTCATATCACCCATTAGCTAACCCGTTGTCCAATGGTGACGGTTATCAAGTAATGTATACAAAACCCCACATACCGGCTGTAATTGAAGACTACAAAGACTTAATCCCTGTAATCATAACTGGAGAACATTTAGGTTTTTATAAAGCACTTTGGTAAAAAGAGAATGACTCACATTGCAGATTTAAACGAATAGAGTTTCGCCTACTGGTTTTAGCCTGATTAACCTAATTCAAATAACAATGCACACAAAACTAGGTCAGTAACTAATACAACATTTACGATAACTCACGAGATTAAAACCTTCACAACGAATGACAAAATGCAATACTTAAACATCCATCGAATTCACTAAGAATGACAAAGTATAGCCCTAATGTGGGAAACACTTAAACATCCGTTGGATTGGTTTCAATCGATTGGACATTGAGTCGTAGCAGCGATCGAGTTATTACCCTGTTGTCGTGGCAGCGTTTCGTGCTGTGTGTGTTTTGAAGTAAACAATGTGTAACTCAGTGTACGAAGCGAGTTTTAACGTAGATATAGCGCCAAACTTCAAGTCCCAGGCCCCCGTATTTATACCCTAATTTAGACCCGCCCGCGTATCGCGACAAGATCCTCCGCACCTGTTGCGTATCACGGGGGAAGCCCAAATAGGGTAGGCTTACTTGATCTCCAACCTAGGCCTGCTGAGTCGACGTTTCATGAAAATTCGATTTCGACAACGAGTTGTGAAGATAATTTCGATTAGGGAATTTCCGCCCTTGAGTTTTAGGGGTCCTGATCCTGATTCCATTGGTTCTGAAAATTTTAGGGGTCACGCAATATTACTTGGGGGTTTCAATTAGGGTTTCCTATTAGGCAAATAAAATAATAATTTAATAGTTTTGGTGAGAGTTGTTACAAGTGTCGCGTCCAGACGCGCTACATGAGTTAGGATATGGAATAAAGTGTTGGGACACAACACTTGGAGTTGAATGTGGAAGATTAATACGAAAATGTATCATAAGAAATGAAATGGTAAATGATACGACAGAAGAAAGAAAGGTACGGATGAGAATGTTTGAATCCGAGAAATAGATTCAATCATGTAAGGAAGGAAAATTTGGATCCGTAAGCAAACACGGATCAAACCAGTAAGAATGAAATGTAATAAATTAAAAGTTTGAATCCGTAAGTGAAGACAGATTAAACAAGTAAGAATAAAAAGTAAGAACGAAACTCAAATGAGTAAATATTCTTAAAAGCGGATATTATCTAAGTTATGTTTTAAATCTTGCGCATATATATATATATATATATATATATATATATATATATATATATATATATATATATATATATATATATATATATATATATATGTGTGTGTGTGTATATATATATATGCAAATATGTTTGTATGCAAGAATAGTTGAAAGGACAAATGAGTCATACGGGTCAAATGGCGATCGCCATTTGAACCCGGTATTTAATGTTCGATTTGTCAAGTTTATACTTATAGGTGAGCATAATGTATGGGCATGCATTGTTACAGATGGGAAAGAAATAACCGTCGCAAAGTATGGATAACGAGTCAAGGGATTTGACCCGTGCCAGGTATGTATAAAAAGGCTATATTTTTAATAGGAGCTTAGGGCTCGACTAGAGAGGGATGTGTCAGAATAGGATAACTGATACACATATGTAAGAATGTATTTACAATTAGACTTCCGAAAAGTCAAACGAAGTAAAATGAAGTCCTTGCAAGCATGCAAGAATTAAAAAACGTACGAACGTGTACCTCGATACGTCCACGATAAGTAAGAGGTGTCAGTCTGACCTTGAAAGGTCAAACTGCAAAAGTTGGCAAAACGACCAATAACATGAAAGGATTGTATGTAAGAAATGGAATGTATGATATGTTTTAGCATGTACGTAAGAAATTTATGAAAGAGACATAGGCGAACAAACACCATGTAGGATGCAATTATGAAAGGTTATGTGCTAACCATTTATTTATAGATAAGAATGATGGAATTCTTAGTGTAATGATAGTAATAAAGCTGGTGCAAGGATGCTCACGAGTGGGAGCATATTTCATGAATGAATGAAACCAATTCTGGTATGGAAGGTACATATAAAGAAGCGGATCGATTCGGCACACGGATAACTGATTTATGCAATGAAGGCGAGGTTAGTAAAATGTTTAATTCTTGATTGATGATTAAGAATCTGTAGATTTATTGCAAGTGAACGAAATGAATGGTAGGATAATTATGGTATGGTATGCAAGAATCGACTTGTAATGGTCAGCGTAAGAAGGTATGCATGTCATTAAGAGGAAGATCTAAGGTCTTAAATGTAAATTTGAACTGATTTGGTTAAGCACTCGTATGATGCTCTTGCACAACATACCTGGTTAGTATAATAAGTAGTTCATGCAAAGAGCTAATAATAAAGTGTTGCGAAGGATTAAATTTGAGGCTAAACTCAAAGTTGTATTAGTTCAAGTAACAGTAGTAACCCTAGAATGATGCTTTAAGCTCGTAGTAAGTATGAAAAAGTAATTAGGAAGAGGGTAGCTTTGTTTTAATACCACTAAGTCATTTAATGTTTATAGTATGCGTATAATGATATGTTAAGCCCTCATATGAATAAGAAAGTAATTAGAAGAACGTTAGTAATGGGACGATGGGGTCTTCTCATGGTTACAATAATGATTTATATCGTGTATAATACATGAGTGGAAAAAAATAAATCGATTTATTTTTATTAGCAAATGTATGAATATATTATGCTTAATTAGAAAGATAGAAACAAGTCGTAAACATAGGCTTGTACGACCAATAGTATACATTTGGAATAAATTTCAATGAACGAACCGCTAGTGATGATGTATGCTAGGAACTAGCATTAAAAATTGAAAATGACACTAATAAGAGCTCTGGATCAGATTCTGACTTATATGTGATTATGAAAGTAATTTAGTTAATTTAAGAATGGAGGGACAATGCGTACAAATATGTTTATGCATGAATGAAACTTTTGCCATGATCCCGAATGCATCTATGTTGTAGTAAGCATCGTGAATGAATAGATGAAAAAGTAAGAGTAGAATTGGTTTAGTTGGAATGAGAAAGGTTTCGGGGACGAAACCTCCTTTCAGGGGGGTAGGCTTGTAACACCCCAAAAATATTTATTAAGAGAATAAGTTAAACTGAAATAAAAATTTAACTCAGTTGGTCAAATGTGTTAAATAACTAGCTAAGTGATGATAGATGCCTAAATTAAACAAATGCACAACTAGAGGGGGTAATTATCTAAAAATGTTAAATTGAAGGTATTAATTAAAAAAAACCCAAAAATCACACACTCTTGTGTATTGGGTTCGACGAGAGCAGGGGGAAACAAGGGAAACCCTTGTTCTTGCAAAATTCATTCAATTGACAAGGAAATTCAAGACTAATCAGTTGCAAGACTTCAATTTTTCAATCATCTTAACATACTCAGTAAAGTGGTAAGTCAAATTTCTTGATTTGGTGAATTGTAGGAAAATGGGTTTCACCCAATCATGAGTTTATGTAAAACTTTTGTGTGATTGGAAGTCAAAATTACGAAATAGGACAGGAATGATGTTCGATTTTGGTGATTTGATAAGATTGTAGCAAAAACCCACTTGATAGAAGTTAGTATAAGTAGGATGATCAAGTAGAATCATACATGTGAAATCTAGATGTATAAGCTTGTTTGTGATACGTGAATAATAAGTAAATTGATGTAGGATAAAAGAATTATGTAAACTAGAATGATTGTTGATGTTATGTGAAGATGAACTAGTAAAGACATGCTTTATATACTTGTACCTTATCCTTTAATTACGATGCCTACCAAGTGTTCGATGAAATGCTTATGAGAAGAATATATGTGTAATATAGAAAATGATGGAATGAAATTGGTTGAACTAAATGAATGAACAAATATGTTGATGTAGGCGTGAAGGAAGAAGGTTCAAATACTAGGAAAACGGAAGACGCACAAGATCGAGGTATGTTGTTTATGCTTACAAAATTTCATTCGTAAATTGTCGTTTGTGCTAAAACCATAATTATGATAGTTTGTGATAGTTAAGTAGTTTATGGTTTGATCCATTATGAACGAATTGCATGAACCGAATGAAAGTTATATTACGAATGTTATTATCCGTTACTAACGGAATAGTTATGAATGAATGAAATCTACTTGATCCATCACTCGTGGGTTTGAGTCTATGTATATGAACGAAAGAAATGTATTTGTTCGTTATAAACGAACCGAATGAAGGTTTATGTACGAATGATAATGCCCGTTACACTGGATAAGAATGGCATGTTATATCTCAGTTTTGAGATAGTATGTTTTGACTCGTTTCATCGGGTAAGAAGATGCACGTATGAGATGAATGTATGAAATGGATTAATCTTTGATTTACTTGTCTAGAAGTTACATAACTAACGAGTTTAAAATTTTGATACTTGATGTAGGTAAATCCGCAACTTAGATGTGATGGCGAACTTGGAACAAACACACGCGTGAAACTTGTCTACATGCGCTTCCGCTATTTTTCTAATGATGTTTATGGTCAAAAATTACTTTTGTTGTAACTAGCTTTTGTTTAGTAACTAGCCTTTTGAAGTTTAACCTGTTAAATCTTTTAAAAAATAAATTTTGTTGGTGGTAGATATTTAAACGTAATGCCATGGCGTTGTATGTCTTTTGAAAGTGTCTTTCAATTGCTTGAAATAAAGATCACTAAAACAGGGTTTTGCTCTTGTTACGGACGGGTCATGTCCGAATTTTATTAAAATTTGCATAATGTTATCTTATTTTGAATATGGAAGAAATGGGCATTTCACCCCTGAGCGTCTTTTCCAATTCTTGCCTATCTTTGACATCTTTAAATCTAACAAACCCAAATCTACAACCTGCTTTATCTCTTTTCTTCGCGATATATGTTCCTGCTAAATCCCCCAAAGCCCACCAAACTCCACCTAAGTTCCCACGGAGTGCAACCTTAAGGTTGGAGACAAAGAACTTGGTAATATTTCTATCCATGAAGCCACAACCACAGATCTTTAAAAGGTTAATAGAGTTCGAATCAGTCAAGCTAAGCTAACACGTTAGCCGCGACCGATATCGACCTACTAAGCAATCAAAAACCGGGTTAGGACCACACCCCACAAGAACACGATTTAGAAGAACGAAGACAGAAGGATTGTACAGAAGGCAATTGGATGATGGAATAATCAAATTAGGATGAAAGGTCACGTCAAGATTGCTAACAGAAAGCTAATCGACAAACCTCGCATAATAATCAGAGTTAGCCCTTCATTATCGAGCACTCCTGCCACACTATCCTGTCAGACAATAACTAAACGCATTGAACAATATATGTTTTCCATTTCTCTGTTTCAATCATCTTCGATCCATTAACGTTACTTTCCCAGATGAGACTTCATCGGACTTGTTCCTGGAATCCAAGGTCATTTGGGATCCTTGGTTCTCAAATCTGGATAAATGGAGTGGGCACTCTCTCCCCTTTGGGAGAGTGGCTTGGCTGAGATTGAGTGGAATTCCTTTGCATCTTCTCGATCCCGAAGTGATTGTTCAGGTTGGAGAGTTATTCGGGAAGGTGCTCCATTCGCCTAAAGTTTTGGAAGAGGAACCTGATTTGTCCATGACCAGGGTGGGGGTGCTTGTGGGAGAGGTTAATAGGATTAACGAAGTTGTGGCGATTAAGTGGAAAAACAGGGTTTACAGAGTCTGGGGGGAAGAAGAATCCGATATCTGGGTACTAGACTGTCTTGGTCCCGCTCTCGTGAGGGGGTCAGTGGGTTCATCGCCGGTTATGTCCTCTCAGTTTGGAGCGATGCCTAATTCCGGTATGGGGGGTAACGGCCAATCGCCGGTGGAAGATGAAGATGTGGGGATTGATGAGACGCCGCTGGTCGGTTCTGGTAATTCCCATGCTGTTGTTACTCCCATGCACGAGGAGAGAGAATCTGAGGTAGGTAATAATGATGAGGGAGGTGAAGGGGCTTCTAGGAAGTTGGAGGGGTTTTCGGTTGTGGGGCCCAAGGTGCGGTGTTCGGAGGATGGGGCTACCCGTAACTGTTTTTTCTTTTCTTCTTCTAGTAAAAGTGGACAGGCCCATCAGAGAAAATTGGTTGGGCCAAGATTTAGGAGAGCCCCAGCCCATGCTATTCCTAATATTTCTCCTGAGAATACAAGGCCCAAGAAAAGGTCAAGGGGAGATGCTGAGGTCTCAGAGCCTGGTTTCGAATTTGTGGGTTTTACGTCTAGGATCTCTCAGGATGTTGAGGGGTGTCCGTCGACTATTGTAGGGGGGTTTGATCTCAACCTTAGGGCCACTCCAGTGGAATCTCAATCTTTTAGAGAGGAGGATCCGCCCGGCGCCGGTGCTAATGGTGTGGAGGTGGAAGTCGATTCGGAGGGGATTCGGAGGGGCTGATTCCCCACGCGGAGAAGGAAGTCGAGGAAACCTTGTCAGTTGAAGCTAAAATTGGCATTGAGCTAAGAAACCATGCTGATTTGATCAGGGATTCTATTCTTAAATCAGGTATTAATGCTAGTCCCAAATGAATTTTTTGTCTATTAACATCAGAGGTTTAGGGGGTGGTTTCAAATCGGGTTGGATCAAAGATCTAAGGCGTGAGAACGGGATCGATCTTATCGCCATTCAGGAATCGAAATAGAGTGATGTCTCCCGCTCTGAGATCAATAGTTTATGGGGTTCTGGCTTGGTTGGGTTCGAGTTTGTTAATGCTTCCGGTTTATTGGGGGGGGGGGTTAATCTGTTTGTGGGATGAGAATCTTTTTCAGATGATCGAGTCTTCTTGTAACAGGAATTATATCTTTCTAAGGGGTAAATTATGTGGGAGTAATAAGACCCTTAACTTTTTGAATATTTATGCACCCCAAAGTATTCAGGCTAAGAAAGACCTCTGGGATTTGCTGATCCCTCTGATTAGCGGTAACGATGGGTTATGGGTTGTGGGAGGTGATTTTAACGTGGTCAGATTTCGTGAAGAAAAGAGGAATTGTTGTTTCAAGCAGAATTGTGCCAATAATTTCAATTCTTTTATTTTTGACGCGAGCCTGACAGAATTTGATATGAGAGAAAGAGCTTTTACGTGGCATTCCGAGAATGGGAATAAAATGAGTAAGCTGGACAGATTTCTTGTTAACTCGGAATTTTTTAATTCGTGGCCGGATGCTCAGGTTCGAGCGTTACCGAGTCTATGGTCGGACCATTGTCCCGTTCTTCTTTCCACCAGATCTATGAATTTCGGAGCTAAACCCTTTCGTGTTTTTAACTCGTGGATGGGAAAGGTTGGCTTTAAAGAGGTAGTGGAGAATGCGTGTCGTGACTTTGTCGACCTGGGGAGTACTCCTGACGTGTATTTGATTAAAAAACTAGGGGTCATCCGCATTAAGATATTGGAGAGATGACATGTTACGTAGGGAAGGAGACGAGGTTTGTAGTGCCAAAGAGGAAGCAGACGTTTTAGAGAAATTAATGGAGTCAAGGGATCTTTCGGAGGAGGAGGAGGAGGAGGAGGAGTGGGTTTTAGCGGAAAATAAAAGAATTATTCCAGAAGCTGAACTTGCCAAAGTCATGGACCTTAAACAAAGATCCCGGGTTAGGTGGGCCAAAGATGGAGATGAGAACTCTAAGTTTTTCCATTCTCAGATTAATTGTAGGAAAGCTAGTAATGGGATGCATGGTCTCAATATTGGCGGAGTTTGGGTTTCGAAGCCGTCCCTTGTTAAAAAGGAAGTTCTTAACTTTTTCAGAGCCAAGTTTAAAGAGGATTGGGCGGATCGGCCTTCCATGGTTTGTCCTAATCTCAAGAGAATCTCGGATGCAGATGCTTCTTGGTTGGAGTCTCATTTTTCTGTGGAGGAAATCAAAGGGGCGGTGTTTGATTGTGGTGATGATAGGGCTCCAGGCCCGGACGGATTTAATTTTCATTTTTTCAAAATGTTTTGGGAGGAGTTCAAAGATGATTTTGTGAGACTTATGAGTTATTTCTTTGAGACGGGCAGGATAAACATCGGTTGTGGCTCTTCTTTTATTACTTTGGTGCCTAAGAAAAGGGATCCCACTGGTCTTAACGATTATCGGCCTATTAGTTTAGTTGGGGTTATTAATAAGGTGGTTTCCAAAGTTCTCGCTAATAGGCTTAAGAAGGTTCTCAACCAGGTCATATCTTCCTCTCAGTCGGCGTTTTTGGGGGGTAGGTTCATCCTCGATGGTCCTTTAATTATCAATGAGGTGTTTTCGTGGATCAAGAAGTGCAAGAAAAAGGCGTTTTGTTCAAAATTGATTTTGAGAAAGCATACGACAACATTTACTGGAAATTCGTGGTGGATATGTTTAGTCAAATATGGGGTTTGGCGAGAAGTGGTGTAGTTGGATTCGGGGGATATTAGTCTCAGCTCGGGCGTCTGTGTTGGTGAACGGGTCTCCTACGTTTGAGTTCAAGTGCGAGAAAGGGTTAAGACAGGGGGATCCTATTTCTCATTTTTTATTTGTGGTGGTCATGGAGGCCCTGTCCTGCCTTATCGTTAAGGCGAGCGAAGTCAGAGTGTTTTCAGGAGTTCAGTTGCCTAATGACGGGCCAAAGATGTCTCATCTTTTCTTTGCTGGTGATGCTCTGATTGTTGGGGACTGGAATGTGGAGAATGCCATCAACATTGTTAGAATTCTCAGATGTTTCTATGTGTGCTCCGGGTTGAAGATTAATCTTGGTAAATCTAATCTTTATGGGATCGGTGTTGATGCGAATGAGGTAGGGGCCATGGCGAGTTTGGTTGGGTGTAGCCCGGATTCCCTCCCATTCAAATACCTCGGGTTAAAGGTGGGGGCGAATATGAATCGTGTTAATAATTGGATGCCGTGTTAATAATTGGATGCCGGTGTTTGAGGCCTTTGAATCTAGGCTCGCCTTGTGGAAGTCTTCGCTATTGTCTTTTGGGGGGAGGATAACTCTCATTCGTTCGGTGCTCGAGAGTCTTCCGTCCTACTGTTTCTCTTTGTACAAGGCCCCGGTCAAGGTTGTGACGGAGTTGGAAAAGCTTATTAGAAAATTTCTTTGGGGTGGATCTAACGAGGGCTGCAAAATGCATTGGGTGGCGTGGGATAGACTTACTTTGCCTAAGAAATCCGGTGGATTGGGGATTAGTAAGTTGAGTAGCATTAACTGCGCCTTGTTGTGTAAATGGGGGTGGAGGTATAAACGTGAAGGCCAGAGCTTGTGGGTTAAAGTGGTGGATGTCATCCACTTAGGTGGGTCGGGCTGGTCGCTTCTTCCTCTAAAAAAGTCGTATGGTGGTGTTTGGCATTGCATAGTTTCGATCGTCAATAAGCCTCTTGCTGGCGGTCCTCTTCTTCAGAATTTATTTAAAGGTGTTGTGGGCAGAGGTGAACGTATTCTTTTCTGGCTCGACATGTGGCTTAAGGGTGTGCCACTCAGAGATCTTTATCCTAACCTTTTCGTGTTGGAAGTTGTGAAGACATGCTATGTTCGGGACCGGGTAAGTGGAGAGTGGCTTTGGAAGCATGATCCTGATTCGGCAGAGGAGTTGAGGGAGCTATCTGATCTTATTTCGGATCTATCTTCTTTTTCTTTGGGTATTAGGGAGGATGAGTGGGTGTGGCTGGGAGATCAGTCGGGTTCCTTTTCGGTCAAGTCCGCTAAAGAAGCTCTGGCAGGTTCTGTGGTAGATAGTGGCAGGTTCGTCTTCGAATGGTGCAAATGGGTTCCATATAAATGTAATTTTTTTGCTTGGAGATCCGAAATGAACAGAATCCCAACGGAGGACGCGCTCGCTAAGAGAGGAATTGAGGTCGGGGAGGGGTTGTGCCCTCTCTGTAAGACCGAGTCTGAGACGGTTTATCACCTTTTCATGTCTTGTGTTGTTGCGGTGGTTCTATGGCAAAAGATTAGCCGGTGGTGTCTTATTCCCCCAATTTTTGCTTTTTCCTTTAAAGACCTGTTGGAGACCCACAAAGTGGGGAACATTAGTGAGGGGAGGAAACCAATTATCCTTGGCATCATAATTGTTTCTTGTTGGTGCTTGTGGTTGGCTCGGAATAGGGTTGTTTTCTCGGAAGCTGAGGTAAAGGTGGATAGCATTTTTAGTGAAGTCAAAGCGTTAGGGTTCTTATGGTTCAAACATAGAGCTAGGAACAACCATATCTCATGGTTGGAGTGGTGTAATTTCTCTTCTGTGTAATGTTGTTGTGAGGTTTTGTATTCCGGCTCGGTTTTTGAGTTCGGGTTGTTGGTAATGAAGTTTTCTTTTCAAAAAAAAAAAAAAAAACGTTAGTTTCCAACTAAAAGTTGATTATCAAAGTGTCAAATTAATTCTATATAAAATCGTAGGATAAATAATTAGGATAAAAAAATTAAGGCTATAACGTACGTCCCGCTTGCGGCATCCGCATATAATGTATATATGTGTGGGCGTTCGGAGGGCAAAATTGAAAGTGAACTAATTTTAACATCATTTTACTAATTTCATGAAAATAATGTTAAAAGAGGGGGATGATTAATCATGCATCATGTCGTGGCGGTAATAGCCGAAAGGCAGGGGAGTACATGCACTAATTGGCCTTTGTCTTAATTGTCGAGTGTTATGTGCCTTATGTCCAAGACTTGATACAAAACTACCATCGAGTCGGGGGTCTTACTGGAAGCAGTCTTTCTATTCCTACGGTGTAGAGGTATGGCTCTCTACATTTGGAGTTAAAAAATGTGATTAAAAATAAGTTACAATAGGTGATCACAAACGAACTCGAATATACATTTGGATGGATAATAGAACCGGTATGCATAAACGGCATCGGGTATATGATCAGTATGGGGAAGGATCCACTAAAAAGTGGATTTTGCCTAAGTAGCCTAAGAAGTATTGTGATAATGACACGTGACACTCCTAATAAGTAGGAATGAAGGCCATTTTGGTAGTTATAAATAGGAATGAAAATGACATGTGCCACCCATTTTGTTTTTTTAAAAATACAATAAAAAAATCTAGTACAAAAGAATCTAGCATAAAAAATCTAGTACAAAAAAATTAGCACAAAAAATGTAGTACAAAAAAATATAGCACAAAGAAATCTAGTACAAAAAATATAGCACGAAAAAATTCAACAAAAAATATTGTACAAAAAAATCCAGCACAAAAAATTGAGGAAAAAAAAAATTTAAGTCAAAAAAATTTAACACAAAAAAATGTTATACAACATGGAAATACAACACATTTAGTGGGTTTTTTTTAGTCTTTATATTTTATATAGGAATATTGTACTCAAATTAAAGATTAAAAGACGCTCGATTTTACGGTGAAATTTTTATGAAAAAATAATGTGATATAAAAAAGTTATGAACGTTTAAAAAATGTGGGTGAAATATGCATGTGCCTTCAGAGAGAAAATCCATAAATAAGATTTTCCCAAGATACCCTTGCACTCCTTATTTCTCCTACACTCTTATCTTAACCATTGATTTGAAAAATGAATTGTTAAGATTTCTTCTCATCCTACTTAAATAAACTTTTTATTTAATGTTTACCCTGATTATTAATATTAAATCAAAACTTAATATAATCTTATTTTATATATTAAGTTGGTTTTTGAGATAAGTTTATAATCATATTTTTTCAATTAACTCAAAACCTAATATAATCATGTTTTATATATTAAGTCGGTTTTTGAGATAAGTTTAAAATCACATTAAAAAAAATTAACATACCAAAGGATAATTTTCAACATATACATTTACCATGGCAGGGAATAGTGCATCCCTACCATTGGTCAAAATGGGCTGCCGCCCCTCTTCTATTTGACCAACCATTTTATTATTTTATATCCATTTTAAAATTACGCTTTTGCCCCCAGTTTAAAATTACGCTTTTCTCCCAACTAAAAAATATAATAACCCTTTTGCCAGCAGCTCAAAATTACGATTTTGCCGTCAGTTCAAAAATTACGATTTTACCCTCAGCTTTTTATTTTATACCCGCTTTAAAATTACGGTTTTGCCCCCAGTTTAAAATTACTTCTTCCCACCCCCCCCCCAAAAAAAATAAAATTATACTTTTGCCCCCAGCTCAAAGTTACGATTTTTTCCTTGGTGCAAAATTACGATTTCACCCTCAGTTTAAATTTACTTTTTTGCCCCAGCTAAAATTAAAATTATGGTTTTCACCTACCTCAAAATTACGACTTTACCCTCGGTTCAAAATTATGATTTTCCCTCAGTTAAAAATAAAAATATGACTTTACACCCAACTAAACCGAAAATACGATTCCGCCCTTGGTAAAAAAAATTACGCTTTTATCTTCAGCCAAAATTACGTTTTCGCCCTAGTTCAAAATAAAATTTTGTTTTTCCCCCGGCTCAAAATTACGATCTTACACCAGTTTATTATTTTATATCCACTTTAAAATTACGTTTTCGCCCTAGTTCAGAATAAAATTTTGTTTTTTTTCCCGGATCAAAATTACGATTTTACACCAGTTTAAAATTACGACTTTGCCCCAGGTTCAAAATAAAATTATGCTTTTGTCCACAGCTAAAATTTACGATTTTCCCCTTTGTTCAAAATTACGATATCACCCTCAATTCAAACTTACGTTTTTTTGCCCCCGATGCAAAATAAAAATATGGTTTTCCCCTAGTTAAAAATTAGGATTTTACCCTCAGGAAAAAAATTTGATTTTCCCCCAAGTAAAAATAAATATATGACTTTGCCCTCAGCTAAAAATCGTGTCAAGGAGCTGGTTAACACTCTTTTTACTTTTTCTTTCTAGCAAAACTATGATACTATTTTTTTATTCGATTGAGAATTATTCGGCCATCGCCCCGCAACGCGGGCGGGGCAACACCTAGTTTTTAAACATAGGAGACCATATATTGGTAACCTTACGCACGCGAACCCGATGAGTAACAAGTACCTGAAGGTTATGAGACCATATAATATACAACAAGAATTTAAAATTAACGTATTTTAGTTCATGTGGTTTGGAACATTTTCTTAGTTTAGTCCAAAGATTTGAAAAATTGTCATTTTAGTCCAAATAGTTTCAACGTTGCTATTTTTGTCCACCGGGTTAACTCTATTCATTTTTTCTGTTAACTAAAAGGGCATTTCGGTCATTATATATGTAATTTTGTTAACTAGAAGGAAATTCGACCATATTAAATGACTGAATTGCCTTGCTAGCTAACCGAAAAAATTGATAGAATTAACCCAGTAGACTAAAATGACAACATTTCAATTCTTTGAACTAGACTGACAAAATAGCCTAAACTAAAGGGACTAAAATGGCGTTTAACTCACCCCGAATGCGAAATGAAACCTTGCATGGCAACGTAGGGCCCTTGAAAGTTGAAACATCTCATATATCATTAAAACAGGGGCGGAACCAGAGAGGGTCATGAGGGTCCGTTGACCCTCGGGTCATCGGAACTTTTTGAATTTTTATTTATAAATTTTGAGTTTTTGATAAACAAACTTAGAGATGGACCCCCTAATTTGAACCAATATAGAATATAAGCTTATGATAACCCCTAACTAAATCGTTCTGGTTCCGCCACTACATTATATATTATATAAATATGATTAATGAGGCTTCATGAATAGTATTTTTGTTTCATTTTTAGTTTTATTATAAATAGCATTTTATTTCAACTTAAACATGTTATTTAATGCTGGTGTGGTGGTAATTGTGGATGTTGGTTTAGCGAACATCACAGGTTCGATTCTTAAAACCTTCTTTTTTCCTCTCTTTTCGCTTTTTTCCCCTCTCGCTTGGTATGTAGTGCCACGTGTCCGCCAGTGTACACGCGTCGTCCGCGTATGTGATTCTTCACTGCATGTATTTGGTTTCATAACACACTTGAAAGTCCTTTTCTTCTTCACTTGGCTCTCTACGGCTTCCTTTGGTTTCATCTTCTTCACTTGGCTTTCTACGGCTTCCGTCCTTACAGGTATGGTTGCTTAATTTCCAGTTATCAACACTTTTGGTCACCAAAATTTCAAGTGGTTTTAAAAATATTGCTTCTTATTGGGTTTTATTTAGGGCATGCTTTTGGTTTTAGGGTTCACGTTGGTTCTTAAATTGAGAATTTATGAATTCCAATATGGTTTTTCTTATTTTAGTTTTAGGATTTTAACTATGGGTTTAAAGGCATTTTGAAGGAAATGTTTAAAATTGATTTGCTTTTGGTTTTGATTTTATCCCCAAAATATTTGGGGGTTCGTTCTAAATAATGTATTCTCATTTTCAAAGATGCCAGTGGCATCTTATTTTACACCTCTGATGTCCTTATTTGATTTCTATTCCATTGGTCAATACGAATCATCAAGTAGCATGTAGTATCATAATTTTTTTTATGAATTACATGCGATTATGTGAACTGTTCAGTTTTTAGTGAATTTTGTTTTAATCTTTGATCAATGCAGTAGATTATGCATTTTAGTAATTAGCGATTGCGTCCTTCCATCTGCATCGCAGTGGTTGTGACATTCGGGTGAAGGCTCGGCTCGGGATTCAACCCGGGTTCGAGTCCAACGGGGGGCGAGCGGTGGTCGAGTAGTCAGCCTTTGGACATAGCGGGTTTACACGTGGAAAATAGTAAGTCGTTCAAAAAAAAAAAAAAGTAATTAGCGACTGCAATCTGTTGTTGAATTTTGGGGTTTTAAAAAAATTTGGAAGAACAATGTTAAATTTGAGTGATTGTTTTTACAGGAGTGGTATTTTTTAATAAAAAAAAAATCCCCAAATGAGGTGTACCGGTTCGGTGCCGGTCCGGTACCGGTATTTACCGGTTTTTACCCTAAAATAACGATACCACTTTAAAATTTATCCCACTTGAAATTTGAATTATTAGGCTCAATGCTAATTTGATTTAAAAAAATAAAAAAAATATATAATTGTAAATTCTTGGCCGGCAATTGTTCATCGTGGATACTGAAACGATGCTGGCAAACAAGCATCCGGATGGCATAACGGCACTTTTTTTCCCAGGCTAAACAAATGGACGCCCACTGAATATCATTAGTTTCTCCGGAGTGAATAATCATATATATGATCATCGGTTGTACTAGACGCGCTTATTGCTTATAGGATTTTTGTAGATTGTAGACTGTAGGTTCCTCATATTTTTACAATGTCATGGAGAAAGGTTTAGTTAAGAATTTGAATCAGTAAATGAAATGCGTGAGTGATACTGCATCTTCTAAGATAGATGACGCTTTTTTTTTAATTTGAAGGCTTATATACAACTATGTGTGCACACAGCCTCCAAAAAGCTCAGGCACTTATTAAGATATAGTAAATTTTTTCTTTGGGTATGGCAGGTTGACAGTCCCATGCAACCAGCAGCAAGTGTTAGTTCTGAAGAAAATATTTGTTGAAGGTATGGTCCTTCATTTAAAATCATTGTATGTTCGGTTGTGTATTTCTTTACTTTCATTTTTGCCCTTGACGCCTTTATTTAAGTTGTTTTTTTCTCAGGTTCATTTGCGTTTCCATGTGCACTCGCATAGTTGACTAAGGTATGTTCCTTCACTTCAAATTATTGTATGTTCGGTTGTGTGTTTCTTTAGTTTTGTTTTTTCCCCGGATGCTTTTATTTCAGTTGTAGAATTTGCATAACCTGATGTTAAATGTTGTAGCTTAGTCTAGACAGTGTGAGGTTTTGTTTGGTTAGCGTTTTAGGTTTGCGTGGCGTATTTGTTACACTTTTCGTTCCAGTGCCTTTGTTAGACATGTCAGCTCCATCCACCAGTAGGAGGAAGCGAAACACAACTGCAGTTGATGGTGAAAGCGGGGAGTCATCATCGTCTTCTGGTTTTATCCTCGGTTCTCAAACAGCTGCTCAGTCAGTAAGGCGCTCTACAATTCTTAGGGCTTCATCATTCCAGTGTGTCCTTCAAAGTCCATTGTCCGCACAACCTAATACTCAGGTGAGTGGACAAACGGTTTCAACATCAGGTAGTGTGCCTGCGCCTGGTCCAGCGTATATTGATTTGGGGGATTGTACTAATATTTGTGAATATTGTGGGGCTCTTTTTTTGGCACGAAGAAAGACTGAAATCATCACCTCAAAAAAATAGACCAAGGTACAATCATGTGTTGTAGAGAAGGCACTGTGCGAATTGACTTTCCAAGGGAACCGCTAGTCTATATAAAGGAATTGTATTCTATGGCACATTTTATGGAAAATATACGCGCTTACAATTCCATGTTCTCAATGATTTCCTTCGGTGCACATGTAGATCATGAAATTAATCATACTCTCGGGCCCTATGTTTTTAAGGTTGCTGGTCAGGTATCACATTGGTTGGGGTCCTTATGTCCTCCCGTGGACAACAAACCACGGTCCCTTCAGATGTATATTTATGATACAGAAAACGAGGTCGAGAATAGGCTTCGGTTTTTTGAAGGTGACACTCGGAGTCCTTTATCAGCAGGCATTGTTTCTACTGTTGCTCGAGTTCTTTCAGATGTGAACGGGTATGTAAAGCTTTTTAGGAGCGCAAGAGATATATGTTCTCTTCAGGAGGTAGCAAATTTTGCGATAAAACTGTACAACAGTCATACTCGAAAAAACTATGAAATGCCATCTACTGGAACTCTTGGTGCTATTATCTGTGATAACGATCCGTTAGCAACTGACTATGACATCGTTATCCATAGCAAAGATGGTAATCCAAGACGCGTTAGCAAGTTGCATTCTTCGTATATGCCGCTTCAGTACCCGTTGCTCTTCCCCTTTGCAGAGCAAGGTTGGTCCCCTGATTTACGTTTATCTGGTCGCGCACTATAGAGGATCAAAATTTGACGATGAACATGTTCTACGCTTATCAGATACATGATCGCATAGGTGTATACACTTTGTTGTTGAAAGCTGGTCGTCTTTTGCAACAATATTTAGTTGACGCGTATGTGTGCATAGAGCAATGTAGGCTTGACTACTATCGTGCTAACCAAAATCGTTTTCGTTCTGAGTTTCTTCGCGGTATCCATGATGCTTTCTCCAAGGGTGAGACTGAGGGTCGTAATGTTGGTAAAAGAACCATTCTACCATCCTCATTCACAGGTGGGCCAAGGTATATGTACAAGCATTATCAGGATGCGCTCGCTATTTGTAGAGTCCATGGTAATCCACAATACTTCATAACATTTACGTGCAACGTTAAGTGGCCAGAAATCAGACGCTACTTGAATCACGCTGATTGCACAGGCGCCAAAGAAAGACCTGACATTATTGCAAGAATTTTACAACTGAAGGTTGAATCACTACTAAAGTTCTTAAAAACACAAAAGACTTTTGGTAGTGTTGTAGCAGGTATGAAAAAAAAAGATTTACCCACATACATTTTTTTTTTGCATTTCCTTTCCTTATGTCCGCTTTTTTGCTTTTCAGATCTTTATACAATTGAATTTCAGAAAAGAGGCCTTCCACATTGTCATATGTTGCTCTGGGTTGCACCAGAATGCAGAATAAAAGATGCCCAACATGTGGATAATTTCATTTCTGCTGAAATTCGAGATCCAGGGGCAGATCCGATGTCACGGCCCTTGGCCCCGGTTTGACCCGGTCCAGAGCCGCGAGGCAGGAAATCCCGTGGTAGTTAATTTAAAGTGACAGCGGAAGTCTTTTAATACAGGATCTTTTAATACTAAAATGCCCATTTACTTTATTATACAAAGTTTAGGGATAAACCCTGTAATTTACAATAAGGTGATTTCACGGGGAAATCTTTATTTCTCAAAACATGTTTCTTTATTTATTTACACTGAGCCACTCTTTTAAGCTGATAGTGCTTCACGGCACTTTTCTTGGATCACATTAGATCACCTGAAACATGTTTGAAAAAGGTTTTGTCAGCGGGGAAATACTGAGTGAATCATTCAGTTTAGTGAAATTGACACATTTTGTTATAATTTACAGTATTAAGAGCGATTACAATGTTTCCATATCAACCAACTACCCACAGTATTTGTCACTCAGCCGGATCTGTGACTGTGGTCATATCACTGTTGGGTCCGTTCACCCACAAGTGACGTAAATCACTATTTAGGTCCGTTCACCTAAAAGTGTATCATGATTTAGGTACGCCCACCTAAACTGATAAAACAATAGTAATGTGCACAATACCCCACATACCGGCTGTAATTGAAGACTACAAAGACGTAATCCCTGTAATTATAACTTTGGAAAATAATTTGGAGTATTGTAAAACAGTTGATAAAAAGAGAATGACTCACATTGCAGATTTAACGAGCAGTGTATAAGCCTACTGATTTGCCTTGTGTAATCCTAATTTAAATAACAATGCACACAAACTGGGTTAGTAACTAATACGACATTTACGACAATTCACGAGATTAAACCCTCACAACGATTGACAAAGTGCAATACTTAAATATCCAGCGGATTCGCAACGAATAACAGAGCATAGCCCGGATTTGGGCAATACCCAAATATCCTGTCGGAATCACAACGAATAACAAAGTATAAACCCAGATTTGAGCAGCACTTAAACAATCGTTGGATAGTTTCAATCGATCGGACGTTGAATCGTAATAGCGATCGAGTTAATACCCTGTGACAACCTGAATTGTCAAGGTTAGTTACGTTTAAATCTTATGATCTTAACTCTGTTAATTATTGGTAATTCCGTTATTTATTTTGTTTGGGCCTTGGACCACAATAACTCTTTATGATTTCATACATGAGCCCAACCTTGCACTCCTAGAGTTGGGCGGCCTATTTCCTTGTAGCCCAACTTGTAACCGGCCCACCTATCCTCAAGGATTTTAGAATAGTATTGTGTTTATAACTGATCAGCTCATGTATGTAAACCCCTCTTATTATTTCCCAATCATCACTTAGCAAAACCCTATCTACCCATCGTGTGTGACGGCAGTGAAACCCCCCCCCCTTTTCCTTTGAGATATCATCTTGTGCGACTCAAATCTTTGGTTAGTGATTCTTGACTGCTGATTATTCATGCTTATATAATACTGTTTCTATGTATTCTTGACTACTGATTATTCATGCTTATATAATACTGTTTCTATGTGATATCGAATGATTGTGTTGTGAACCTGTATGATCATCGAAGTCTTAGGGATTGAGGGTGTCCAACATTATATAGATTTATCACAAATAATTACTAATGAGTCGAACCTGTTAAAAACACATACAGATTAGGTTAATACGGCCGGGTTGTTCACCGATCCGATCCGGGTAGATTGTCTCCGAAACAATAGCAATAGCATAGAGTACTCGGTAATAATAGCCAAAGGATTGTTGCGAGTTTAGGGTTGTGAAACGAATCTGAATAGGTCACCTATGCATGATAAATTATATGGTTATAATGTGATCGATATAGGAACCATAATTGATGGCGATGTACGAGTAGCAGTAACAACCCATTTGTTTAGCATGTTAGAGTTTGTTAAAGAAAATAATCTGGTACAAATTGGCAGCCACGTACGTGTGTTCATGATCAAACTATGTGCAAACATTAATAGTGATGGGTCCACTAGCAAAGGGTAGATTACGTATGCATGAGTTTCTAAATTATAAATCACATGATGTGGCCTTGATTAGGTGTATCTCAACCATAGGAATGTAATTCATGAATGCATGATCTGATTGTTCATTAGATGACATGAAGTAAATGAATTTGGGCCACTGTTATGAACATGGTACTCATGATCTGGGCATTTTATGTGGACTGAATATTCTAACCGATTTCATTCATATTGTTTGAGTTAATATTGGGTGGTTGACTAGTGGGGGAGTCGTACATAACGCACACATCAATGAAGATAGTTTAGGCTGCTCCATAAGATGAACAAATAATCTTGCTAGGTGGGCTCCATGGATCGAACAATTGAG
Source organism: Helianthus annuus (assembly GCF_002127325.2). Taxonomy (NCBI): domain Eukaryota; kingdom Viridiplantae; phylum Streptophyta; class Magnoliopsida; order Asterales; family Asteraceae; genus Helianthus; species Helianthus annuus. The sequence continues at coordinate 189,798,245 of NC_035436.2, read as the reverse complement.
AAACACTATCGAAACACTGATCTTGGACTGTTTCTAATTGGGGTCACACCTGGGAACTACACACGGTTACAAGCAACCGAGGCCACCTCGTTCGGATGGGCTGTAAGTTAATCGGTGCGTTTGGGCCGCACCAAGATATATAGGGGTATGTTGGGCCGGCTGGACTATTGGGTGATTTACATGCAATATGCATAAACTGTTAATATTTGGCAATAGGAAATTATGGCAAGTAATAATTGGGTCTTGTGTATATATGCATAAACCTCATGGAAATTGTTTTGTGAATTGGTGTTGTGAATGTACTATAATTCAGATGCTTACTATGACATATGTGATGAAATGTGCTTGATTAATTCTTGTCTGAATATTATGTGTAACCCGATACGAGAATGGTGAATTCATGAAATTGACTGACTCTGTTAACCACGATAGGACTTGATTAATCAACTGTAACACGAGCTTTTAGTCTAACCGAGCAAACCGATGTGAGTTCACTACATTCGAGCATGCGTCCCAGTGGTTGGGGACAGTCAGTGGGTATCCCGTGGAGGGATAAGTCTTTTGGGTAAAAACGGGTATATTGGTTAATAATCTCACCTATCATTCTTGTAAGTCCCTTATTATGTTACCTGGAGGGTAACGGGTATTAGTTGGTAGCGCTACTTAGGTTTGGCACCCTCACACCGCTCCTAGATAGGACGGATGTGAACTAATGACCCAGTCGTGGCCCAGTACTAGATAGGAGTACGTGGGAAGGGCAGTCATGTATTTTGAGGAGCCGTCTTGTTCGGAAATGAGATATTAACAATATTACTTGCATTGGTTATTGAACTGTTTACATACAACTGGTAACAAACGTTTTCTAAAACTGTGAACTCGCCAGCTTTGTCTGATACACTTGTTACATGCTCGCAGGTCGTTAGGTACTTGGAAACAGGAACTTGCTGGCTGGAGGGCGAGAGTGGTCATGGTTGCTTTGATGGATTTATTTATCAGACATTTATTTGCTATGATTAATTGGATAACATTTATATTATGACACATTAACGCTTCCGCTGAACTTATGGTTTTTGGATAACTTATGTTTGGGATTTCAGTATTATTAAATAATGGAACTTTATTTCAAACTTGTGATTCAATGTAATTGGTGGCTCATTGCTAGTCGTCACACGCCTAACAGGGACACTCCCTAGGTGGTAATTTGGCGGTGTGACAGTTTGGTATCAGAGCCACTGGTTATAGTGAACTTGGTTTTAAAATGTTTTATAAAACCAGACTATAACTGAACTGATCCGACATTGACCATGACACTCAGCTCCAGACAGCAAGGTTCGTCTCTTATTTACTATTGCATAACATACTTAGTACATACTTATGATTAGTATCACATTCAACCGCACACTTGACATTACAATACGAACTCACATACTATCGGTTCATGCTACGTGTTTTAAGAGTAGGACTCTTCTTGAACATACATGCTCTATGTTGTGATGTCATTGGTCGTACCGCTTGAATTTGGGGAAACCTTTTAACACGAGTTGGGAGGAACTGGATAAACATGCAACTTGAGTTATTATTATGGGTGCACACATAATAACAACGTGGGGTGCATGTGAGTCCCAGTAAATCTCGACTGGCGTGAAAAAAAAAATTCCGCGTTGTTAGTCAATCTTGTATTACAACCTCGAAAACTGGGAATACCATAGTAATACTTGACATCTACTTGAACTTGTCTGTTAATTCGTTCCTTTTTCCCATATTTATAGAATCATGAACGGACGTGGTGGAGGTCGTCATGGTGGACATGGTGGAGGCCGCGGTGGTGGACGTGGCCATATAGCTATGACTCAGGCTGAGTTAACCGATCTTATTAACACTCGCGTGGCTGAAGCTTTAGCGGCTTATCAGGCTGGTACGATGGGTACCAAACATTCTTTACCCTTGAGTCGCATGCTTGAGTCTTACCTGTTTGTTTTATGTTCTTTCTTTAATAGGTCAACAGGTGCAACAGAATCCGCACCAACTGCCTGTTTGCACGTTTAAAACCTTCATGGATTGTAAGCCGCAGACCTTCAGTGGGACTGAAGGGGCTGTAGGACTCTTGCGCTGGTTCGAAAAGGCAGAGTCCGTATTCGCGATGTGTAACTGCCCGGTTGGGGACAGAGTGAAATTTGCTGCAGGCACACTCGAAGATGGTGCCTTGACCTGGTGGAATGCCCAGGTTCAGCTGTTAGGCATCGAGGCGGCGAATGCCACTACGTGGGATGACTTTAAAGAATTGATGAGGGAGGAATATTGCCCTCGTGATGAAATTCAGAAATTAGAAAATGAGTACTATGACCTGAAAATGGTGGGGTCTGAGATTGAAGCATATGTGAAGCGGTCGTATGAGTTGGCTGACTTGTGTCCGAATTTGTCTCGACCTATGCCTCAAAGAATTGAGTTGTTCATTAAGGGGTTACCTCCACGGGTGAAGGGTTTGGTTACGGCAGCAAACCTCAATAATTTAACTCAGATTGTTCGTTTGGCTCACAAGATCGTTGATCAGGAGGTGGAAAGCAACTCATTGCCACCACGTATTTCCAGCACTGCTACAGCCGCTACTACTTCCACTGCATCTGCTGCTGATAGCAAACGTAAGTGGAACGATATGGACAAGGGGTCCAACTCTGCTCAGCCTCAGAAGAAGACGGATACTGGCAACAACCGTAGTTTCAGTAAGTCATCATCAGTGAATCAAAACCAGAGTAACAAGCCAGGGCAGGGATCATATGCGGGGAAACTACCTTTGTGCAACAAGTGTAACTATCATCACAAGGGACAGTGTGCTCGGGTTTGTCATCGTTGTAACCGATCAGGGCATGTGGCTAGGGATTGTAGGGCCACACTTCCAGCTCAGCAGCAGCCATCACAGCAGTCGGGTAGACAACAGACTCAGCAGAACCAGGGTACTCAAAAAGGGTGTTTTCAGTGTGGGGCTGAGGGGCACTTCAAGCGAGACTGCCCTCAGCTGAAGCAGAACACAGGGGGTAACAACGGGAATAACAATGCGGGAAACAATGGGGGTAATGTTGCGCGTGGGCGCGGGTTTGTGTTAGGAGCGGGGGAAGCGAGGAACGACGGCAACGTGGTTACTGGTACGTTTTCAGTAAACGGTGTATTCGCTTCTATTTTATTTGACTCTGGTGCCGATTGGAGTTACGTGTCTTTGGGGTTCAGTTCTCAGTTAGGGTTAAGTCCTACACCTCTCGTAATGAAACACATAGTAGAGATAGCAAATGGTAAAACAATCAAAGCTTCGCATGTCCTAGTTGGGTGTAAACTCGATCTTCTGGGTCAAGTATTCGACATTGACCTACTTCCCATTACTCTTGGAAGCTTCGACGTGATTATCGGTATGGACTGGTTGTCTAAGCATCAGGCGGAGATTCTCTGTAAGGAGAAGATCGTACGTGTCCCTCTCCCTAACGGAGAATCTTTATCAGTTCAGGGTCATCACAGTGGGACCCCAGTTAGTATTGTTTCAGCAATGAAGGCTCAGAAGTATCTGCGTAAGGGCTATCCTGCTATTTTCGCTCTTGTCACTGATTCACAGTCTGATGAAAGGAAGATTGAAGATCTTCCAGTTGTTCGTGAATATCCTGACGTATTTCCTGAGGAACTCCCTGGTTTACCTCCACATCGTCAGGTGGAATTCCAGATCGACCTCGCCCCAGCGGCAGCCCGGGTTGCTCGTGCGCCATACCGTCTTGCGCCAGGGGAGTTGCAGGAATTGTCAAACCAACTCCAAGAGCTGTTGGATAGGGGTTTCATCCGACCTAGCTCTTCCCCTTGGGGAGCCCCAGTCCTATTTGTGACGAAGAAGGATGGGTCTTTTCGGATGTGTATAGATTATCGCGAGCTCAACAAGATGACGGTCAAAAACCGATATCCTTTACCACGTATCGACGACCTGTTTGACCAGTTGCAAGGGTCAAGTTTCTATTCAAAAATCGACTTAAGGTCGGGATATCATCAGGTGCGAGTCAGAGAGGAAGACGTTCCCAAAACCGAGTTTCGGATGCGATACGGTCATTATGAGTTCTTGGTTATGCCATTCGGGTTGACCAACGCACCCGCGGTCTTCATGGACCTCATGAACCGCGTGTGCAAGCCATACCTTGACGACTTCGTTATCGTTTTTATCGACGACATTCTAATTTATTCCAAGAGCAAGGAGGATCATGAGCGGCATCTACGCCTTATCCTAGAACTCCTGAGGAAGGAGCAGTTGTACGCGAAATTTTCTAAGTGTGATTTTTGGATGCGGGAGGTACATTTTCTGGGGCATATAGTTAATGAGATGGGCATACATGTGGATCCTGCCAAGATCGACGCCATTAGAAATTGGGCGGCACCAAAGAATCCTTCAGAGGTGCGGCAATTTCTCGGTCTAGCGGGGTATTATCGTCGTTTTATTCAAAACTTCTCGAAGATTGCTCAGCCACTCACCTCATTAACACAGAAGAAGGTAGTTTACTCTTGGGGAGCAAAACAGGAGGATGTTTTTCAGCTTTTGAAACAAAAATTATGCAGCGCGCCAATTCTATCTCTACCAGATGGTACCGAGGATTTTGTGGTTTATTGCGATGCTTCGATTCAGGGTCTCGGTTGCGTGTTGATGCAACGCGAGAAGGTGATAGCTTATGCTTCTCGTCAGTTGAAAGTACACGAGAAAAACTACACGACACACGACTTGGAGTTAGGGGCAGTGGTCTTTGCACTGAAGATTTGGAGGCATTATCTATACGGCACGAAATGCACCATCTATACTGATCACAAGAGCCTTCAGCATATCTTCGACCAGAGAGAATTGAATATGCGTCAGCGTCGTTGGGTAGAGTTGTTCAATGATTACGAGTGTGCCATCAAGTACCACCCGGGTAAAGCTAACGTTGTAGCGGATGCTCTTAGCCGCAAGGAACCAAAGCCGAAGCGTATTCGTGCCCTACAGCTTACCATTCACTCTGATTTACCTGCTCGGATTCGTTCAGCTCAGATTGAAGCATTAAAGGAAGAAAATATCAAAGCTGAAGGATTACGAGGTCTACACAAGAAGAAGTTCGAGCAACGGTCAGACGATATCTACTACTTCATGGAACGAATATGGGTTCCTTCATTTGGTGATCTTCGAGAGCTTGTGATGGACGAAGCACACAAGTCACGATATTCTATTCATCCAGGGTCCGATAAGATGTACCAGGACCTCAAGGTTTTGTATTGGTGGCCGAATATGAAAGCTATCATCGCAACATACGTGAGTAAGTGCTTAACTTGTGCTAGGGTCAAAGCAGAGTACCAGAAACCTTCGGGTCTACTTCAGCAGCCAGAGATACCCATGTGGAAATGGGAACAGATCGCTATGGATTTTGTTACAGGGTTACCTAGAACACAGGCTGGGAACGATACTATATGGGTGATTGTCGACCGTCTCACAAAGTCAGCACACTTCCTAGCGATCAAGGAGACAGATAAGTATTCACAGCTCGCAGCAGTGTACCTTAAAGAGGTGGTTTCTAGGCACGGGGTGCCGACTTCTATTATTTCTGATCGAGATCCTCGTTTTACTTCGGAGTTATGGCAGGCTATGCATAAGTCGTTCGGCTCGCGTCTCGATATGAGCACGGCCTATCACCCACAAACGGATGGTCAGAGTGAGCGCACTATTCAGACGCTAGAGGATATGCTGCGGGCATGCGTTATTGATTTTGGGAAAGGATGGGAGAAGCACTTGCCGTTGGTAGAGTTTTCCTACAATAACAGCTACCACACCAGTATCAAAGGGCACCATTTGAGGCACTGTATGGGAGGAAGTGTCGTTCACCCCTCTGCTGGGCTGAGGTGGGTGATAGTCAGATCACAGGTCCTGAGATGGTACTCGAAACTTCAGATATGATCGTGAAAATCAGGGAACGTATGGCAGCTGCTCGTGACCGCCAGAAGGCCTATGCGGACAAGCGTGCCAAAGAGGTAGTGTTTGAAGTGAATGACCGAGTCATGCTGAAAGTCTCACCGTGGAAAGGGGTTGTACGCTTTGGGAAACGTGGCAAGCTGAACCCACGTTATGTTGGGCCGTTTAAGGTTCTGGAGCGTATCGGTAAGGTGGCTTATAGGTTGGAGTTACCTACTGAGCTGGGTAATGTTCACGACGTATTTCATGTATCACAGTTAAAGAAGTGTTATGCTGACGACCCATTAGCAGTACCTTTTCAAGAGTTAAAGATCGACGACAAGCTACAGTTTGTTGAAGAACCCATCGAGATCATGGACCGTGAGGTCAAAGTGCGTAAACACAGTCGTATTCCCATCGTTAGGGTTCGTTGGAACTCAAGACGTGGACCGGAGTTCACGTGGGAGCGCGAGGATCAGATGAAACTAAAGTACCCTCACCTCTTTCCCAAAGACAAAGCAGAGTTAAGTAAAACTGGTGAATCTCGGGGCGAGATTCCTCTTCAAGTTGGGGATGATGTCACACCTGAGCAAAATCCGCAACACCCTTGATTTACTATTTCACTCCTCCGCGCTACTTGTCAAATTTCGGGACGAAATTTCTTTCAAGATTGGGATGATGTGACAACCTGAATTGTAAAGGTTAGTTACGTTTAAATCTTATGATCTTAACTCTGTTAATTATTGGTAATTCCGTTATTTATTTTGTTTGGGCCTTGGACCACAATAACTCTTTATGATTTCATACCTGAGCCCAACCTTGCACTCCTAGAGTTGGGCGGCCTATTTCCTTGTAGCCCAACTTGTAACCGGCCCACATATCCTCAAGGATTTTAGAATAGTATTGTGTTTATAACTGATCAGCTCATGTACGTAAACCCCTCTTATTATTTCCCAATCATCACTTAGCAAAACCCTGTCTACCCATCGTGTGTGACGGCAGTGAAACCCCCCCCCCCTTTTTCCTTCGAGATATCATCTTGTGCGACTCAAATCTTTGGTTAGTGATTGTTGACTGCTGATTATTCATGCTTATATAATACTGTTTCTATGTATTCTTGACTACTGATTATTCATGCTTATATAATACTGTTTCTATGTGATATCGAATGATTGTGTTGTGAACCTGTATGATCATCGAAGTCTTAGGGATTGAGGGTGTCCAACATTATATAGATTTATCACAAATAATTACTAATGAGTCGAACCTGTTAAAAACACATACAGATTAGGTTAATACGGCCGGGTTGTTCACCGATCCGATCCGGGTAGATTGTCTCCGAAACAATAGCAATAGCATAGAGTACTCGGTAATAATAGCCAAAGGATTGTTGCGAGTTTAGGGTTGTGAAACGAATCTGAATAGGTCACCTATGCATGATAAATTATATGGTTATAATGTGATCGATATAGGAACCATAATTAATGGCGATGTACGAGTAGCAGTAACAACCCATTTGTTTAGCATGTTAGAGTTTGTTAAAGAAAATAATCTGGTACAAACTGGCAGCCATGTACGTGTGTTCATGATCAAACTATGTGCAAACATTAATAGTGATGGGTCCACTAGCAAAGGGTAGATTACGTATGCATGAGTTTCTAAATTATAAATCACATGATGTGGCCTTGATTAGGTGTATCTCAACCATAGGAATGTAATTCATGAATGCATGATCTGATTGTTCATTAGATGACATGAAGTAAATGAATTTGGGCCACTGTTATGAACATGGTACTCATGATCTGGGCATTTTATGTGGACTGAATATTCTAACCGATTTCATTCATATTGTTTGAGTTAATATTGGGTGGTTGACTAGTGGGGGAGTCGTACATAACGCACACATCAATGAACATAGTTTAGGCTGCTCCATAAGATGAACAAATAATCTTGCTAGGTGGGCTCCATGGATCGAACAATTGAGAAACACTATCGAAACACTGATCTTGGACTGTTTCTAATTGGGGTCACACCTGGGAACTGCACACGGTTACAAGCAACCGAGGCCACCTCGTTCGGATGGGCTGTAAGTTAATCGGTGCGTTTGGGCCGCACCAAGATATATAGGGGTATGTTGGGCCGGCTGGACTATTGGGTGATTTACATGCAATATGCATAAACTGTTAATATTTGGCAATAGGAAATTATGGCAAGTAATAATTGGGTCTTGTGTATATATGCATAAACCTCATGGAAATTGTTTTGTGAATTGGTGTTGTGAATGTACTATAATTCAGATGCTTACTATGACATATGTGATGAAATGTGCTTGATTAATTCTTGTCTGAATATTATGTGTAACCCGATACGAGAATGGTGAATTCATGAAATTGACTGACTCTGTTAACCACGATAGGACTTGATTAATCAACTGTAACACGAGCTTTTAGTCTAACCGAGCAAACCGATGTGAGTTCACTACATTCGAGCATGCGTCCCAGTGGTTGGGGACAGTCAGTGGGTATCCCGTGGAGGGATAAGTCTTTTGGGTAAAAACGGGTATATTGGTTAATAATCTCACCTATCATTCTTGTAAGTCCCTTATTATGTTACCTGGAGGGTAACGGGTATTAGTTGGTAGCGCTACTTAGGTTTGGCACCCTCACACCGCTCCTAGATAGGACGGATGTGAACCAATGACCCAGTCGTGGCCCAGTACTAGATAGGAGTACGTGGGAAGGGCAGTCATGTATTTTGAGGAGCCGTCTTGTTCGGAAATGAGATATTAACAATATTACTTGCATTGGTTATTGAACTGTTTACATACAACTGGTAACAAACGTTTTCTAAAACTGTGAACTCGCCAGCTTTGTCTGATACACTTGTTACATGCTCGCAGGTCGTTAGGTACTTGGAAACAGGAACTTGCTGGCTGGAGGGCGAGAGTGGTCATGGTTGCTTTGATGGATTTATTTATCAGACATTTATTTGCTATGATTAATTGGATAACATTTATATTATGACACATTAACGCTTCCGCTGAACTTATGGTTTTTGGATAACTTATGTTTGGGATTTCAGTATTATTAAATAATGGAACTTTATTTCAAACTTGTGATTCAATGTAATTGGTGGCTCATTGCTAGTCGTCACACGCCTAACAGGGACACTCCCTAGGTGGTAATTTGGGGGTGTGACATACCCGGTATCGGTGCAGCACCCGGCTACTAACTAAAATTTCGACCTTTAAGCAGTGAAAATTCGTTTTTATGAAATTTGTTCGACATCTTTGAACTGTGCTGGCAACAGGCTATTTATAGCTGATTTTAGGGTTTTACGCGGCCCGCGTAAACCCTCATGTTACATTTACGCGGCCCGCGTGGCCGCCTAGTCTACGAGTAGGGTTGATTGGTCACGAGTAGGTCCCCCCATTGGTCAACACGTGGCCCCGGCATCCTTATCCGGTCAACCTCAAGTTGACGCAGCCCGCGTAAGACATGACTTGTCTTTTACGCGGCCCGCCTGAGACCCTTAACTTTGTTTTTCTTGATTTTTGATATGGTTTAGGGTTTCAGGGGTTCGAGTTTATAAATACGAGTATATTTTAGGAAGTTTTGAGAGTCCTTACATCCTCCCCACCTTATTTAAAATCTCGTCCTCGAGATTTATTGGAATAAGTGAGGATATTTGCGCTTCATCTCCGATTCTAGCTCCCAAGTGTACTCCGGTCCTCTCTTTGAATTCCACTTGACTTTGACCAATACTAGTCGTTTATGTTTAAGAAACTTGATCTTTCTGTCTTCTATTTGTAGTGGTTGCTCTACAAATTTCAACTTTTCATTTACCTTTATATCTTGAAGAGGTACTACCAGGGGGGATTCGTCTGATAAACATTTCTTGAGGTTGGATACATGAAATACATCAAGTACTCCAGCTAGTTCTTCTGGTAGTTGTAGACGATAGGCTACCGGTCCTATTCGTTGGATTACTGGAAATGGTCCGACGTACCTTGGACTCAGTTTTCCTTTCTTACCGAATCGTACTACTCCTTTCCAAGGAGAAACTTTCAAGAGTACTTTGTCTCCCACTTGAAATTCTAACGGCTTGCGGCGATTGTCTGCATAGCTCTTCTGACGATCTCGGGCCGTTTTCAGTCTTTCCTTGATCTGAATTATTTTGTCAGTAGTTTCTTGCACAATTTCAGGACCTGATAATTGACTTTCTCCTATTTCTGCCCAACAAACGGGAGTTTTGCACTTGCGTCCATACAGTGCTTCGAATGGAGCAGCTTCAATGCTTGAATGATAACTATTGTTATAGGAGAATTCAATTAAGGGTAAGTGGTTATCCCAATTATCACCAAAATCTATTACACATGCTCGGAGCATGTCTTCCAGGGTTTGTATCGTCCTTTCACTTTGTCCGTCCGTTTGTGGATGATATGCCGTACTTAAATTTAATCGGGTTCCCATTGCTTTCTAGAAGCTAGTCCAGAAATGGGAAGTGAAACGACTATCCCTATCCGATACAATGGAGAGTGGGACTCCATGTAAGGATACTACTTCGTCTACGTACAACTTTGCTAACCTTTCCATGCTAAAGGTTTCTTTCATGGGTAGAAAATGAGCTGATTTGGTTAATCGATCCACAATTACCCAAATCGCATCATTACCTTTTCTGGTTCTGGGTAACTTAGTAACAAAATCCATTGTTATGAGTTCCCATTTCCATTCAGGCATTTCTAATTGTTGTAGTAGTCCTGAAGGTTTCTGATGTTCTACTTTTACTTGTGAACAGGTTAGACACTTAGATACGTATTCAGCTATGTCCTTTTTCATTCCTATCCACCAGAAATTATTCCTTAAATCTTGGTACATCTTATTGTTACCTAGATGCATGGTATACCTAGATTTATGGGCTTCCTCTAAAATCTTATTTCTTAATTCTCCTTGCTTAGGCACCCAAATTCTTTTCTTGTGGAATCTCCAAATCTCATCACTTCCTTGTTCCAGTTCCTTTATATACCCTTTCATTCCTTCCGTATCGTCCTTGATTGCTGTTTCTTGAATTTTCTTCAACTGTTCCATTAAATCTAATTGCAAATTTAATATAAGCATATGGACTCGTCGTTGCTTTTAATGATACTTATGACTTAAAGCATCTGCAACTACGTTCGCCTTTCCTTCGTGGTACTGAATATCACAGTCGTAATCACTTAGGATTTCCATTCACCTTCTTTGCCTCATGTTTAATTCTTTTTGCCCAAATATGTGCCTTAAGCTTTTGTGATCAGTATAAACAGTAAACTTACTTCCGTACAGATATTCTCCAAATCTTAAGGGCAAAAATTATAGCTCCTAATTCTAAATCATGAGTCGTATAATTTTCCTCATGCTTCTTTAATTGTCTAGAGGCATACGCAATTACCTTCTTGCGTTGCATTAACACACATCCCAATCCTAGTTTTGAAGCATCACAATATACTTCAAAATCTTCAGTTCCTTCGGGTAAAGCTAAAATTGGAGCGTTTGTTAATCTTTGTTTTAAAATCTTAAAAGCTTCTTCTTGTCTAGGTCCCCATTCAAACTTAACTGCTTTACAGGTCAGCTTAGTCAAGGGTACAACTATTTTAGAAAAATCCTTAATAAATCGCCTATAGTATCCAGCTAAGCCTAGAAAGCTTCTGATTTCCATAGCTGTTTGTGGGACTTTCCATTTAGTAATTGCTTCTATTTTAGCAGGATCTACATGGATACCTTCGTGATTTACCACATGACCTAAGAATTGCACTTCTTGTAGCCAAAATTCACACTTCGAGAATTTGGCGTAGAGCTTTTCTTTTCTTAACAAAGTTAAGAGTGCATGCAGGTGCTCACAATGTTCCTCCTGACTGTTGGAGTAAATAAGTATATCGTCAATGAAAACGATTACAAATTTATCCAAATATGGTTTACAGATTCGATTCATCATGTCCATGAATGTTGCGGGTGCATTCGTTAATCCGAAGGGCATGACTGTAAACTCATAATGACCATACCTAGTTCTGAAAGCAGTTTTAGGTATGTCTTCCTCTTGTACTTTCAATTGATGATACCGGAGCGTAAATCTATTTTAGAAAAATACCTAGCTCCCGGAAGTTGATCAAAAAGATCGTCAATCCTATGTAATGGGTATCGATTTTTAATTGTAACCTTATTCAGTTCCCTATAATCAATACACATTCTCATCGATCCATCTTTCTTTTTTACAAACAACATTGGTGCTCCCCAAGGGGATGAACTAGGTTGCATAAATCCTTTGGGGTAGTTCCAGGAATTAGATGAATTCTAAATTCTACTTCTCTATCGGGTGGTAACCCGGGTAATTCTTCGGGAAAGACATCTGGGTATTCTGAGACTACAGGAATGTCCTGAAGCTCCTTACTTTTAGTGTTAATGATTACGGAAATCATATACACTACTTCTTGTTTTCTTGAATAACTAGCCAACTTCATTACTGAAATGAATTTCAGTGGCTTTCGAGGTCTATCTCCTGTAATTAAAATTACCTCTCCTGTGGGGGTACGAATTTCTACAGAATTCTTATCACACAGGATTCGAGCATGGTTGGCTACCAACCAATCCATTCCTAATACCACATCGAATCCGGCTAATTTCATAGGTAACAGGTTTGCAGAAAACTTATGGCCTAATAGCTCTATTTTTCCTTCTTGCAAAACTTTATCTATGTTAACAGAATTCCCTTCTGCCGTTTCGACCGCAAAAATCTGCCTAAGGGTGGTTAAAGGTAAATTAAGAGCTTGGCGGAATGCAGTATTAATAAAACTTTGGTTTGCGCCAGAGTCAAATAATACTTTGGCATATATGTTGTGAACTAGGAATGTACCAGCTATCACATCTGGGATAAGTTCCGCTTCCTGAGTAGTCAACTGGAATGCTCGTGCATTCTTCTTGGTAGCTCCGTCGGCTGTCTTAGCTTTATTATCTGCTGGTTTAGCTAGCTTAGGGCATTTTGTTTGAAAATATCCAGGTTTTCCACAGTTGTAGCAGATTATTGTTTTCCTCCTACATTCTTCTTCCCGGTGTCCTATATCTTTGCAAAAGTTGCAGGTCACATTGCATCTTCCAAAATGATTCTTTCTGCAATTTCTGCAAAAAGGCGGATTTGCAGATTGCCTCATCCCTCTCTTCTTGAACTTATTATTATTACCCACACGAAATCCTTGGGTAATCTTTTGAGCCAATTCCTTCTTTCGATCTTCTTCTCTTGTGCGCACCAGTTCATCGGTTAGGGTATTAGCTAATTCCACAGCATCGTCAATAGTACGAGGTCTCGCAGCTTTAACGATGTTACGGATTTCGCCAATTAATCCCCAAATGTAACGGGAAATGAGTACCGGTTCTGGCGAAGCCAGTGTTGACACCACTCTCACATATTCAAAGAATGTCGAAGTATATCCTCGACAATCTACGCCCACCATACGATGGCTTAGGAACTTATTCGCCATTTGTTCCTTTTCATATTCGGGACAGAATTTTCTTTTTACCAGACTCTTAAATTCTTGCCAGTTCAGAGCATAGGCCATCCTTCTTCCTTTTGCTTGTAATACCGTGTTCCACCATTCTAGCGCCCTTTCTTTGAACAAATTTGACGCATACATGACCTGATCTTCTTTGGCACATTTACTTATTGCAATTACTGCTTCGGTTTTCTCTAACCAACGCAGTGTTGCAGTTGCCCCTTCATTACCTGCAAATTCTGCTGGTTTACAGGCAAGAAATTCTTTGTAAGTGCAACCAGGCGTAGCAGCTTTCATTTTCTTAAGAGGTGGGGCTTGTCGTTGATCGTTGTTATGATTATCATGATTGCCGCCTTCGTTTACACTATTACTAAAATTATCCTCCTGAGTACGTTTACTAGGAATGATTTGTTGCGGTTCAACAGGTTTCTGAGCAGCAACCATGATTGCTGGAATAGCATTGGCTATCCCTTGAGTAATGATATTCTCAATATCCTGTCTAGTCATATATTGGTTTTCCTGGTTTTGCTCAGATTGATTTCCTTCATTACTGGTTCATTACTAGCGTTTTCCATCTGATAATTATTATAAATATAAACTATTAGTATCAATAATTGATAATCTAACAAAACAATTACACGTAATCACATAATCTTTTCACAACACGTATATATAGTCAAAATTGTCGATTTCTCGACTTTCGTTTCTATAGATTATATTAGGCATCAATACACACTGTTTATATTACAACTTTTTATTCCTGAGCTATTTTACAGAGTTATATTTTACTATTACTATTATTATACAAACATACTTTCCAACCCCACTATTCTTTTGTCAACTGGCAGTTTAATAGCGACGCTCCCTCTCGTCGTATTTCCAGGAGATTTGTTCTCCTATTTCCCGGATTCTATTCTCCGTGCCTATCAGTTCTTCGCCAAACTGGCGGAGTTCGGCTAAGTTTTCGTTGCTCATTGGCGGGTTTGGTATAGGTTCTGGGTTAAACTGCGGGAGAAAGGTATAAGGACTATTGATTATATTCTGGAACTGCCAATCGTTAGTCCACCACTCGTCCATTCCTCCTAAAGGTTGTGTGTGGATTAAAGGGTCTGGGATGGCTGGTTCCAAATTTATGGGAATTTGGGTTTCAGCGGAGTAAGGGTAAAAGTTGTTGTTGATAGGTCTAATAATATCACAGTTTGCCAGTAGACGATCTATTTCATCTTGAAATGTTATTTCTTCAGTTTGTTTAGAACTCTCTCCAACTTCTATCCTTGCTGGCCTAGATTTTTCTCCGATTTCTATTCCTGCTGGCCTAGGGTTCTTTTCGATCTCGATCCCTTTTCCTTTATCTGTAGGATTTTCTATTTTTGGAATTCCCCTAGTCGCGGGTTTCCTCCTACGTACTTTCCTCCAACCTACATATCTTCTTCTTTTCTTAGCTTTTGCTTTCTCAGGATGTGGAGCTTGAAATTCCAGGGGTTCCTCCACATCAGCAAAATAACCAGTAAAGTCGTTGGAGACTTCAATTGGTACTAGATATAGATTGAGATTCTGAAACGCTTCAGATAGCTCACTCATGCTGTTTAGCATATATGCAAAATGCACAAAAATGCTAAGTTAAAAACTTATAATAAAATTTCACAAATACTTTTTAAGTATTATTGCATACCGAGTAATTATACAAAGAACAACTGAAATTTAAACACACTAGGATTTATTGTCACTTATTTATTTACGGGATAACTTTTCTAGGGCTTCGGCTTGTAGGTACTATAGGTACTGATTTAAAGATTTGCATTCACTGCGACAGTGGCTAACATGTAAAGATCTGCCCATTTTTCATCTAGTTTGTCTTCCCATGATGGATTATTGCTTATTTCCTGAGTTTCTGGATTAAATCTCACTTTCTTTGGTTGGGATTTCTTTTCTTTTTCCTGACTTTTCCTAAGTATCGAATTTCTTTTATTGGGAGAAAGTGGCTTTTCAAACTGGGCTTTACGGACAAATATCCCTTCATCCATATTTGCGGGATATTTTGAGGAAGTTCCTTTTTCTTTGGGTGTAGTATCTAATTTATGATAGATATCCGAAAGTCTTTGCATACCCATACTGTAACTAACAAATAATTAATTAATAAAACACATAATCACAGAATGGCAATTAGTAGAATTAAGTATTTTGCTAAATACTTAATTTATTTAAATCAGTAGTACGCGTAAATCAGTGGCTCTGATACCACCTTTTTCCTGTCACGGCCCTTGGCCCCGGTTTGACCCGGTCCAGAGCTGTGAGGCAGGAAATCCCGTGGTAGTTAATTTAAAGTGACAGCGGAAGTCTTTTCATACAAGATCTTTTAATACTAAGATGCCCGTTTACTTTATTATACAAAGTTTAGGGATAAACCCTGTAATTTACAATAAGGTGATTTCACGGGGAAATCTTTATTTCTCAAAACATGTTTCTTTATTTATTTACACTGAGCCACTCTTTTAAGCTGATAGTGCTTCACGGCACTTTTCTTGGATCACACCAGATCACCTGAAACATGTTTGAAAAAGGTTTTGTCAGCGGGGAAATACTGAGTGAATCATTCAGTTTACTGAAATTGACACATTTTGTTATAATTTACAGTATTAAGAGCGATTACAATGTTTCCATATCAACCAACTACCCACAGTATTTGTCACTCGACCGGATCTGTGACTGTGGTCATATCACTGTTGGGTCCGTTCACCCACAAGTGACGTAAATCACTATTTAGGTCCGTTCACCTAAAAGTGTATCATGATTTAGGCACGCCCACCTAAACTGATAAAACAATAGTAATGTGCACAATACCCCACATACCGGCTGTAATTAAAGACTACAAAGACTTAATCCCTGTAATTTTAACTTTGGAAAATAATTTGGAGTATTGTAAAACAGTTGATAAAAAGAGAATGACTCACATTGCAGATTTAGCGAGCAGTGTATAAGCCTACTGATTTTCCTTGTGTAATCCTAATTTAAATAACAATGCACACAAACTGGGTTAGTAACTAATACGGCATTTACGACAATTCACGAGATTAAACCCTCACAACGATTGACAAAGTGCAATACTTAAATATCCAGCGGATTCGCAACGATTAACAGAGCATAGCCCGGATTTGGGCAATACCCAAATATCCTGTCGAAATCACAACGAATAACAAAGTATAAACCCAGATTTGAGCAGCACTTAAACAATCGTTGGATAGTTTCAATCGATCGAACGTTGAATCGTAATAGCGATCGAGTTAATACTCGGTATCGGTGCAGCACCCGGCTACTAACTAAAATTTCGACCTTTAAGCAGTGAGAATTCGTTTTTATGAAATTTGTTCGACATCTTTGAACTGTGCAGGCAACAGGCTATTTATTGCTGATTTTAGGGTTTTACGCGGCCCGCGTAAACCCTCATGTTACATTTACGCGGCTCGCGTGGCCGCCTAGTCTACGAATAGGTTTGATTGGTCACGAGTAGGTCCCCCCGTTGGTCAACACGTGGCCCCGGCATCCTTATGCGGTCAACCTCAAGTTGACGCGACCCGCGTAAGACATGACTTGTCTTTTACGCGACCCGCCTGAGACCCTTAACTTTGTTTTTCTTGATTTTTGATATGGTTTGGGGTTTCAGGGGTTCGAGTTTATAAATACGAGTATATTTTAGGAAGTTTTGAGAGTCCTTACATCCGACTTTATATCGTATAGTGACTAATTCTATGATGCATGGTCCATGTGGCTTACCAAAGATGAACGCACCATGCATGGTTAATAAGAAATGTTCAAAATCCTTTCCAAAGGCCTATGAATAAGTCACTCGATTTGACAAAGAAGGGTATATTCACTATAAAAGACGACCAAATGGTCCTCAATTGGAAAAAAATGGTGTGCCACTTGACAACGGTTATGTAGTCCCATATAATCGGACTCTTTGTTTGCATTTCGAGGCACATATAAATGTCGAATATTGCGGTTGGAGTATGCTCATTAAGTATTTGTTCAAGTACATATCCAAAGGTGTAGATCTCATTTGTTACGCTGTCACAAGGACCCCTGACTGTACAACACAATCAACATCAAATTCTCACGAAGGTGTAGACGAAATCTCAAAGTTTGTAGATGGTAGATTCGTTTGTCCACATGAAGCAGCTTGGAGGATCCTCAATTTTCCAATTCACCATAGAAACCCAGCTGTTCAGCTATTAGCCGTTCACTTAGAGCACATGCAGAATATCATCTTTAAAGATAACCAACAGCTACACGACATTCTTGGTAACCCAGCAACTCAGAAAACAACATTAACATAATGGTTAAGAAGCAATGAACAACAACCGAATGACAGGGATTTATGTTACGTGGACTATCCGTCTAGGTACCAATGGGATCCCTCTAAGAAAGCATGGCTTCAAAGATTATCTACCAGAACTCCACCAATTGGAAGGTTGGCATACATACATCCAGCATGTGGTGAGTCATTCTACCTAAGAATGCTACTTAACCACCAAAAAGGTTGTTGTTCTTTCGAGGACATCAGAACAGTTTCTAACATTGTATACCCTACCTACCGAGCTGCATGCAAGAAACTTGGCTTGATAGGCGATGATAGAGAATGGGTTGCAGCTTTCGTAGAGGCGTCGTCTTGGGCCACGACTGCAGAATTAAGGGCTTTGTTTGCCCATATGCTTTTATTCTGTGACCTATCTAATCCATTAGGTTTTTGGCAGAAATACTGGCCACGAATGAGTGATGATATTATTAGGAATTTGAATGATGTTACTGGTACATCAAATACTCACATCAGCGGCTTAAACTTGCAACAACATGTATTGTTCGAATTGGAATTATTGTTGAATCCTAATGAAGGTTCACACTCATTGGCCAAGTTTGGCATACCGATGCCTCCTGATTCAATGGTGTCAGCACTAAGAAACAGATTACTTTTGGAAGAAAAGTGCTATGACACTGACGCCTTGGTGACTACAAGTAGAACTATGGAAGAGGCCTTAAACTCTGTTCAGCTAGTAGTATACAACATGGTTGTAAGCTCAATTATGCAAAATACGCAAATACTTTTGTTTATATACGACCATGGAGGAACATGAAAAACTTTCCTATGGACTGCAATCATAGACAAACTCAGGTCCGTTGGGAAAGTAGTTCTTGCTGTCGCAGCATCAGGGATCCCTGCCTTGCTTTTGCCTTCAGGAAGAACAACTCACTCTCGATTCAAGATCCCGTTAGAATTAACAAATGATTCATTGTGCTACATTAAAAAAAAACACACAGCTCTCCCAATTATTAATGGAAACGTCGCTTTTTGTATGGGATGAGGCTCCAATGAGTGATCGAAGATGCTTTGAATCATTGGATAAGAGCCTTAAAGACATAGTTAGTAACAAAGACAAACCATTTGGCGGAAAATCTGTGTTGTTAGGAGGAGACTTTCGACAAACATTGTCGGTCAAACCCAAAGCTTCAAAGAATGAAATCATTGCATCCACTTTACCTAGGTCACACTTATGGAACGACTTTAAAATTGTTAAGCTATATGAAAACATGCGTGTGACCAGATCAACGACCTCACCTGCTGATAAGGAAGCTGCTCTAGCTTTCTCAAAGTGGTTACTTGACATCGGAGATGGTCTAACTGGCGTACCGTACAAACAATCACCAAACACGAAAATCATTGACATACCAACACAGTTTCTAATACAACCAGGGGAAAATGGCTTGCATCAGTTGATAAAATTCATTTATGGTGACGACATCGTCCACAATCCAACAGCCTCTAACCTTTCCAAGAGAGCCATAGTATGTCCAAAGAATGAAACCGCTGATGAAATCAATGAGTTAGTGCTTGCATCTTCCCCTGGCTAATGTTCAACATACTTAAGTGTAGACTCTATAATGCCTCATTCCCACAGCCAAGGTGATACCGATCTTATGTACCCACCTGAATACCTGAATTTGTTGAACTTCCAAGGCATACCCTCACATTGTCTAAAGCTTAAAATAAATACTCCTGCAATTTTAATGCGAAACATTGATCAAAAATCAGGTTTGTGTAACGGTACTAGGA
Source organism: Helianthus annuus (assembly GCF_002127325.2). NCBI lineage: Eukaryota > Viridiplantae > Streptophyta > Magnoliopsida > Asterales > Asteraceae > Helianthus > Helianthus annuus. Next base: position 189,778,688 of record NC_035436.2, on the reverse strand, counting down.
TATTAGTGTCACAATTGTTGCCTAGAATCATTGAAGCACGTATAATAACTGGCATAGCTATCTGTCACATCCCAACCGATGGCAGAATCATCAGGGCATGGCACTGAGCGAAACAGATTGTCCAGAAGTTTCCACAACAACTATCATTACCATTAAGTTTAAATAATACGTCCCATACCGTATCCCAAACAGTAAAACAATTTATTACAGAATACAACTAGTCAAATACTATGTTCCGACAACTCAGATTCAAATACAAATATAAATATTGTTTGTTTGTTTCTAAAGACCCCTATTCTGTTGACTTCAGACAACTATTTATTGAGGGGCTCTAGACCTTTATTTTAGCCTCGCTTTCCTAGCAAGCAAACATCTTAAACACCTGTCACATACGTTAAAATAAAGTCAATACATATAATGTAAAGGTGAGCATACAAGTTTGATAATAGCATATAGAGTTCGAAATAGTTTACGCATAACCAGCACGTACACAGAGGAAAACGAAGCATGTTAATTATCGACATGGATCTATCGATACCAATGACTGCGGGTTAACTGTCCGAGACAGTTCGCAATACATGATTACCACCGTAATCCATGCAAGTAATTGTCCTTAACAACCCCCGTGTGAACGGGTGCTGAGTCCAAACTATAGTACTACGTCGCTAAGGCATGTAGACAGCATTCCACGTGTAAACATAACAACAAACATTCATTTAGTCACGTAATACATGCAGAACGGTTAGCGCATAAAGTATTGAGTAGCGTGTTCGATTGTGACTTGGATAAGTAACGTATGTAACACCCAAACGTGCTAAAGCAAAAAAGTGTTCGAGTATACTCACAGTGATTGATTGATGGATTGAAGGGAGCGTTTGAGAGTAGGGTTAGCCTGAATAGTTCGATAGCATAACAATGAGAAACGCGCAAAAGGGGAACAACGTAAGTGGGTCGAACAGCCTGGTCGATCGGACGGCAGGTTCGATCGAACGGGTTGTTCGTTCGGTTTGAAAGTCCGTTTGAGCAGTCTTGTTCGATCGGCCGGTAGGCTCGATCGGTTGGACTGTTCGAGTGGATTGTTTCTTCCTTTGATGCGTTTGTGTATGATGGTTTGACCTTTTGAGGTTTTCGTTGTAGTATTTGAGAACACTGAAGTGTTCTTACCTTTCGGGTCGATCGACCGAACGGTCTGTTCGATCGACCGGTTTAACCGATTAGTTAGTCACTTCGATAGTGAGTCCTCAGCTGGATGTCACCTGGTCAATCAAACAACATGTTCGATCGGGTGGCACTCCGTACTACGACGAGTTGCAAAATCGATTAAGGGTTGAAGCATAGTATCTCATGATCCGATGAGTAATGTTATCAAATAGCCCGTTCGATCGAACATCACTTCGTTCAATACCATACTTCATAAAACTGTCAAAGTGTGGGGCCATTTGTTAGCCGATCGGCTGGCCTGGTCGATCGGCTGGCATGTCCGATCGGTTGGGCTGTTCGTTCGAACAGCCTAACCGTTCGGCCAGCATCCTGACCTGGTCAACCTGTTCGTCTAACACTTGGCTGTTCTGATTATTTGACGTTATTTCGAGGTATTTTGACAACGAGTTGAACAATGGAACCTTCGTTCCTAGTTGTTACTCCTGCTCGGACAGAAATCACCCAAATCCGGCCAGTGAACGGTTCGGAACGGTGGTTTAATGTTTAACCCGAAATCGGTGAACCTCGTGGATAGAATCCGAATCTTGAACCACACAACTTACCAGAATGATTAGTGAGTTGGCTCAAGCTCCGTTTCTACCGGTTTGAAGGCATTGAGTGTAAAAGAGTTGAAAGAAAGTCGGAATATCCATCTTTCAATCCTTTACATCGTGTAAATGTTTAGATCTAGGATAGATCTTAGTTTTTCATGCGGAAATCGGCTAGATCCGAGCTATTCACGGTGGATTAAGGCCAAAACATGGTGTTCTTGAAGAACACCATGATGACATCATCCTAGAATGCTTAGATCTTGATGATTTCACAGATAGAAATCAAGATTTGAAAAATAGAAATGTGTAGGAGCATGCATTGATCAAAAACGTACAAGTTTTAGGATGAAAACTTACCGAAATCGGAAGAAATCTGATAAAAGAAGGGGAGCACGAGCTGGCCGGTCAGAGAGTTTCCAAAAGTGGAAAGAATGACAATGACAGCCCTATTTATAGGCTCCAAAAGAGGAAAGGGCTGGCCGATCGGCCGGGCATCCCGATCGGACAGCCTGCTCGATCGGACAATCCGTCCGATCTGCTGGGCTGTTCGATCGGCTGACAGCCTGATCGATCAATAGCCTGGTTTGAGTGTTCGGCGCGATGATTTTCGATATTTCGATTTCGATTGAAGATGACATGAGTATGATAGGGTTTCCTATTCAAACTACTTTTAATCCCAACCACTATATCTAGCATACAATCATCTACATTTCACCCTATCCTTACGTCACCATTCGTCATAATTCGATTTCGATTGCATTTGATCTGAGTTTCGAGTTTCGATTCCAGTTTTGATTGAATACCACATGAAAACATAAAGTAAACACGCACAGGTAACACATAAGGCACACACACAAGTAATATAATACCAGATTCGCATAATTCGAGTCTCGAGTTTGATTGATGAGTCGATTAGCTTGATTATTGATTGATTAACTTTATCGCATTGTTACTTCCTACCATTCACAGTCTTAAATCGGTCGTATTGATTAAACATTCGATCATTCTGATTAGACAACACTTACTCCACATAATACAAATTATGAAAAAAGACTAAGAAGTTAAACTTTGACTTTGACTTTGACTTTGACATTCGAAAAACACGGGGTGTTACAGCCTCCCCTTGTTTAGGGAATTTCGTCCCGAAATTAGGCTCGAAGCTGCGCAACACCATGGGTTATTTTACCAATTTGATGCTTCAGATCTTCATTTAAACAACTGCGGGTACTTGGCCTTCATGTCGCTTTCGAGTTCCCAAGTGAACTCCGCACCTCGTTTTTTCCACAAACTGCTAACTGATCCTTTTTCGCTCTGTTAATCCAGGGTGATGGAATACAAGCCAGCGTGCACTGGCTAGACAAAGAACTTTTCGAAAGGAAAATCATCCTTTTCTCATGCTACCTTCTGGAAAAATACATATGTGATGACCAGCCAACACCACCAAGAGTGAATTCACACATCGCAAGCATTCGCATGGGAACAAAAGCATCACTAACCTTAATTCCTACACCAGATGCATTTCCAATGTACTATTTCAACTTTTGTCCCTATAGCGACCTTTCACTTCGTACTGGTGACGATTAAGAACTCCTTACAGGTAACAATACTCGCATTTTCAAAACTTCTACAACATCTACTAACAAATCTAAACCATTTGCCCAATCATAGACTACTTGGCAAAGCTAGAGTACACAACACCCGGAACAACCAAAAAAGGAAGGGAATATCTACGTCTTCGTCTCACGGATATCAGGTTACCCATACATATAACTATTCTTGTAAATATTTTTCACAGTAAAACATGAGGCGAACTAACGGTTACACAAATGTCACAGCGGCGAACACATAAACGCTACTTTATGGGAAGAGGTCTTACCAAAGTTTGATAAGCAGGCAATGTTGGCTGCAGAGCAACCAATAATTGTTGCCTTGACATCCGTTTGCGTGAGCACGTTCAATGGTAACACACATAAACTCAAATCCTGTATCGCCAAAAGAATATATTCATTATCTAATTACTAGCACATACAATATAGATCGAGTGCAACTAGCATCAACAATTCCAACCCATATCTACTTCAACCCTGATATACAGGCTGCCACAACTATCAGAAACAGGTTTTACAACTTCTATTACCACAATGAAAATATTGTAGACATTTTTTTCGTGTAACCAAAAAAATAAAATCTTATCCAGGTTCAAGGAACTACCACCCCTCACACTCCAAGCAGGGGACGGTGAGACATCACAATTGGAACTCATGTCAACAAACGAAAGAAACAAGAAAACCATTGCCGAGCTACTGCAACAAAACAATGTACAAAATCGGGCAATATTCCAATCCCACTATGAAACTAAAAAGCTCATCAATTACAATTCATTTTCATATAATTGTTTTCAAACAGGGCAAAATGTTCACCTGTGAGGCATCAATTGTATCGTTTATAAAGGGCAAGCCTTGGTACTACACAACATGCACAGAATGCCGAAGGAAAATGTACAAAACCAATGAAGGTTGGTCGTGCGGATCACATGAAAATCTACCAGAACCTAGGTTTATGTATGTAATTAACATCTAAAACATTTCGTCAAAAAACAACAAAATAATACCATAAATTATGCAGGTACTGTGCATCTACAACAATTGCCGATCACACAGACTCAACAACAGCAACACTTTTCGACGAAGCACTGACAAGCATTATAGGACAACCATGCAGAGACATCGTCATACAAGAAGGTTACACAGATCGCTACCAAGTACCAAAGCCCCTATTAGAGGCCGCAGGCAGACTAATTTCCATGCAGGTATGGTACATCAAGTCCCCAATACCGGGCTCAAGCATTCTAGCAGTTAACGGGGCATCCATTACACAACCACTGGTAGACACACATGGTACCCCACCATCACCAACACAGACAACACCTATTGGGCAAAAGGAGCAATGACCGAATCAATCAACAACCTCCACAACCAAACGACAACTATCCTTCACAGAACCAGGTCTATTCCTAACTACATATACTACAAAGTACTACAACATTAATATCTACCTAATAAACTTTACTCGCAGGTCCCGATATCAGCGACACCAAAAGAATCCGCTACCCAGATGCTTAGGAACAAGAAAAAACATCAAGACTAGAAAGAAGGCACCTCTTTTTGCAACTAACTATTTTGTATACATCATTTTGTAACTAACTAGATGCTCAAGGGTAAGAAGAAAAAGTCAGCACTCCGAAAAAAGCATCTCTTTAGATATTTTGTATAATTTTGTAACTAACTATTACCTTCAAAGGAACTATAAAACCACAGCCAAAGCGTATGCTATACGCTGCATTTTGTAAATGGCTTCTATTGGCAATTTAAAAGTTTAGACCTCTGTCTTACATTGGTGTTCACTATGCTTCGCCGCAACGCGCGACTTCAGCATATCTAGTTAAATTTAAAATAGACAAGAAGTTCTACGGGTGATTAAAGAAGTCCGGTCAAAGATGGCAAAACAGACAAAATAGCCCCAACACCGATACTAATTTAATTGTCTTGGCAAAACAGATGACGCTATGTCAAACGTAAGTCCGGCCGAAGATCCATTGATAATGGATCATGTGATTAAACAACTAGACAACCTTTTTAAAACCTCGTGTACTCTATGCAGAATTAATGACTCGTTAATTAATTTATTTATTACATAGACATATCTGTTTGGTTACCATAGTATAAAAGTAAGAAAATGATTGTAAGTTAAGTGTGTTAAACACTACTTTATAACACCGTGTATTACACAGGTTTAATAAAGGAAATATCTCACGTAAGTAAAAATATGTATATGACATAAACTAGTAGGAAACCCGCGCGATGCGGCGTGGTGACAATTTACAATGTGGTATTCATTTTATGTTAGTTTATCATTTCTCTTGTAATTGTATAGTACATATCTTAGTTTTTTTTATCCGTCACATCAATGTAGTCTATGTCATGAGCCTTACAAATCTCAATTTATTTAACAACTAATGGTACACAACTCCAAATCTCTACTAAATTACACCAAATTATCATCTTACTTGAGTTTGAACCCAAGACCTCTTACTAAAAGGCAAGAGTTTCTACCAAGTGTGTTTGCTCCCACATTAGCTTTACATATTTCAATTAAATATAGCAAACACACGAATAAGAAAATATAGGCATAAACATGTTGCACGTTTTAAATGTGTATAACAAGCTAGTCACAAGTCTCAAGTATATTACAAATAGCCCGGTTTCACATACCTTTAGTATTCTATATTGTATATAAAAATTTGCACCAAAAGCAAAGAGAGGTTGCAATAATATGATAAATCAAAGTTGATCTTTCCACAAGTTTTTACACTAAACCATCACAGAAAGATAACTTGGTCTAAAAAAACAATCATTTCTCCAATCAAAATAAAACAACAGAATTTCAATCTAACTTGTTCAGATAAATAGAACACTGCAGCAAATAGCTAACCTATCATCCTAAATTATCATCAAACTTTACTTTGCTTATTTCCAACTGCAATACATCAATAAAATAATTGTTTGAAGATCTATTGACAAAAGGGTGAAGTCGTAAATTGAGAAGGTCCATGATTCCACCAATCACCAGTTCCAAGTAATATTTTACAAATAGAAGTATGAAGTTTTCAGTTATTAAAAAAATGAATCTGGATTTTTGTTTATTTGATTACTTACATACTGCACCTTGTCTATATATCCATGGATCACCAGAATTGTTTTCTTGTCTTTTGGAGTTTTCTGTAGAAAATGTGAAAATGAAACCAAATGAAATTGAGAAAAGAATAAGATTAAATTCTAAAACTACATATTAAAAAAGTGAAATTATGAAATACCTGAAGATTCACAATAACAACCTTGCCACCACCTGGGAGACACTTCGAGTCAACTTGCATACATGAGTTATTTGTAAACTGAACAGAGTAGAAATTATCGATACACCCATAAAAGATTCATTTATTTACACTGCAACCATTCATAATCCATGTACCAAAGTAAAAACTGCATATTTAGTTATCTTTTTTTTTTTTGCATAGTTAGTTACCTGATACCCCAAACATAATACAACATCGGACTATTGACAGTGCATCTCAGCTAGATTCATTTCTTCAAATGGAAAGGCATCCTGCACGAGCACACAAAGCATTTAGAAAGTGATTGAAAACAAAAGGTTTATAATTGATAATAGACTTCTGAATCTAGTACGATGAGCTTCAACCAAAACTAATGTTTATTTAGCTTTTCAAATTCCAAATTGGCTTTTGTTCTGTAAAACTTTTGAGCCCTTTGAAAATCCTATTACATTTGAAAGTTTGACCAACTCTATTGAGATAAGTAGTACGTCTAAAAATCTTTGCAGCTCAACCTGGCCCATACCAAAAGATTACCCATTGAAGCCATAACACAACCCGCCTCGCCTGCTCCTTGTACCACTCCTACAAGGGAAGGCTGTCTGTGACACTTTTCACATATCTATGGACATACTTATGGTCTGAATTGATCCGAGACAACAATATTAATATAAATCTTTTTAATATATACGGTTAATATTCTTTCAAGTTAGTGATTATTCAAGACATCATATTAAACTAACAGCTGCCCTCAACAAGATTTAGATACCTCAAGGCTATACATTCCAAAAGAGAACTTTATTTAATTTTTAGGTCATCCCAATTCAATACCAAAGTAATATCAACCCACCCTTTGTTTAAAAAAAAAACGTGAGGCGCTCCGAAGCGTTTTGGTTCCAAAAGCTTTAAGCGAAGCTTCAAGCGCGAAGCGAGAGCTTCACGTATACGAAGCGCTCAAAATAAAAAAAATAAAAAAATATTGGTACACATCAATATGACATATTCTACTTGTTAATCAATAATAAACACAAAAACATGATTAAAAACAAACTTAATACATAAAAAACATAAATTAAAAAACATAAATTAAAGTCGATTATTGGAGAAAGTATGAAGAATCGATAAAGAAGAGGGAGGGAGCGGCTGAAGATGTTTACTAACGTTCTTTTTTTAGGGTAAAGAAGTATCGGGCCTCAGTTAAACCCTATTAGAGACTATTGGGCCTAAATTAAAAACCTAAATCTGACCTGATTAGGCTGAAGCGTCGCTTCAAACCAATGGCACTTCAGGCTTAAAGCGCGCTTCAAAATGCTTCACGTGATTTGTCGCCTCAGAACAAAAAAAGCGACAACCCTAGCGCTTCATCGCTTCACGCTTTAAGCTCACTTTTTTAAACCAAGAACCCACCAGCTAAACTATCATGGATATTATACAATTTCCAATGTCATTGTACCAACTAACGTTTTGTTTTGAGAAAAGCTTTGGTTCGGATTATTTTAACAGACCACGCCTAGTAACCTCCAAACATAACTATTAATTGACATGGGATCATTAGCTCATTGCATTAATTTAGTGCTGTAATAATAATAAAAAAACAATGGATAATTTGGTTCTTTTTTCTAACCTTGGAACCATCTTCCTCTAGGATAATATCAGGCTACTTCTCTCCAGCTTCACCAAACATTTGTTTAGTTTTCAATATCATCATTCCTGTATAAAAGTAAAAATAAGATACAAAAAGTACCCCAAACAAAAACGTTATTGGTCACTTTGACTGGTTTGGCCGAGTGCAAAATCCCACATTAGCAAAATACAAAATAAAACTACAGAAAGGTACTTGCCTCAAAATTTTGTATGATTATCATGCTAATGGAAAAAGGACATTTATTTTTACTACCTAACTAACTTTGTAAACACTGAACCTTATCATGTAAATTAGGTTTAAAATTAGTTAAAACTGCTAATCCATCAAATTTAACTCCAAATATTGCACAACTGCCTTTTAACAAAGAAAATGTATAACATATCATGTAAATTAGGTTTAAAATTAGTTTCACTACAACTACAACTACGATTAACCACATAGAGAAAATGAACTACTGTTACTTCTCTAATTTAAAAGTAGCTTTAGAAAAACTATAATAACCTGGACATTTCCATGGGGGTCTCTTTCAAGCAACAATCGATTTTGAAGTGCTGAAGGAAGCAACTCAAAAGGCTTCAAATATTGAGATAAAAGTTTGTGTATCCATATTCCACTATCGTCAATGGTTTCATGAGCCATATTAACATCATAAAATAATCGAACTTAGTTCAACCGGGAACTAACAGTCTTATTCTCGAAATTCATAAAAGAGACAATGAAACCCTAGAAACAACAAAGAGGCGTAACGAAATCGTAACAATACAGACCAAAATACACAGAGAATAATTGATTATACTGAAAGATTTTACCGGTGGTTACAGCTCTTCATGGTTGTCACAGATTCGAATTTGAGAGAGAGAGAAGAAGATTTTAAAACTGGTTTGAATTTTGAAATGAAAGAGGAAATACAACATGACCGCTAATTATAAACTTTACTACTAAGTTTTGAAAAAAAATTTCCCCCTTAGTTAATTATAAGATTTTATTAGACCTTTAAAATAGGGAGTTTTGTTGATGTTTGACTAAAGCATAAAGAAAATTTTTAATAATAATAGTTCTAGTTTTAAAAATGATAATGTTTTTAGCTTTTAATATATATTTTATTTGTGATGATGACTAAAAATATGTCGGGCTTTAATTACTTGTACACTAAGGCATCATCTACTTGTACATTTTAATCCGCATTAGAATATGGTATAGATTACACATTATTGTACGAAAAACATAAAAGATTATTAGTTGTATTTTATTCTTAAATCACTTGTACGTTAACGCATTATCTACTTGTACCTTTTAATCCGTTCGTCGATATTGAACAAGACAACTACCGAAACGTTGACAAAAATGTGTAGGTCGTCATGCTATCTTTGGATTTTTTTAAACAATATAGTTTATAATATATGCCAATAATAAGTAAAAAAATTATAGGTTTGTTGTGGAGTGGCGAATTGTAACTAATTATCTATAATATTGTTAAAACCTTAGGGATTTAAGTGTAATAAGTTTAGGGGCTAAAAAATAGATAGTGTTTAAAAGATCAAACTACCCCCATTTTAGGGATCTTTCTATAAATAAATGGGGGAAAAAGTTCTTATTTTTTGGGTATCTTAAAATGCCCTTGCCTCATGCATTAAAATATAGTATAGATATTGCTTAAAGCAACCCATAAACAGGAAAATGTCAATTTCTTTCTTTAAATTTTAAAAGACAACCTAATAATTTTGAAAAAAAATTAAAATTTATACAATTTAAAAGGCCAATTTATCACAGAGAATTATTGTTAATTATCAATAAATACATAAAGTTAATATTTACCATTTACACAACTTGAATTATTGATAATTTGAAATGCGAAGATACACATGGGAAATCTTCTATTGCTAAATTTTAAACATTATGTTCAAACCGTATAAACCGAACCGTTCAACCCATAGACATCTGGCCTGTTTACATGAGACCAACCGTGTAAACTAGACTGACCGTGTACAAGAAAGAAAATATATTTTATACAGTTTTCATGAAAGAATAAAATAAACAAAGAAAATTTAATCGCTTTATTTAAATACATTTTGTGCAACTTGAGGCCACATAAGTTCATAGTTACCAAGGAAAATTTGATCATTATTTTTAAAAATATAATCTAGTATTTATTTAATATTATTTTGTAGTATGATACAATATTAATAATTCAAAAGTTGATTTATAACTAACATATAATGATGAATATATATAAAGTTCTAAACAAACATATTTATATATTAAATACGAATAAAAACATATTAATTTATATTTATATTTATATTTATGTGCTTTAATATATTTAAAAGTATTAGATTAGATATTAGTAATAATATTATTAAATTGATGGAGAAAATGTCATGTGGCATTAGATGAAATTTTTATTAGATTAAATGTCATGTGGCATTTGATGTACTCTTTTATTATAAAAATTCAAATTTGATTTATTACTAACATGATAAATATATATAAAGTTCTAACCAAACATATTTATATATTAAATACTAATAAAACACATATTAATTTATATTTATATTTAGGTGTTATAATATGTTTAAAAATATTAGATTAGATATTAATAGTAATGTTATTAAATTGATGGAGAAAATGCCATGTGATATTAGATGTACTCTTTTATTATAAAAGTTCAAATTTGATTTATTACTAACATATGATGATGAATATATATAAAGTTCTAACCAAACACATTTATATATTAAATACTAATAAAAACATATTAATTTATATTTATATTTATGTGTTATAATATGTTTAAAAATATTAGATTAGATATTAATAGTAATTAGGATTTTGACCCGTCGCGCATTGCGGCGGCGTCAAAAGTTAAAGTCACTCGTATTTATACTTTATATTTAACCCGACTGTTTACTGAAAAAAATTACATCGCCATCGAATGAAAACATATTTTATTTGACTCAACTCGCTTTCGAATACAGTTTACGAACGTACATAAAGTAAGTATAAAACATATTATTTTTTACCTGACTCACTTGAGAAAAAAGTTTATGTCAAAACGTGAATTTAAAATGACAGGTACGTTAAAACTGCGATACACAACACATTACGTCGGCGGCACCTTAGTTGTTTATGGCGGACGACACATTATGTGATGCGTTGACCACATAAAACACGTGTTTGATGTATCCGATCAAACTTAGTGTAACCTATATAAGCATTTGTGGTTACAATGTACAATGATGACAATAACGTTTGATGCCCGCACGTGACATTACACGTTTTTGACTTTGTTACACACGGTACGTTCGTGACATTAACCCCATTAGATATATATATGAGGAAGGTTAACGTACATTCCAGCTTAACGTACATCACGTTTGACAGGTAATTACACACGTTCATTCTAAAATCACGCACGTTATAACTCAAAAATCCAAAATCACGCATGTTGAAACACAATAATCACGCATATTGAAAACATTAATCACACATGTTATAGAACAAATCACGCACGTTGTCGTATGTGAAATACTTTAAGCCGTAATGTACGATACACTTTATATATATATATAGTATGGCTCGATCATTGCGGTGTAAAGTTATAACAATATTTTAGACAATCGTGTAAAGTAATAAAAGTAATTTAGAAATTAACATGGTTATACATAGATAAAAAAAATAGCATAATAATATGTGACGCTATGGTATAAAGTCATAAAAGCAATTCAAATAAAATGAGATGTCAAATTATTAAGTAGAAAAAAGTTGGCGGATCAAAGTTGTCAATTACCAAAAGTTAGAAGTGAATGTGTAGCTTACTTAGTTTGAAAGTGTGAAGTGAAAAAATTAAAAGTATAGGGGGTTAGAAAGTAAAAGTATTGGAGTTAGAATTATAATATATGAAAATTAAAAGAAGATAAATGTTCAAGGGCTAAATGTGTATTTTTTGTAAATGTTGAGGACTTAAAACACAAAAGTCCACCGACTTTGTGTTTTAAGATGTTATAGAATGTTATTAAATTGATGGAGAAAATGCAATATGGCATTAGATATACTCTTTTATTATAAAATTCAAAATTGATTTATTACTAACATATAAGGATGAATATATATAAATTTCTAAACAAACATATTTATATATTAAATACTAATAAAACATATTAATTTAGATTTATATTTATTTGTTATAATATGTTTAAAAATATTAGATTAGATATTAATAATAATATTATTAAACTGATGATGAAAATGTCATGTGGCATTAGATGAAATTTTTATTAGATTAAATGTCATGTGGCATTAGATGTACTCTTTTATTATAAATTCAAATTTGATTTATTATATATAAAGTTCTAACCAAACATATTTATATATTAAATACTAATAAAAACATATTAATTTATATTTATACTAGGTTAGAACCCCGTGTATTACACGGGTTGAATAAATGTAATTTCATATACTTATAAAAAACAATATATTTTTAAAACCCTCATTTATTACACGTGTTGAGTAAATATAATTTTGTATATTAAATAATAAAAAAGTTATATATTTAAGAACCACGTTTATTGTGCTGTAATGTAATTTTATATACCAAATAATAAAAATATATATTTAAAAAAACATGTGTATTCATGGGTGGAAGAAATGTAATTTTATATACTAAATAATAAAAAAACTTATATTTAAAAAAAACTCCGTGTATTGTACGGGTTGAATAAATCTAATTTTGTATAGCAAATAATAAAAAAAATGTTATATCTTTAAAAATCTTGTGTATTAAATAGGTTTATCTATTGTTAAAAAAAGTATTTCTAAATCAAAAATGGTTTTTTTATTACTTTCTATATTAAGTTAATACTATTTTAAATTTTTGGTTTGATTAATAAGTTGTTTAATATAATTTCTCATAGTTAACAATAATAACATTAACAATAAATAATATGCATGTTTAAATAAAAATTACTGTATATTAAATAAATGTGAAACATGTTTAAAAAATTACTGGGTATTAAAAATCAAAAGAACTTTGTTTCTACGTTCGAGCAATAAGGTCACGATTTATAGAAAGAGGAAAACATTATAGATGTAGATCTCGGTTATCTATTGAAATATATCTACGTTGGAGAAAGAAAGTTAGGATTTAAAATATTTTTTTGTTTGTTTAATCTATTATCTACTAACTTAATTAATATTTAATAATTTAAATTAAATAATAATTATCTACAATTAAGGATGGTCTAGAATAATGACAAGTGTCCTTCCAATGGTTTTTTTTATTATATAGAATAGATTTATGTGTTATAATATGTTTAAAAATATTAGATTAGATATTAATAGTAATATTATTAAATTGATAGAGAAAATGCCATGTGGCATTAGATGTACTCTTTTATTATATACTAGTATTAAGCCCCCGCGTTGCAGCGGTTTTCGTAAAGCTGTGTCAAGTAGTAGCAATGCTATACCACTATCAGCGATCACCAACGTCAGGAAAGCTCGTAAAAACAAAATAAATAAAAACGAAAAAAATAAAGCCGAGGGAAAAGCAGACGTAAAATCTTTGAATCACACACGATCGTTGTAGAGAAGTTAAACCCAAAACTTAAAACATATAAAAAATAACTAAGTCAATCCAGAGCCCGCGCGTTGCGACGAACTTGTCAAATGGAGAAATATTGATGTGTTGCGACGGGCCAACGGGAAAAAATACACGAAAAAATGTTGAACCCTACACGCACGTTGCGGTGCATTAACTCAAAAAATTTAGAACGAAACGAAAACTTAGGAATGATGAAAAGTATGGTGGACCAAAATTGAAAAATAAAAAGAGTTGTGGTTAAATTGGAAAAGATGAAAAGATTTAGGTTAAAAGTAAAAAAAACAAAGGGTCTAAATTGCAAAAAAAAAAAAGTAAATGTTTTGGGTTAGAAATGAAAAAAAAACTTATACATGAGATACAACACCATAAATTACAAAAAAAAAGATATTTTTGTAAAACTTAAATAAACTATTATATTAATAGAGTAAACTCTAGTTAATAGTTAAATACTTATGTATTATCTGTATAATACATGATATGGTTTCAATTTATTTAGTATTCTTTGACCAGTTTAATATTTATGAATTAATTATTTTCATATTAGTTTAACAAATATTAATAATTTATTAGATATTAGATTTAGATATTTATAATATTATTATTTATTAATTGAATTTATTAATATTAAAATAAAGATAAAGATAAGTGATAATTATATATTAGTTATTAATATTAAAAGAATATATTAAACAAATAAAAATAAAATTTATAAGGTTGAAGGAGAGAATGCCATCTGACATTATTTGTAGTCTTTTATTAATATTTAGATTAGATTCAAATTTGATTTATTACTAACATATAATGATAAATATATATAAAGTTCTAACCAAACATGTGGCATTAGAGGAAATTTTTATTAGATTAAATGACATGTGGCATTATATGTACTCTTTTGTTATAATTAGATTAGATGTTTAGACTATAGTTATGGCGTTGAGAGGGGAGGCGGGCACCCCTTTACGCCCCAACACCACTTCACCTAAGGTGTTGATAGGCAATGGCGAAACTTGAGATTCCAACCGAGGGGTAGAAACATATATACCAAAAATTTCTATAAAACCGGGGAGGGGGGGGGGAGGGGAGGGGGGTCAAAAACATATATACCCAAGAAATCCTATACGAAAACTACATGCTATCCACTGCTAAGCGAAAAGTTCGGGGGGTCGGCCACCCTCTCCCGCCCCCACAAAGCTACGCCCTTGTTGATAGGGCGCTGTCTTTTTTAAGGTGGATATCTCTACTGATGTTGCCTCTTTGTTTCTTTGAAACTTGATTTTCTTACGGTCCTTTTACGCCCAAACACTACTCCATGTCTTTTTTTATGCAGAGGGAAAAAGGAGTTAATTGTCAAAATTGTCCTTGAGGTTTGGACGCGTTTGTCATTTTCGTCCAAAATGACCTTTTTGTACCATTTTGCCCCCCACGTTTGGCATTTTTTGTCATTTTCATCCAAATGACTAACTTAGTTAAAAAAACACCATTTAATGAGGGGTATGTTTGAAATGTTACATTTATAAGTAGGGGTATTTTGGTCTTCTTCTTAGTGTTCAAAGGGGTTCAAGGACTAGTACAAGGAGGCAACGCAAGAAGAAAAGAAAGAAGGGTAATTCAGTACTTTCTCCAACATGTTGAAGCAGCATCACATTAGCATTCTCATGGCAGAAAGCAGTTAGGGTTTGGCCTCATTTCATGGTGCAATTCATCCTATGGAGCTCCTTCCTTATGACATTGTCAGCAGGCATCCTCCTAATCTGCATCCAACGCCTGAGCACCATGGAGTCAGTGTCGTGTTCATATTCTTCACTATCGGTAACGAGTTGTACGTGTGTTGGGTGACTCAGAGAACCAAGTTTTGCAGTAGGGTTTTCTTGAAAGCGCTTGAGTCCGTATCGAAATTCCATGATATAAACCGGCCAACGTATTGGATGCTTGGGATTGGGTTCATTTGGATGTCGATTTGGATAATTACGGTGATCGGGGCTTTGAATTTTTATTTTCCCCTTTTGGTGATCTTCTTGTTGGTGTGGAGCTTGCTTTAGACATCTGAGGTTATGTCAAATGTTGCGAATTTGACGATTAGTCGGGTGATCGCTTTGTTTTATCTTCGTGGAATGCAATCGAATACCCCTTTTGTTTTCAACGCGCACTGTCAAAGAACCTTGAGATCTCTGCCAAAAAGGAGGCTCCAGTTAATTTCTTGACTGACCCCTTAGAGGGGAGGTCCACTTTACGCCCGGCGGACATCCTTGTGTTTGGATGGGAAAGGGGGAAACACACTTGTGTAGACCTAACTGGAGTCTCCCCCCTTGTCGGGCTCAAGGACAAGGGCTTTGTCGTAGGGCAAGCGGTGCTCAAGGCGGAGGCGAGCAAAGTGGCAAAACATGAGAAAGCCTGCCTGGAGAATCAACATGTGTTTGTCCCGTTTGCGTTTGATACCTTTGGTGGTCTCGCTCCTAACGCTGTGCGACTTTTGAATCGGGTTCAAAAAGTCGTTAATAGTAATTCTTCGTCGCTAAAGGTTTCAAACTTTGTATTTAGTAGAATTGGTTTGTCTATTCAAAAGGGGTGGCGGCGCAACTTGTTGCCCGACTACCTGCCATTGCTTTGTAATTGCCTTTTTTCGTGTGGAATGATATTTTTCTCTTCAGTAAAAAAAAAAAAAAAAAAAAAACTTGAGATTGCTTGTTTGGGTTTTTTGTTTGTTCCAACGATTGAAGCTTTGAGGATTGTTGCTAGAGGTCTGAATTTGCTTAAGGGAGAAGATGAGTTCATGTTCTCTTGTGCACATTGCTGTCTTAAAGTTATGGAAACAATTTTCAGATATGGCAATGGCTGGGCTTATGTTCAGGTCAGTGGCGGATCTAGAACACCTTCATAGGGGTATAGTTTTAAAAGAAAAGGGTAACGAAATCGAAAAAAAAATCAAATTTTTCTAAAATTTACTCTACCGCCGGAGCGCCAAGGAGTAGCGGAGGCTACCTCTTATCATAAGGTACATCCGCCCCTGGTTCAGGTAAACAATTTATTTCAAACTTTATTTATTTTTATATAACTAGATGTAACACCCGCCGCGTTGCGGCCGGGTTGACATTCACATATCATAGAAGCTAAAAGATTGTCCGGTATTCGTTCAATTCGTTACGGCATCGACACTCGCCAAAGTAACCAAAAGAGAAAACATCGAGTCAAATAGTTGTATCAATATGAATGGATACAAATTGCATTTACAAAAGGAGGTAATATAATGATATGTTAGCATAATGGACCAACTTGTTTGGCTCAGATTTTCCGACTAATATAGCGTGGTTTAGATCTGTCTATTAGACCGCCATGGCTGCATCAGAGGTTGCAAATAGAGAAACTCGCACTTTCCGTCCTCCAATCATGACACGCCAAGAGCCGATCACGACTTAACTCATCATAGGCTCTTGCACATAAGGGAAATAGAGTAGAAAGAAGGCAGGCAAATACAAAATAGACACACCTGTAATGATGAAATCAAGTGATTTAGGGAAATTATAAATTTTCGTAGTCGTTTGAAACATTTCCTTAAAAAAGAGGTACGCGAAAATGATAGAACAGGTCGTTTCATCAACGAAGGTTGTTTTTTGAAATGGTAATTCAATCGGACCTAGAAAAACCAAAATGTCTGAAAAAAAAAACACTCACGAATAAGTTTAGATTACCTTTCAAAACCTGCTCGTATATTCCTTGTTCCATTTCACAAATAAAAAATGATTAAGTAAATGAAACCTTAAGATCGTATCATGATAAGGAAAAAGCTATAAAAAACAAAGCAGATAATTATACCGAGAATGGTGGGAACCCACATAGCAAAATACATCTTATGACACCAGCACTCCAAATATGACATTGTTGCCTGGCTATAGAACTTCAGGACCTCGGGGGCCACGTAATAGAGGAAAGAGGAAAGTAAGTAATAGAGGAAAGAGGAAAGTACTGAACCATAAAGTACAATTAGGCTTGATAAAATCACCTATAATGAGTAAAATTCTGTTGCAAAAACAAATGTCAAAACATTTAATAAGTAATATTCCAATTTGGTAACTTACAAAGCCTAAAGTTTAAACATCACAAGATTAGAGCTACTTTGACAGATCTACAAATTTTTTTTTTGTCATATGTAATGTTGCTGTAAGTTTTCACAACCCTCACACGCATAGCTAACGATTACTTGGTCATTATCAGTCCAGACGTCAACTGCGCGTGTGAGCTCTTCCTTTTCATTAGTGTAACTTCCTTGTCTAACAATGCACTTTACCATTAACCACATTGGAAAATTCATGAGTTTTAGACCAAGTGGTGACGAAAAACTTAAAAGTACAGGAATCAGAATATGCACCTCATTCAAACATTTCATCAAACACCTCGCGTGTAACCGTGTTGGTTCAAGGTTTGCTAATGTATTCTTTGATTAGCCCAAAGAAACTTCTTTTTTTCGGAAAACAATTAACTTTTCATGAAAAACTTTATAACATTGGCTGCATCTCACAACGAACATTATAATGTGCGAGATAAAATTTTGGTCACTATTCGAAAATCTCCATTTAATATAAACTCATCAATCACTAAAATCTACTAATCACACAACCAAAAAACAGACCCTGTGAGAGATCGCTGGTCAACTCTGTCGCCGGAAACCTAACCTGCAGTGTATCATTCACGTCATACAGAAGTCGTGAGTTGATGCAATTGATCAGATATGGTGAAATTGGAGTTGTATAAAGGAGAATTTGATAGTTAATACCTGAAACCTATGACTTATGATTGAGAATTGAAATATGAGATGAAGTGAAAGGTGTTTTAATGGTAGATCAGAGATGATACGGTGAAGAGAGAGAAGATGCTCGGCGAGTGAAATCCACAGAAAAATTGTGAATTACGATTGTCGCCGTAGCAACCGTCACCATCACCGCCACCGCGACAGCCACAATCCCCTTTCACCACCACAACCTTTCACCACCGTCATCAAACTGCCACCTCCCATCACTCTCGCTTTCTCTTTCTCTCTAGATGGGTTTCTGTGTATTGCGTTGTGACATAGTATGATACATGATGAAAACTAAAAACTAAAAACTCAATGAAATGTTTTGAAGTACAATTAACAAACAATTTGTCTCAAACAACACAATTATGCTCACTTTGTGTATAATACAATACACAAATAAAATTCAATGAAATCGCATGAATTTGAGGTGAAATGAACATACAGTGCAAGCTCTCTGGCGGCTCTAGGGCTACAAAACCTCCCACTCTTATCAATTTTGGGAATCCGGTCTTTAGAAACACACGAAACCGAGTCCTCTAAGCTAGATTTCTCCAGTATTTCACCAACAGCAAGCGCCGATGTGCGGAAGAGTGACGCTTGAGGTGACGCAGAATGACGGTGGTTGTTGGCGGGAGAAAGTTCCACCGCAAGCATTTTCCGAATGCATAACAGGTGAAGGATGAGGAATTGAGAGTGATTTTAGGTTTAGAAGAGGATAATGAGCATGATAATGGTGAATAGATTAGAAGTGAGGTTGTATCCATTCTTGTAAACTTTAAATTGGGGATAGAGGATGAAGAAGAAAAATCAAAAGTTTTTTTTTGAAACACTCCCCAAACATGAAGTACAAGTGATAATGCACATATAACTTGCTAATTTATATAGGTTTTAATATATAAAATGATAAAGCCAAAGACCAAAATACCCCTATTTATAAATATAAAATTTCAAACATACCCCTCATTAAACGGTGTTTTTTAACTAAGTTAGTTATTTGGATGAAAATGACAAAAAATACCAAACGTGGGGGGAAAATGCTACAAAAAGGTCATTTTGGCAATTAATCTTAGGGTAAATTCCTTTTTGAGTCCCTGTGTTTTATGGATTTTAACTAGTTGAGTCCAAAAGCAAAAAGTTTAACGACCTGAGACCCTATAAGCATTTTCTTTAACCATTTAAGTCCAAAGTTCTAACAGTGTTAAAATTATTATGTTAACTTTTGTTAAATGACCAAATTACCCTTTTAATTAAAAAAACCATTTTATTATTCAATATATATATTCTCTGGATTATATCCAGACTCCATCATATCCAGACTCCAGAACTGTCTCTATCTCTAGCTAAACCATCTACAACCCACCACCACACCTCCACAATCAGCACCACCGTCGCCACCGCACTCCACCATCACCACCACCACTACACCATCACCACCACAACACCCACCACCGCTGCACCTCCACAACACCCACCACTGTCGCACATACACACCATCATCCTCACCCTCCTCATCTCCGCCTACCTCACCTTCGTCACCGACAACTCCGGCGACGTAAACACTCTACTTTTCGAAAACCCAAGACTCTGGAAAGCCTACGTCTGCTCCTACGGCCGCGTTTACTGTGCCCCATTCCCAACCAACCCCTCCATCCGTGTAGTCGCTAGAATCGACCTCAACCACAGCGACATCGCCGGTTACCTCCCGTCGGAGATCGGTCTGTTAACAGATCTAGCCCTGTTCGACATCAACTCAAATCGGTTTTGTGGAACCGTTCCTACAAGTTTTAAAAACTTGACATTACTTTATGAGTTAGATATAAGTAACAACCGGTTCGTTGGAATTTTTCCAACGGTGGTGTTATCGTTGCCGGCTTTGAGGTATTTAGATCTCCGGTTTAATGGTTTTGGCAAATAATGATTTGGGTGGGTGTATACCCGGGAGTATTGGGAAGATGGCGATGACTTTGAATGAGATAATGTTGATTTGTGTGTAAATAATGATTTGTGTGTAAATGACCAAATTACCCTCATAGTTAACAGACTTGGTGGATGGAGTTAGAAATTTGGACTCAAATAGTTAAAGAAAATGCTTATAGGGACTCAGGTCATTAAACTTTTTGCTTTTGAACTCAACTAGTTAAAACACGTAAAACATAGGGACTCAAAAAATAATTTACCCTTAATCTTAACATATAAAGGGCATTATTAAGTGGCTTTCTTTTTTGCTAGTTGGACTAGAATTTTAAAATTTTAAATATAATTAAAATAGCTCCAAATCATTAGGTAAGATAATATGAGAGTTGCAATTAAATATAATCATTAGGTAAGGTAATATGAGAGTTGCAATTAAATATTAGCAATGTTAGGTGATTAATAAAAAAATGAAAAAAAAATATTTAAATTCATGTTGCAATCACAGCTCTAAACTAAAGATTTTGATATATGAAATTCTATTGGTTGTTGATTGAAATCCCAATAACTTCTAATTTGTTAAACGTTATAATCATTTAAAGTTGTTAGCATTGTATGAATAACTTGTTGTATGCTCTGACAATGCGTTGCATCTTCATTTTCTTTGTACATGAAGAAATAGTGATTAATTGAGTGGTTAGTCTACGGGTGGAGTCTCGTCAAGATAAGGTTAATCCCTTCTTTCCTCGATCGATGGCTGGATGATTTTATAATCTTCCGTCTGCGCAATGAAAACACCGTGACTCGCAACAAGGAGAATGAGGTGAGGGGTTGCTCCTTGTTACCACCATCTGGCGTGAGAATCAGTATTTGCTTAAGAAGCAAGATAAGTGATTTAGTAAGTGCAAGAGAGCAGATTAACATTACCTCAAACCTGGGTGGAAGTCTGGTATTTATAGCCGAATAGTGAAGGAGAGATGCCAATGTAACAACTCCCGAAAATACCCTATGAGGAAAGCTGATCGAAACCCCGGACTTGCACGGCGAGACCCAGCACGAAAAATTACAAAGAAAATATTTTTTTATGCTTCTCGCGGGTTGCTACAGACTCATAAGAGTCCTCCGCGGGGCGTGAGAGGTATGAAATTCGCCAGAGACACGTGTAGGCCACGTGTCACCCACATGTCAAGCCTACCCCATGAGTCATGCCACCTATGCTATCACACCCCAAAAATACCACATGCGGTAACCCCGCTAGACGTGTGACGTACCAGGATCTAGCCACCAATCATATTGAACTAACCATAGGTGTTTAACAAAATTCCCATTCATTAAATAAAACATTCATAAAACATATTCCAAGTTAAATAGTGTCAGCGGAAGCAAATAGTAAAACACTGTTCAAAGGTTTCAAAAACCAAAGTATGTGAAGTCAGTAAACAAGTCTTGTAAACCCAAGCAACACGACCCATGACCACTCCAGCCATCCAGATAGCATGTTCCCATCCAAAGTACCTAACGACCTACGAGCATGCAACAAGTGTATCAGACAACGCTTTACGAAAACGTTGGTTACCAAGTGTTTAGTTTAATCCATTGAATTTAAAGTTGATAATACCCCGAATACAAGACGGCTCCAGATTATTTTGCCCTTTCGCCAATGCTCCTATCAAACCTAAGTAGCGCTACCAACTAATACCCTGTTACCTGAGAACAAGGAGGGACTTTAATGGTGATAGGATGAGTATATTATCCAACATTCCCGATTTTACCCACAAGACATATTCCTCTCAGGAATACCCATGATTTACCCAAAACCTATCCCTCTCAGGGATACCCACTGACTGTCCCAACCACCGGGACGCATGCTCAATAGAATGAACTCACCTTTGATTTGCTCGGTATGTTTAGTTACCCGTCCAGTTAGTCAACCAACCGTATTATGGTTACCAATAACAATCAGTTTCGGGATTTATCAATTAACTCACGTATTACACAGATTACATTTATCACAAGTAACACTGTACATTACATAGCATATACACAGTTCACGCTTGAGTTCACTTCTCATGCGTAACATACAATAGCACACAACAGCTAACTGGGCTATCTACCAAAGCCCAAACCCAATCGACCTTCCCTTCGGCGAATGACCTCCTCCGACGAAAGTCCCCTCCGACGAACAACCACATGTTTCGTCATAAACCACTCCGACGAAAACCACCTACCTTTCGTCATATTCGATTTGACGAAAGATCACATCTTTTGTCAGGCTACATGTGCGATGAAATACCACGGTATTTCGTCGAAGTCAGTTACAGAGCCCTGATTTCATCGCAACAGGGAATTTTGCCCATCATCCCCAACTTGAACTCCAGTCCATGCTTCATCTGATCCTCGATGAAATCAGGGCTCTGTAACTGACTTCCGCGGGTGCCACATCATCCCCAACTTGAAAGGGAATTTTGCCCCAAAATTCACCAGTTGCGTCAGGTTTAGGTTGGTCAGTTGGGAATAAGTGAGGGTACTTGAGCTTCATCTGATTCTCGCGTTCCCACGTGAACTCCGGTCCATGCTTTGAGTTCCAACGAACTCTCACAATTGGTATTCGACTGTGCTTAGGAACCTTGACTTCCCGGTCCATAATTTCGATTGGTTCCTCAACAAACTGCAACTTGTCTTCAATTTTCAGCTCTTGAAACGGTACTACAAGTGTTTCATAAGACAGACACTTCTTGAATTGCGACACATGGAACACATCGTGAACGTTACCCAGCTCAGCAGGTAACTCGAGCTTGTACGCCACTTTACCAATCCGTTCTAAAACTTTGAATGGCCCAACATAGCGTGGATTAAGCTTTCCGCGCTTCCCAAAGCGCACCACACCCTTCCAGGGTGAAACTTTTAGCATAACACGATCGCCTACAGCGAATTCCAAGGGTTTCCTATGCTTGTCAGCGTAGCTTTTCTAACGGCCGCGCGCCGCCGCCATACGGTTTCTGATCTGGACAATCTTTTCCAAAGTTTCAAGAACAAGTTCCGGGCCTGTGACTTGGCTGTCACCCACCTCAGCCCAACAAAGAGGGGAACGACATTTCCGGCCGTACAACGCTTCAAATGGAGCTGCCTGGATGCTAGTGTGGTAACTGTTGTTGTAGGAGAACTCGATCAGCGGCAAATGTTTCTCCCAGCCCTTACCAAAATCAATCACACATGCTCGCAGCATGTCTTCAAGTGTCTGGATGGTTCGCTCACTTTGACCATCCGTTTGTGGGTGATAAGCAATACTCATGTCGAGGCGTGAGCCAAACGATTTATGCATCGACTGCCATAAATCAAATATGAAATGCGGATCACGATAAGAGATAATAGAGGTTGGCACCCCGCGCCTAGAAACCACCTCCTTCAGATAAACAGCAGCGAGTTGTGAGAACTTTTCCGTTTCCTTGATCGCTAGAAAATGTGCTGACTTTGTGAGACGGTCAACGATTACCCAAATGGTATCGTTTCCGTTTTGAGTTCTTGGCAAACCAGTGACAAAATCCATAGCAATTTGTTCCCATTTCCACATGGGTATTTCTAGTTGTTGAAGCATGTAACGCCCTGTATTTTCATACTCTCTATATTTGGAAACCCTTGCTTGAAATTCTATCTTTGGAAATTTTTGTGTTCTTATAATCGTCGTTTCGATGTAATCTTTGTAGAATCCGAGACGTAAATCACAACGAAATTCACGTTTGAACGATATATTATCCTAGACTCTCGATTCGTTGTTACGCTCTAAGCTCGTTAAGCTAATTGGAACTATTAAAATAATGAGATTCGGATCCAAATTCTCGCAACTCGAAAAGCTTTGTGAAACGAATAAACGTTTAAAGATTTAATCCTTATAAATATGGTTAGTTATAAATTGTTTAGTTAATTAAATTAATTAATTTTACAATGTAAAAGGTTTATTTTTAAAATAATCTAGTTAGACTCGTTAGATTTTAAAGTTAGTAAACTAACCTAGTTAGTTTGTTTCATAAAGTTAGTTTTCTTACTAAACAAAATAACACAACACTAGTTTTAATTAAAGCCTAGGGGTTATTTGAGTAATTAATCGAAACTTTAAACTACAGGGACTATTTATGTATTTCCTGAAAGTTTCATGTGTTGAAACAAAAAGAATTTAATTCAAAAAAAATAAATGCAGACCCGAAGGATCGAACCCGGGTCGCTTATCTCACAAACACACGCGCAGACCACTCCACCGCTGCACTCATATTGTTTACAATCAGCACCATTAATCCTTTAAACACTCGCCCAAACAAGCCCACCAGCGCGCATAAACGGATCAGCCCCTTTACCAGCTCGTTTTGAGCGCGATTTTGTGATCTTTTTGAGTTTTAAACTCACTTATAACATTAATTACACAACTACAACCTAACTCAAACCTTCTCCTATAAATACCAAGCTAATCCAAGCTCAAATCACTTTACAAACTCATCCAAATCACTCTCAAATCATCCAAAAACGCAGCTGCAAATTGATGTTCGAGCAGATTCATCCAACTTCACAAAAGTGAGCATATCTCACTCGTTTCTTGTCTGTTTTTGCTCAATCTTTTTCCTATGTGCTTGGTTTGACCTTAGCTTCGATTCCATGGGTTTTTCACAGTAAATAAGTCCCTGGAACTCCGGCAAAAAGGCTCCAAAGTCCACTGATTGTTGTTGTTTCCATGAAATCTTTGTTAAACTAACCAAACTTGGTTAGTTGGGCTTAAAAAAAGGTTGAGACACTTAAAATCAGAGGATTAAACCTCATAAACTTTCTGTTTTAGTTAGGGTTCTACCCACAAGAAGTGTTCAAGCTTGAAGCTTGGTAAAAGTGTGATGGTTAGTCTAGCTTGGGCTATCTTTCATGAATATCCACTCACTTCTTTATGTTTTCTCATAGAATAGTTGTTCATTTCATTTCTTATGTAAGTTCAAGACCCTCCTTGAATGTTTTTACATCAAGTGTAATGGTGAACATTGGAGGTACCTAAATGGGAGCTTGTTCTTTCTACCTCATGTATGATTTCTATGACACTTTGTGGTGCCTAAATGAAGACCTTAGTCTTCTACCTCAAGCTTGACATATATGATATACTATAACCTAAGTAATACTTATATAATATTCAAACAAACCGAACCCTTGATGATGAACAAGTGGTCATTGTCAAGTTAGTAAGTATACCATCTAAACATCATTTGTAATGGATGATTATTTTCCTATGTTTATTTTATCATGCTATTTAAACTCCAAATCCCTAGAACCATATGTAAACACTTCTTAAACTCCAAATCGAACGCATTCAACTTTCTAGTCTCAACAACTTCGTCACTTTGGATAATTGGAAAGCATATGCAATTTTGTGAGTATACTCGAACCCATTTTACCTTTAAACACTCTTGGGTGCAACATGTATTCTATGTAAAAACACAAAAACACTTGAAACTCTTTGAATCACACTCTATCCATTGAAACATGTTAATCTCCCGCTAGACTATTGGGAGTGAAACTTGAACAATTTGATGCTTGTTAATCTCGTATGCTACGTAAACTATTTGTGTTGATATATGCTCACTTTGCTAGCCCACCTTAACAATTATAGCGCTATAAGATTAACGCACCGCCCGTTAGACTTGGGGTATTGTTATGTTAAACATGTTACCTCCCGCTACTCTATTGGGATTAGACTATTTTAACGCGTTGTATACTTGGGTTTGAACATTTTGTTACACAATCTCAGCGTACTAGTAACTTGCATATTGTTGTTCATGTTGGATACGAGCACGTTAAACAATTTTATTCTATGTTATACTATGTATCAAACTTGTATACTCGCCAACTTTTGTTGATATATTTTAATACATGTTGCAGGATGATAGACAAGATGATGCTAAGTGAAGAAACAAGATTTAAGTGGACTTAGAAACACACCTAGATTAAATTATTTTGTTGTTGCATATTCGAAACAATGTTGTTTACGTTGAATTCTTGTATTATACCTTAGCAATTTATGAAATCCAATTTAATTTATATTGTCACATAGTGTTATGATGTTTTGAGCAATTTGTTCGTCTCATCCCGATGTTTCCGCCATCGGTTGGGGTGTGACAGATTGGTATCAGAGCCATAACTATAGGGAATTAGGAAAAGTAGGAATGTTTTTTCCTAGTCTATAGTTTTAGAGCCTTATTCTTATGTTTTGCTTGAAACTACATGCATGCCACTTTAGGTGTTTCTTACTTATTCCCTTTGAGCGTTTTAAACGTATATGTCGTTTTATCCTTGTGTACCATACTTGACATGCTATTCCTATGTGTTAATACTTGTTTTATTATGTGTTAATATTTGTTTTTATATTTCATTTTTATGTGCCATTCTCGTCAAGTTTATACTTGTTTATATATTCTTCAACATACTCTTTTCCTCATACATTTTACTCGACTATTCTAAATCCGCAAACACTCATATTATACAAACGAGACAACTTCACGAACGTGAAACCTACAATTTGGTGAACGACTCTCAATCTACCTATTCTTTTTACATGTGATTCGTCATCAAGTTAGGAGTGAAGTCCTCACCTTGATGAAGAATTTTAATTTCAAATTCTAGTGGACCCTCGTCAACATGGCGAAATCACATTTTGACCCGACGAGTACCAACCACACTTAGGGCACGAAATCGTCAAGTTAGGGGTGAAACCCGCATCTTGTCGACTAGTCCCACTCCTTGATTTTCATAAATTCTGCCAAGTCTCGAATTTTCGATTGAATTGGAACATGTAGTAACCGGAAGGGTGGATACCGTTAACCGACGTGTCGGTGAGAGTACACCACCTATTAGGGCAAAGCATGCTTCCAAAATTCAAAAGAACTTTTCGACCACTTTGGTTAGTCAAAGTTCCGTGTTGGAACCATCCAAGTTTTAATCGAATTTACATTTTACCATTCTTAACTTTATTTGTTGTAATCCTCTCTTTTCAAATTCAAGTTATTTTTGAGATTTCACCTTTTGTGCATACATCATACTATTACTTTTCATATAACTACACATTATTAATCTCACGTAATTTTATTTACACATTTGCAACAACAAATGGAGACATGTCACCAACATAGGAGTGATTCCCTTACCTTAACGATTAACTCTGATTCTTTTCCTCATCTTACAACGATCTCACCAACGTGTTGGGGGTGATTCCCTTACCTAGGTGATCGTTACCTAAACTTTCTTTAGTAGACTATATTATATAAACATGATTATGTTTATATCTAAATCGTTTATCATTAGTCAAATCTCTAATTATTTTAAAATGCATTGGTTATATAAACAACTTTTTTACACTTCAATCTATTTTCATATAGCTCACACACACAAAATTCTTAACTTTTACCATGAACGCTTATTCCTCGATTTTCAAAATTTCACGAAATGCTACTTATCAACTTAGCAGGTCTAATAAATCCATTGCCCACGAAATTTCGTATTCCACGTAATTACTAAAACACACTCATCTCGCATCACTATACTAAAGATTGCATTTTTTTAATCAAACCAATTTATCATTCAAAATATTACAAATATTATTCTATCGTTTACCAAAACTCTTTTCAAAATCACCAAAATATTTTATTAAGAACACCTTTCAGGATCACTAAGCTCAAATACCAAATTTCTTTTCTAAGGAGCAACATTTTCACAAGAACCTATAAACTTCGAATTTCTTCATTAATGAAAAGTTATTTAAAACAAGGTAATCTTAGTTACTTCTAGAGCCTTTTCAACCATTATTCAATACATTAATTGAGTTTAAAACACGTGGGCAAGGAAACTTCGTAGGAACCAACAAATTTTTAACTATATCAATTCTTTTAAAACCATAGTAGCATTTCCATTCTTTTACAAAGTACAACTCACATAATCAACAGATGTTTTATACTCTCTTTACATCCACAAACTAGATTCTATATTTCATGTTAACTCAATCTATTTTGATTTAATTAAACTTCACGTTTTGCTCAAACAACTATACATGCATACCATCTTATGTGTTTTAGCTTACACCTCACAACAATTTCACATATACTACTCATTTTTTTTTTCTTTTTATACTCAAAATTTCTTGATCTGTTACGTACTTAAATTCGTATATTTCAATTAATGTCATATACAAAATCCTTTATTTATTACACTCATATTCGTATTTATACATCTTATGTCTACACTTATATTTATACTTACACATTGATGTTTATTTCCATGTCCACATTCATACATTTTACATTATATACTCATGCTCACGAATTTTACATTTACATTATACTTATATCCAAGTTTATATTCATATTAATACAATTATACTGACACTCACGTTTATCCATTTACGTTTACACTAAATATCATATTCGTGTTTACACTCCCATACATACTTAAACATTTTATTCATACTTAAACATTCATGTTTTAAACTTATATATCCATGCTCATACTCGTACATTTATACTCGTACTCATCACAATACATTTTATACTCATATTTATACGATTTATGTTATACTCGTACTCATATATATATATACTCTCGTTTATACGATTTATGGTTATACTCACATCCATTCATTCATGCTCAAATTTGTACTCCCATTTATACTCTCTTTTCATACACGTTATGCTTGTGCTCATACTCTTGTCATGCATTTTGTGTTTATGCTCACATGCGTATTCATAATTAAACTTATACTATGCTCCTGCTTTCTTCATACTCAAAATTTATACTCTCGCATCTATACGCGAGCGAAACCCGAGGGATTCGCTTACGTTGGTCTTAAACTATTTGGAGCGCAAACATGCTTATATGCTACATTTCTATACACACGCGATCTTATTTTCAAAATTTATGTATACCTTAATTCATACGCAACTAGTACAAGCTATGTGGATCATGCGACGATCAATATAATCACGGGTGCACACGAGATTATGATGATAGGCGTATGAGAACCATAGAGTGTACTACTGCGTATGGTAAAAAACGGATGTAACATGGTCGAAACATGGTGGATACGCCGCTGGTACATCCTATATATAAGTGTTTCCACCATATTACTAAACTTTCGCAGAACGTGCCATGAGTAATTTAGTGCTTTGCAAACCTTTGGACCTAAATCAAACTTTAAACAACTCACAAGCGCATTATATCCGATTATCCACGACGAGACTTCATTCTTAACGCGCTACTTTCATCTATCCAATACTTATGCCATTCTTATACTTGCATTCTTTAAGAGTCAATCGTTCACTTCTATACTCATATTATTCTCCATTATCCTTTTCGTTATTACGAACCCCGTTCCCAATCAAGCCTGTTTCAACGTTTAAATCCTAACTTATCTACTTGCCTTTAAAACCATCTTCCTATTCTTTACTCTTGTGTAAACATACTTAGTAAACCGATATCATTCTATTTAAAGTACCCAAACTTCTCGTTCCTCTTAATGAACATTTTTTTCAAATATGTGATTTCATGTAATCCTTAAAACTTTCTATGCAAACTACCCCACTTTCATCAAATACAAACCGTTAAGATTCAAAGATCTCCTTCGGGAATACAATACGCTTTTTAATCAACTCCAAATTTTGTTATTCAAAAACTTATTTAACTTGTTTTACCTATACACGTTTCACTCACGCTTATGCCCCAAAACCATTTTAGCCAAACAAATTCTCCCACAAACCTATTTTGTTGTTCTCCAAAATTCCTCACTTTTCAAACATTTCAAAAACTCCAAGTCTCATTTTTTCGCCTTTTCCAAAAACGCTTTCAAGGCTTCCTCTAAAATAAATTTCGGGACGAAATTTCCTAAAGGATGGGAGACTGTAACGCCCTGCATTTTCATACTTTCTATATTTGGAAACCCTTGCTTGAAATTCTATCTTTGGAAATTTTTGTGTTCTTATAATCGTCGTTTCGATATAATCTTTGTTGAATCCGAGACTTAAATCACAACGAAATTCACGTTTGAACGATATATTGTCCTAGACTCTCGATTCGTTGTTACGCTCTAAGCTCGTTAAGCTAATTGAAACTATTAAAATAATGAGATTCGGATCCAAATTCTCGCAACTCGAAAAGCTTTGTGAAACGAACAAACGTTTAAAGATTTTATCCTTATAAATATGGTTATTTATAAATTGTTTAGTAAATTAAATTAATTAATTTTACAAATTAAAAGGTTTATTTTTATAGTAATCTAGTTAGACTCGTTAGATTTTAAAGTTAGTAAACTAACCTACTTAGTTTGTTTCATAAAGTTAGTTTTCTTACTAAACAAAATAACACAACACTAGTTTTAGTTAAAGCCTAGGGGTTAATTTGAGTAATTAACCGAAACTTTAAACTACAGGGACTATTTATGTATTTCCTGAAAGTTTCATGTGTTGAAACAAAAAGAATTTAATTCAAAAAAAAAAAAAATAAATAAATGCAGACCCTTAGGATCGAACCCGAGTCGCTTATCTCACAAACACACGCGCAGACCACTACACCGCTGCCCTCACATTGTTTACAATCAGCACCATTAATCCTTTAAACACTCGCCCAGACAAGCCCACCCGCGCGCAAAAAGGGATCAGCCCCTTTACCAGCTCGTTTTGAGCACGATTTTGTGATCTTTTTGAGTTTTAAACTCACTTATAACATTAATTACACAACTACAACCTAACCCAAACCTTCTCCTATAAATACCATGCTAATCCAAGCTCAAATCACTTTACAAACTCATCCAAATCACTCTCAAATCATCCAAAAAACGCAGCTGCAAATTGATGTTCGAGCAGATTCATCCTATTTCACAAAAGTGAGCATATCTCACTCGTTTCTTGTCTGTTTTTGCTTATTCTTTTTCCTATGTGCTTGGTTTGACCTTAGCTTCGATTCCATGGGTTTTTCACAGTAAATAAGTCCCTGGAACTCTAGCAAAAAGGCTCCAAAGTCCACTGATTGTTGTTGTTTTCATGAATTCTTTGTTAAACTTAACCAAACTTGAGTTTTCTCATCTCAAACCTATGTCCTAATGCTCATAATCAAATGAATGGTTAGTTGGGCTTAAAAACAAGGTTGAGACACTTAAAATCAGAGGATTAAACCTCATAAACTTTCTGTTTTACTTAGGGTTCTACCCACAAGAAGTGTTAAAGCTTGAAGCTTGGTAAAAGTGTGATGGTTAGACTAGCTTGGGCTATCTTTCATGAATATCCACGCCCTTCTTGATGGTTTCTCATAGAATAGTTGTTCATTTCATTTCTTATGTAAGTTCAAGACCCTCCTTGAATGTTTTTACATCAAGTGTAGTGGTGAACATTGGAGGTACCTAAATGGGAGCTTGGTCTTCCTACCTCATGTATGATTTCTATGACACTTTGAGGTGCCTATATGAAGACCTTAGTCTTCTACCTCATGCTTGACATATATGATGTACTATAACCTAATTATACTTATATAGTATTCAAACAAACCGAACCCTTGATGATGAACAAGTGGTCATTGTCAAGTTAGTAAGTATACCATCTAAACATCATATGTAATGGATGGTTATTTTCCTATGTTTATTATTTCATGCTATTTAAACTCCAAATCCCTAGAACCATATGTAAACACCTCTTAAACTCCAAATCGAACGCATTCAACTTTCTAGTCTCAACAACTTCGTCACTTTGGATAATTGGAAAGCATATGCAATTTTGTGAGTATACTCGAACCCATTTTACTTTTAAACTCTTTTGGGTGCAACGTGTATTCTATGTAAAAACACAAAAACACTTGAAACTATTTGAATCACACTCTATCCATTGAAACATGTTAATCTCCCGCTAGACTATTGGGAGTGAAACTTGAACAATTTGATGCTTGTTAATCTCGTATGCTACGTAAACTATTTGTGTTGATATATGCTCATTAACTTTGCTAGCCCACCTTAACAATTATAGCGCTATAGGATTAACGCACCGCCTGTTAGACTTGGGGTATTGTTAAGTTAAACATGTTACCTCCCGTTACTCTATTGGGATTAGACTATTTTAACGCGTTGTATACTTGGGTTTCAACATATTGTTACACAATCTAAGCGTACTAGTAACTTGCATATTGTTGGTGCACCGAATGTCTGTTAACTACGTCTATATCGAGTCTTAGGTCTAGATAGGTTGTATGGAGTCGAAAAACAGGTTTTGTAAAGTTAGAAGTTAATTTCGCCCCAAATGACATCTGTGTCATTTGGAGCGAAATCAGTTAGTCTTGTAATTTCGCTCCAGTGTACACATTAGAGGTAATTTCGCTCATAGGGTCAGCTAGGGCGTTTCACTCATATGGTTACCTGGTGATTTCGCTTATTAGGTCACATGGTGATTTCACTCATGCAGTTTGGAGCGAAATCAGCCAGCTTATAAATACCTCATGTGTGATCTTCATTTGTAACGTTGGAGCGAGATTAGGTCATGTGCTAGGTGACAAAACTCTGTCAAAATCAATTCAGAAAACATTAATAGAAAAGGAATTAAAGAGGAAAAGCTGTTGTTACTTTGTATACACTGATTCCGCCTTTGTACGCAAAGATAAACTGCCTTAACTGACTATTTAGGGTCATACAACGGTCCAACACATATTGTTGTTCATGTTGAATACGAGCACGTTAAACAATTTTATTCTATGTTATACTATGTATCAAACTTGTATACTCGCCAACTTTTATTGATATATTTTAATACATGTTGCAGGATGATAGACAAGATGATGCTAAGTGAAGAAACAAGATTTAAGTGGACTTAGAAACACACCTAGATTAAATTATTTTGTTGTTGCATATTCGAAACAATGTTGTTTACGTTGAATTCTTGTATTATACCTTAGCAATTTATGAAATCCAATTTAATTTATATTGTCACATAGTGTTATGATGTTTTGAGCAATTTGTTCATCTCATCCCGATGTTTCCACCATCGGTTGTGGTGTGACAAAGCAGCCCTGAGGGTTTCTGATACTCTACCTGGACTTTCACACAAGTCAAACACTTGCTCACATACGTCGCGATGTTAGCCTTCATCTTCGGCCACCAATACAAAACCTTGAGGTCCTGATACATCTTATCAAAACCCGGATGAACGGAGTATCAAGATTTGTGCGCTTCGTCCATCACAAGATTTCTAAGGTTACCAAAAAACGGAATCCATATCCGTTCGATAAAATAATAAATGCCATCAGATCTCTTCTTAAGTCGTTTCTCCATGCCTCGTAAATACTCAGCTTCAATGTTTTCTTCCTTCAATGCTTTAGTCTGAGTCGAACGGATCTGATCAGGAAGGTTTGAATGAATGGTGCGCTGTAAGGCTCGCACACGCTTAGGTTTCGTTTCCTTTCTACTAAGGGCATTAGCTACCACGTTAGCTTTACGCGGGTGATACTTGATTGCGCAGTCGTAGTCGTTCAAGAGTTCTTGTAACACCTCCTAAAATCATGTCCAATGATGTATTAACACGTGTAATAAACCCTAATGAAGTCAAAGGTTGAATTTAAGGGACTAATTTTTCGAAAAATCAAAAACTTTAATTATGAAAGGACTGGAAGTGTTAGCATACCTAAAATAAATTTCTAGATAACCTATCACGATGATTATATTCACAAATTAGCCACTTTTCGATTAAGTGTAGCCGTTTGCGTAATTAGTTGAAAGTTTGCGCAATAAAGGGTTAAAAGCGTCAACATGTTAATTCTTACCTCTGAGTGACCTTTCAACAAACCGGGAGCTTCATGATATTCGATTATACTCTCGGGAATGCCAATTATTGGCCGTCTAAGGTTTTTATGCCTATAAGTAAAGCTACGCGCAACTTTGCAAATTCAAAGGGCTAAAAGTGTCAATATGTTTAATTATACCTCTGAATGACCTTTTAGCGAACCCAACGCATCGTGATGTTTAATAATACTTTCAAGAATACCTAATATGGATTTGATGAGGCTTCAATGCTATTAAATGATGAGATGCGCAAGTTTGCGCAATAGAGGGACCTAAAGCGTCAACTTTTGAATCTACGCCTTTTGGTGACCAATTAAGCGAGCGAGAGTGTAGTAATATTTAAGTATATTCTTGGGAATGCCCATTATGGGCCATGGAAGGCTTGGATGTCAGTAAACGACATTTCGTGCTACTTTGCGCAATTAAAGGACTATTTGCGTCAAACTGCTAAAGTATGCCGATTCGTATGGTAACGGACCGCCCGGAATATGATCATGAGTTAATCATTCCTATTTATCCTTTATATAGCTTAGATATAGGCTTAGAGATGTTTGGTGCGCAAAAATAAACTTTTAAGTCTTGCAGGGACTAAAAGTGTCAAAAAGTGCACAAGTTTGCATTTTCGCGCATATCTCACATTCTGAATATCTCCGGACACCCAAAACTTATGTAAGCACTAAAATATTTTATTTTAGTGTTTGGCTTGATAAAATTCCATTCGTCGCGTAATTTGGTTCGTTTTTCGCGTCCGTCCGTGTTTCGTCGTAATTAGCCGAACAACGTGACCGTACGACCAAACGAACCGACATCCAGCATGTTTTTGAGCATGTTTCATGTTCCCTATGCTTAGGCATCATTGTAGAGCCTTAAAAATGGTTTAACGGGCCTTAAATGAGTCAGAATGACATTAATCTGGTGCAGGGGCCAAATGTGACAAATACTTAAAGTTTGTGTATGTTGTACAGGCCCACCGTATACAGGACCTTACGGTCCGTATACTGATACCCAGCAACAGAAACTGAAAACCAGCCTTGGTTTTGCTCTTTGTCTCACATATTTGATACTAGGGGTTGGTTTTAGTGCACCCATGGTTTTCTAAAACAAGGGGCGCACTTGTAGGGCTGAGATTGAATCCCGTTTATCGAGGAACGATCCTAGCGGCTCTCAAAAACCTATATATACCCCCTTGATTAATGGCTCTCCTTGCTCATTCACTTCCAATCTTGCTTTCCTACTCAAATCTGAGGATCCTTATCTTGTGGAACCTCCTTTTGAGTTATCTTCTGTCCTTTGGACCCTTCGTAAGTGTTCCTTCATGCTTAGTTCTTTTGTTTGGCATTTATAGCCGAAAAGTCAAACGTTTTCGATAAACTCTTTGACTTTTAAATAGTTGAGTCATTGTTCACAACGAACATGGCTACGTGACCGTAATTAGGTAGGTGTTTAACCCTCAAAAGGGCACCTCCTAATTACCACGTTTACTTAGTTAAATTGTCGGGTCAAATAAAAGTCAAACGGGTTAGTTTTAAATGAAATTCATAACTATTGATATAAAAGCTATAAAATCAGTTTTCTCACTTTAATAACTTGGTAAATATTAGTTGAACATGCCTAAGCATGATTCAACCCAACAATTCTAAGTATAGGCTCGGTTCGGAACCGAAAGTCGCAAAAGTTGACTTTTGCTTTGACTTTCAGTTCTGACCCGATTTAGTTTAGTTTAGATATGCTTTAGGATTTAATTAGGACTATATTATAGGTTAGTATAACCCTCCGAGGTTATACAACTTGGTTCCAAAGAAATCCTAGTTCTTGCATGTTTCCGTTATATGCTTAAATGTTGACCATTATGCCCTTTTGACCCTAAAACAAGAATTTTGGAAAATGTGAGAGGACAATAATCTTTATTACTGATTTATAAACATGTCCCTAAAATTTGGCATCAGTTTGAGCTCTAGATTAGGAGTTATGCTCATTAGCGTAAATGAAAAGCTTTTTATTAATTAAACGACATAATTAGCATAAAGCCTATCTAAACCCAATTTTTGATTCCAAACTTTTTACCCACTGATATAGAATAATATTTTGGGATTTTTGGAGATTTTTATTTATTTTAGGCTGAGCATAACATAGGGTTCTAAGCTTAATTCGGTAGTTGTCGGTTTTGCCATTTTGGGCTATAAAATGAGTTTTACAAATCCTTTTGATATCAAACCTTTTTCTACTAATCTAATATGACAAATAGAATATTTTAATCCTTCTGGAATAATAAAAATATCAGCTTTTCTTATAAAACCCCGAAATCGCTTAAAACCGTCTTTTTACGCGTTTTAAACGCATAGTATGTATTAAAACCATTATATATATAAGACTTAATACCTACTGATATTTTAAGTAAAATTTATATATTTTAACAGTAAAGAAAAGTTTTAAAATCAGATTCTCTAATTTTGACCTTTTAAGCTTATGTGAAACTACCAAGATGCCCCTACGACGCATAGTTAGGTTATAAATAGTAAATTTCACCTATATGCTATACCCTACTGTTATAACTTATTAAATTAAGTATTTTTACAAATTATATCAGACCTGAAACTCAGATTTATAATTAAACTCTTTTATAACCTTTTAAATGACAAAAATTCCCCTCCGGGACATAATTTGGTTTTAAATTCCTTTTGGGCATAATGGAAGATATCCTACTGATATCACAACATATTTAAGGCATATTAACTTAGGAAACTTGTTCATGAATCTTTTGGTTACCCGTTACGCACTTTTCGCGTTCGGGTCGGCTTATGTAACTAGTTTGCATAAATTAGCCGAAACGGGTCAAACCTTATCATTTTTATCTCAAAATCCAGAATGTGTTTAGTTTACCCTCATTACACAAGTATACAAGCTTGTCGGGTCTAAACTACATTCAAATCCAGTTCTCGCTTAATCGTGTGTTTTGAACCGTATCCTCCCTTAAAACTAACCGGTCTAAGCATAGGCTTAATTAAGACCCGTTAGGAATCTAATAGGTTATTAAAAACCTTCGTTCCAGATTTAGGAGCCCAGTAAAAGCTATCTGTACTTGCTTGGTGGTATACGGCTAGGATAAATTGTATAAATTTGCTCAGGTAAATACTCTTAACTTATTTTCCCTATACGGGCTTGGGATACGGTATTATAATAATATCGCTTGGTCGGGTATGTAGTCATTTAAATCGTATTATGATTGATGTATTTACATAACCCGTTTTATTCTGTATTATTTGGTGTATGGCCTTTGGGGGTTAAATAACCATGTCCCGGATATCCTTGGCATCATTCATAGAAATGGCCACGACCTAAGCACGGGGTGTAGGCGTACACCTGACAGATGCATGTGTAAAAACTGGTAGCCCACTTAAAGGAAATAACCTTGTGGGTATTATACCTGTGGCGTGTTAGTTAATCTAGACCGGCCCTACAAACTGGCTCTGACGGACGACAAATAAGTAAAACTGTATACAAGATTATTTTTAATAATTGTCCCAAGTTATAAAAGAATTTTTGTGCCATGTGCATCCAAATCAATTTTCTAAAACATTTTCAAAATGAGCAGTTAATTGTATTTACCAGTGTAAACTGACGTATTTTCCAAAAAGGCTAAGTGCAGGTACTAGACGAAATAGGCTGGCTACTCCTGGCATCGTTAATTAAGTCTCGCAAGCTCTAGATGCTAAAGTCTGTTGAACAAAGTTTCTTTTATCTTTCAATCCTCATGTGGATCCATTACATTCCGTTTATAATACTTTGATATTACTTTATATCGGATCGCAATAAAATTTTCTTTTGCTTCTGCTGTGCAATTAAATTGTGTTGTTTGACTATGATGATAACAAATACGTCACGAAACTCCCCACCGGGCCCACCGGTAATACGTGGAAATATCGGGGTGTGACAGTTCTACCCAGCGACGTTGTCGCATATTCAATTCCTTTTGATCCAAAATATGCTGAAGGCTCCTGTGATCGGTGTAGATGGTGCATTTGGTACCATAGAGATAATGCCTCCAGATTTTTAACGCGAAAACCACGGCTCCCAGCTCCAAGTCATGCGTTGTGTAATTCTTCTCGTGAACCTTCAATTTTCGAGAGGCAAAGGCTATCACTTTCTCGCGTTACATCAACACGCAACCGAGACCCAGAATGGAAGCATCGCAATATACCACGAAATCCTCGGTACCTTCAGGCAGGGAAAAAATTGGTGCACTACAGAGTTTCTGTTTCAAAAGTTGGAAAACATCCTCCTGCTTTGCTCCCCAAGAATATACCACACCTTTCTGTGTCAACGAGGTAAGAGGTTGAGCAATCTTCGAGAAATCCTTGATAAATCTTCGATAATACCCAGCGAGACCAAGAAATTGTCGCACCTCCGAATGATTCTTTGGTGCCGCCCAATTCCTGATAGCATCAATCTTAGCAGGATCCACGTGTATCCCTGATTCATTAACAATGTGTCCAAGGAAATGCACTTCTCGTATCCAGAAGTCACACTTAGAGAACTTCGCTTAGAGTTGCTCCTTCCTCAGAAGCTCCAAAATAAGACGCAAGTGTCGCTCGTGGTCCTCCTTGCTCTTAGAGTAGATCAAGATGTCATCAATAAACACAATAATGAATTCGTCAAGATACGGCTTGCACACACGATTCATATGGTCCATGAAGACTGCTGGCGCGTTCGTCAACCCGAATGGCATAACCGAAAACTCATAATGGTCGTACCGTGTTCTAAAAGCTGTTTTAGGGACATCCTCCTCTCGGACTCTTATCTGATGGTAGCCCGATCTTAAATCGATTTTCGAGTAGTAACTTGACCCTTACAACTGGTCAAACAAGTCGTCGATACGCGGTAACGGATAGCGGTTCTTGACTGTCACCTTGTTGAGTTCTCCATAATCTATACACATACGAAAGGACCCGTCATTCTTCTTCATAAAAAAAACTGGGGCTCCCCAAGGAGATGAACTGGGTCGGATAAAACCTCTATCCAACAGTTCTTGAAGTTGATTAGATAACCCTTGCAACTCTCCTGGTGCAAGACGATAAGGAGCACGGGCAATCGGAGCTGCTCCTGGCATAAGGTCAATCTGGAATTCCACCTGGCGATGTGGAGGTAAACCAGGTAACTCCTCAGGAAACACGTTAGAAAACTCATAAACTACTGGAAGGTCCTCAATCTTCTTCTCTTCAGGTTGCGAATCGGTAACAAGAGCTAGAATAGCAGGGTAGCCCTTTCGTAGACACTTCTGGGCTTTCATGGCTGAGATGATGCCGACCATGGCACCACTACGATGAGCTTGAACCGACAACGATTCCCCACTGTGGAGAGGGATACGCACGATTTTCTCTTTACAAAGAATTTCCGCTTGATGCTTAGACAACCAATCCATACCAACGACCACATCAAAACTTCCAAGGATGACGGGGAATAGGTCAATGTCGAACACTTGACCCATGAGATCAAGTTTACAACCAAAAATAACATGAGAAGCTTCAATCGATTTACCATCAGCTAATTCTATTACATGCTTATTTACAAGAGTTGTGGGAGTCAACCCTAACTGATGACTGAACCCCAAAGACACATAACTCCAATCGGCACCAGAGTCGAATAAAACAGAAGCAAAAAGATCGTTCACAGAAAACGTACCGGTCACAACGTTGCCATCATTGCGAGCTTCCCAAGCACCAATAGTAAATACTCTTCCACGCGCCCCATTCCCACCATTGTTCCTATTGTTGTTATTCCCAATATTGTTGTTGTTGCCAGCATTCTGGTTAAGCTGAGGGCAATCCCGCCTAAAGTGACCCTCGTCTCCACACTGAAAACAGCCCATACGATTTCCCTGATTCTGTTGAGGTTGTTGCCTCTCCTGTTGCTGCGGCTGCTTTGGAAGCCATACCCTACAATCTTTAGCCATATGACCCACCTTGTTGCACCTGTGACATACCCGGGTGCACGGCCTGCGATGGTGGAACATACACTTATTACACTTTGGTAGCTTTCCCGCGTAGGAACCCTGATTTGAATTGTTGCTCTGATTCTGATTCACAGAAGACGACTGGCTAAAACTGTGGTTGAGATTGTTGTCTGCCCTTTTCTGTGACTGATTCACGTTGGACACCTTGTCCACTTAATTCCACTTACGTTTGCTGTCAGTGGCAGGAGTAGTAGCCGTAGCAGTAGTGACAGTGGTAGAAACACGCGGTGGTAGTGAGCCACGCTCCACCTCCTGGTCTGTGATCTTGTGTGCTAAGCGGGTGACCTGAGCTAAATTGTTGAGAATTGTTGCAATAACGAAAAGCTTCACCTGTGGGGCCAATCCCTTGATGTATAGCTCGATTCTTTGGTGTGGGGGTCGTGATAAGTTCGGGCACATAATAGCTAACTCATGAGACCGTTTTGCGTATGCCTCAATCTCAGACCCCCACCATCTTCAGATCATAGTATTCATTCTCAAGTTTCTCAATCTCATCACGAGGACAATACTCCTCCCTCATCAACTCCTTAAAATCGTCCCAAGTAGTGGCATTCGCCATGTCGATACCCAACATCTGGACCTAGGCATTCCACCATGTCAAGGCACCATCCTGGAGTGTGCCTGAAGCATACTTCACTATGTCCCCGACATGACAATTACACATTGCAAACACTGATTTGGCTTTCTCAAACCAACGCAGGAGTCCCACAACCCCTTCAGTCCCACTGAATGTCTGTGGCTTACAATCCATGAATGTCTTGAAAGTGCAAGCAGGCGGATGGTTTTGATTTTGATGTGCTTGTTAACCTAATGGACGAAAGAAAATACAACACATGAGTAAGGGTTGTGTACGCGACACAAGAATAAAGAGTATTTGGCACATTTTGTACCAGCCTGATAAGCCGCTAGGGCTTCAGCCACACGGGTCTTGATGAGATCAGTCAATTCGGCTTGGGTCATCGAATGTGACCACGACCATGTCCTCATCCACTCATGATTCTATATAAGAAAAGGAAAGGTTAAGGGTCGAGATAAGGTAGGAGTCAAGCCTCACAATGACTTCTACAGACTACTGAGTTTACTTCAGACAACAAAGCGGAATCCCTTCCACGCTCGTTAGGCCTTACTAGGATTTACATGCACCCCACATTACTATTATGTGTGCACCCATAATAGAAATGCGATTTGCATGTTTATCTCAGCTCCTCCCAACTCAAGCTAAAAGGTTCCTCAAATTCTCACAACAAGACAGACCACCACAAACAAAAACCACAAAAATCTAACGGGATATCGCACTGTGACTCTATCAATCACATAACTCAGGTAAATACACATGAATTCAGTCTGAAATGCTAAGTGTGTGCAATCGCATGCAACATTGTACATAAGTGTATACTAGATATACTATGCAATAAGTAAACGAGAGACGAACCTTGCAATCTGAAGCTGAGTGTCATGGTCGCTTTCTGAACTGTTTGGTTATAGTCTGGTTTTATAAAAATGTTTTAAAACCTAGTTCACTATAACCAATGGCTCTGATACCAAACTGTTACACCCCCAAAGTACCACATGGGGTAACCCCACTAGGCGTGTGACGTACCAGGATCTAGCCACCAATCACATTGAACTAACCATAGGTGTTTAACAAAATTCCCATTCATTAAATAAAACATTCATAAAACATATTCCAAGTTAAATAGTGTCAGCGGAAGCAAATAGCAAAACACTGTTCAAAGGTTTCAAAAACCAAAGTATCTGAAGTCAGTAAACAAGTCTTGTAAACCCAAGCGACACGACCCATGACCACTCCAGCCATCCAGATAGCAAGTTCCCATCCAAAGTACCTAACGACCTGCAAGCATGCAACAAGTGTGTCACACCCCGATATTTCCACGTATTACCGGTGAGCCCGGTGGGGAGTATCGTGACGTAGTTGATATCATCATAGTTAAACAACACAATTTAAATGCACAGCGGAAGCAAAAGATAATTATATTACAACCGAATGAGAATATCAAAGTATTAAAAACGGTATGTAAAGGGATCCACAGGCGGATCAAAATAAAAGAAAACTGTTCAACAGACTTTAGGCATCTAGAACTTGCAAGATTCCCTATTGACGCCCTGAGCTCCCAGCCAATTACGTACAGTACCTGTCACTTAACCTTTTTGGAAAATATGTCAGTTTTCACTGGTAAATACAATTTAACTGACTCATTTTGAAAACGTGTAGAAAATTGATTTGAATGCACAAGGCACAAAATATTTTATAACTTGGGACAATTTTATTAATAAAAATCTTGTATCCGATTTACATGTTTGTCCAACATATAGGGCCGGTGATAATACAAGCCGGTCAAAATTAATAGACATACCACAAATATATTCTCACAAGAAGACACCCTTACGAGTGAGTATATGCTTTACATAAGCAACAGGAG
This sequence comes from Helianthus annuus, assembly GCF_002127325.2. NCBI lineage: Eukaryota > Viridiplantae > Streptophyta > Magnoliopsida > Asterales > Asteraceae > Helianthus > Helianthus annuus. The sequence continues at coordinate 189,735,829 of NC_035436.2, read as the reverse complement.
GTGTTATGCGTACACCTTGTGCTTACGTTGTGGCCATTCACTTTTTAAATGAGCCAAGGATATCCAGGACACGGTTATTAACCCCCAATATTATTTGTTATCAAGCAATACAGATTAAAACGGGATTATGCAATTTAATCATCTCCGATTAAAAGGTTTCTACACCCAACCAAGCGGTATTTTTATAATACCGTATCCCAAGCCCGTAAAAGGGAAAATAAGTTAAAAGTATTTACCTGAGCTAGCAATGCAATTTATACTCAGCCGTATATCCTAATCAGCAAACACAAGTACCTTTACTGGGGCTCTTAATCTGGAACGAAGGTTTATAATAACCTATTAGATTCCTAACGGGTCTTATTTAAGCCTATGCTTAGACCGGTTAGTTTTAAAGGAGGATACGGTTCAAAACGCATGATTAAGCGCAGACCGGATTAGAATGTGATTTAGACCCGACAAGTACGAAGACTTGTATAATATGGGTAAACTAAACACATTCTGGATTTTAAGATAAAAATGATAAGGTTTGTCCCGTTTCGGCTAATTTATGCAAACTAGTTACATAAGCCGATCCGAGCGCGAAAAGTGCGTAACGGGTAACCAAAAGAGTCATGAATAAGTTTCCTAAGTTAATATGCCTTAAATATGTTGTGATATCAGTAGAATACCTTCCGTTATGCCCAAAACGAGTTTAAGACCATTTTATGCCCCGAAGGGGTATTTTGGTCATATTAAAGGTTATAAGAGAGTTTAAATAATAATCTTGTTTTGGTCAAAAATTACCGAAGCAATTAAGTGATCAAATTAGTTAAGTGAGGTAGTGTGCTGAAAAGTGTGTTGAAAATGTACTGATTATGTTGTTTGGAAAAACAGTGTTCAAGATACGGCTCAGGATATTGAGCTGTATCTGTGATCAAACAATGAGCAAAAAGTAAAGGGGTCGACACGAGATGTACGAGGAAAGCCCTTGATCAATCTAGATCGCCGGCATAAAACCTCGGGAGCTGACAATCGCAGCTGCCTAGTTCTTCTTATTACTTCAAACTTCAGGATACAGTGCAGGATATTGACCAGATCGCTAAGTGTTACAATGATTTGTGTGAGAGTGCAAGTTGCGAGAGAACAAGTGTGTAAGTGTAGTGAGTGTAGCTGTGATGTCCTATTCGATCCGGTATACCCACCTATTTATATTAACCAAATACAAACTGAAATTCCTACAAATATGGGATGCTTTCGAATATTCCATTGTTAACGTTGTAGACCGAGTAATGCGGCTTCAACGTCTTCACTTGAACGACTTGGACCGAGTCTCCTGGAGAAAGGGTCTTTGTGAACGCTGGGCACCTGCACGCGTACTCCTGCACACAACCCGTTAGTAATCCTGAGGATACCATTCAGGATATTATAGATATCCTGAATGAGCATCCCGGACATAAGCAGATATCATTCAATCAAGATATAACTCAAGATATTTCCCAGGATATGAGGAGCTCAGAATTTTACCCATAACAATTGTCCCCAAAAATGTTGCCGTTAAGGATCCTGAGTCCTAACGGTTACATTTTTCACAATAACCGAGGTAATTAAGAGATTGGACCTGATGTTACTGCTTGTAACCGTGCAGCCTATTTCTACTCATTACTCCCCTATATCTTCTCATGTTTACCCCATTTAATCTTTATCAAGAAGAAAAAAGGTAAAACTCTTCTCTCTCTCTCTTCTTATTTCTTTCCTCTACACTATTCCGGCGAAGATATGGCGAGACAGACAAGATCAAGCTCCGATGACTCCGCTCCTTCGTTCATTCACCAAAATATTCTCCAAGATCTGGAGAAGGAAATATGCACCTTCGACAGCGCACATCTGTCAGCCCTTAAAACCTCCGGCATCTTCCCGAAAGGGACGGTGTTCCGGCCATTTGATCGGGAAATCCGATCAGATATGGTCTTTGACGAGTGGATATGCTTCAATGCTTTTCCTTTCACCTTAGGGTTACAGTTTCCGTTTCCCGACTTTATCACCGAGTTCTTCGATACCACAAAAATCTGTTTAGTCAAACAATGCCAATGCTATGGCGAGTCCTGCTTGTTCTTGATCAAATCAAGAACAACCATATTCCTGACCTTTCCATTCATGACCTCCCCTTAGCATATCGGCTTAGATGCCATGGTTCTTGCCGTTTTTTGTTCTATTCTACCTCCGGCGACCCACTGGTACTTCGTGCCACCAGGAATGAGGAGGAATGGAAGTCCAAGTTCTTCTTTGTAAAAAGAGACTCAGTCCCTGGTGGAACGGAATATCCAGTGCAGTGGTTGAGAAAGGGTAGGATTTAGGGCTTTAGGATGATCCTGTTTTGTATCTTGTTCCATATCCTGAACTGATCAATTTTCTTTTTACTGTTTTGTATGCAGCTGATTTTAGGAAGCTAGCACCTCCTCTTGCAGATTCACAGAAAAGGATTGACACTATCAGACTCCTTCCTGAAGCTGAAAGAAGTTTTAACCCGTCTCCACCGTCTCCAAGCCCTCTTTCCAGTGTTAACATGTCTGGTAAGGATCCTGTTCAATATCCTGCATACATGCTTTTATTTGAAATATTTAGGAAAGAATTTTTACTCCCTGTGTGCAGACTCCAGCAAAGTTCCGATCCTCCTTGACCTTGACGAGCTTGACAGTTATCCTACTCCTGTCATGGTCAAGAAAGAGACACCTGCTGCTACCAGCTCCAAGCCACTGCCGGCCCCCAAGGCTAACCCAAGGACCCGTGCTTCCACAGCAAAAAAGAGGAAGGGCTCTGAAATCAGTGCCCCAGGCTCGGAGGGGTTCTCCTATGATGAACTCAGCTTTTCCGACTCCTTAGAGCCCATGACATCCTTCCTCAACAAGGTAATATCCTGCTACATATCCTGCATATATATCCTGATAGGATATACTGATTAATATATTCTGACCCATACCTGAATTTGATGTGCAGGGCCTTCAGCATCTGCTCCACCTGTACAACGATGCCTGCGGTACTGTTGCACTCCACGAAGCCAGGATCAAACAGCTCGAAAGCACAGTTGCTGACCAAGGTGCCATCGCTGAAGCAAAGTCCCGACATTACGAGAGCTTGAAGAAGAAGGTCACCCAAGAGGCTGAGCTCAAAATTGCCACCGCAGAAATGGATCACGAGCAGGCCATGGTTTCTTTCCGGGAAGGGATCAAGGCCTCCGCCATCGTCTCCTTGCTACAAGCTCGCATCAAGATGGCCTACGAGGCCAAGGAGACAGGCCTCGTATGCCCAGCTTGGCCGGTGGACTCTTGGGTGACCAAACTGAAGGAGCTTGGAGGAAAAGCTGTGCCACTCCCTGCAGAAGCCGGTGAGTCCTCCAAGTCAGCAGAGGTGGTGGATCAGGCTGGAGACAAGAAGGATGCTGGAGCGGATGCTGGTGAGGATGCTGGGCAGGATGCTGGTGCTGATAAGCCGGAGAAGGTTGGAGAGGATGCCACTGTGTGAGGGCATCTGAGTGGGCGATGATGGATATTGATGCTTAGGCCGGAGCCCACTTTTTTAGATTTGATGGTTGTGGTCCCTTGAACAATTTACTTTTCTTGTCTTTAAAACAATTTACTTTCCTGCACTTAGACAATATGATGACCAAAGGTGGAGGGATCCTGAGTTTCAGAACGAAGCCCTTGGTTATCAGTTAGTATAGTTTATTTTGAATACTTTTAGCAAGTGAAGGTGGAGGTATCTTGGGTTCCAAGACGAAGCCTTCATTTGTTAAGTAAATATGTTGAAAAACTAATCATGCTTTTGGTGGATGGGTCTCGGTTTGAGACGAAGCTAAAAGCATAATCTTTTGCTATGTTAATAATATAACCCTTTTTTGGCTTTACTCCTTTCATTACATCAATTTTATTTATGAAAATTGTTTTGCTTGAGAATTCTTGGAAATATTATGGGAACATCATCTAAGAATATCCTGACAAGTATTTTAAGAGATATCCTGGTCAGGATATCATAATATAACTTAGGAAATTTAAATCTTCTGAGAAAAGGAAAGATCATACCAAAGATTCCTAAAGAATCAATTCCAATTTTTCACCATAGGAATGTCCCCAGTTCACACTTATAAACTTGGATCCAACCTTTGAATAGTATAATGTCCCCTGTGTATGAAACAAAAATGCAAAAGTATTCATGGTCTGGCTTGAATAAATTCCAAACACCTCGAGGCAAAAACCTTGTTATCCTGAAATGAATCCTCAACATTGTTAGGGCTGGATTTTTATGACCTATGATCCTTACATATGATCCTAACATGTGATCCTAACAAGTGATCCTTGTTTCTTTGGCAGATAGTGATCCTCAGAGGAGCTCTAGGATCAGGATCACGGATCATTCCAAGGATCCTCATACTAACGACTGTTCTCTTTGGACTTAATATTATCTTGCAGGAATTACGAGTTGGATCCGGTCTTAGCAACGTAAACAAGGAATCTGTCACGATAATCTCGCACATGCATAATCAAAGATGGACGTTATGGCAAATATGGAAACTCAGCACAATTCAAGGGCGATTATTTAGGCTAAATTTACTTCTATTTCTAAAGGGGTAACGAGCTAGTAGTTAGGTGATTTGCCTAAAATAGAACCACACACACTTGTATAAATGGCACTCTTGAACATTCGGAAGACACAACACACTTCTCACACGCTTTAGCATACGATACTATAGTGATCCTTGTACCTAGCTCGTTACCATCCGAAGTTGTAACCATTATTTGTTATATTAAAGTTTGGTGATCGGTAGTTTCCATCACCCGAGGTTTTTTATGCCGGAGATCATTCATTGATCAAGGGCTTTTTCCTCGTATAAATCCTTGTGTCACTTGTGCATTTTACATTTGAGTGATCCTTCACTTTGTTCATCATACCAAGCATCATTCCCCGTTTACATAAAGTTTGGTTGCATTATCTTTAAGTGATTTTTGACCAAAACAGTTTGGCGCCCACCGTGGGGCAATTGGTGCTTCATTCATAAGAAAGTTTTTCTGTTGGTGATCGTTCCGGAAGTGTTGCATGGCTTCATCGTTGAAGAATACTTCCACAGCGATGTCTGCAGTCAATTCATCTAATGGCATTCCAACTTTGCCTCCACCACCAGTTGGATCTCAGAAAAATGCTGAGAAGAGACCAACTCCTATCTCCTCTAAACCATCATCTTCTGCTCTAACTTCTTCTATTCCCAGTACTAGTGATATATTTACTTTGATTTTGCAGATGAGGGATCGTATGCAGCAGCAGGATGAAACTAATGACAGGATCCTCAAGGAAATCGGAGATCTCAAAAGGCAAAAGAAAACGGCAGAGGATCATTCCCCACTAATGCCCAAATCTTTGAATTTTGATACTCCGATGATTACTTCTCAGCCATCAGAGGTCCCAGACGTTCAACACATGTGTGGATCAAGAGGAGTGCATATTCGGCCCAGCAGTAGTGACTCAGGCATCAGGATCATATTTCCAACCGGCAGGATCCTATACTCAGCATATGGGATCCTTCATGAACTCAGGATCCTCCTTCGTTCCAGGATTATCCCAGGTTCAAGGATCCTCCTTCGTTCCAGGATTATCCCAGGTTCAAGGATCCTCCTTCGTTCCAGGATCATCCCAGGTTCAAGGATCCTCCTTCGTTCCAGGATTATCCCAGGTTCAAGGATCCTCCTTCGTTCCAGGATTATCCCAGGTTCAAGGATCCTCCTTAGTTCCAGGATCATCCCATATTCAGGGATCCCTTCAGATGCCAGGATCCTTGAAGAATTTGCAAACAGGAAGTCCAGATGTCCATCAAGGAGATTTTATTCCGATGCAGTCCATTGCTTCCACTGGTCCATCAATCATCCCAGAATCCCAGCAATATGGATTCACATCCAATGTTCCTAACTTGAACCCGATGGGAGGTAACACTTTTAATAATTCTCTTACCACTAACCATGGATTCATGCAGGATACAGGTATCAATCATGCTATGGCCAGAGAACTACAAAAACTGAAGGATATGATATCAAGTGTTCCAGGGGTAGTCAAACCTATCCCGGAGATTGCAGATGGAAGCCATAAGGTATCTCGTTTTGCACCACCAATTTGTGATGTTGAGATACCCAAAAGATTCCATATCCCTACTATGAAGATGTATGATGGTACAACGGATCCTGAGGAACACATAGCACAATACAGGGAGAGGATGGAGATCAATCCTATTCCAGAAAGATTAAAGGAAGCATGCATGTGCAAGGGATTTGGATCCACTCTTACTGGATCAGCTCTTAAATGGCTCCTAAGTCTTCCCCCTTACTCTATTACTTCGTTTGCTAATTTAGTTAACTTATTCAATAATCAATTTTCTTGTAGCAGAAAATTTGAACGATTGACTAGTGATTTATATAGGATAACACAGGGTCATAATGAATCATTAAGGGATTATATAACCAAGTTTAGTAAAGAATCCTTGGACATTCCTAACTTGGATGTGGCCAAAGCTGTTGAGGCCTTCAAGATGGGATTGCTTAAGGATTCATTGTTCTATGATGATCTTGTTATGACACCGTGCAGGAACCTAGACGAAGTAAGAACTCGGGCACTCAGGTTCATCCGGCTAGAGGATGACAAAAGGATCCAGGAGAGACAAGTAGGATCCTCAAAACAAGAAAAGCAAGGATCCTCTTTCAAAAGCAACAAATTCAAATCCTATAACAGAACTGACACTCAGAATGTGCATGCTATAGACCAAGAAGAGGATGATGAAGATTATCCTCCAATTTCTGAATACTGTTTTTCCGTTGATAATCATGAACTAATCCTTGCAATGCAGAATCTAGGAGAAAAGGCCAGATGGCCCAGAAAAAATGACAAAACAGCCGCAACTAAAGATAAATCAAAGTGGTGTGCATACCATGAAGATTTTGGGCATTTGACAGAGGAATGCATCGCATTACGAAAGGAAATTGGATATCTGCTGAGCAAGGGGCATTTGAAAGAATTGTTGGGAAGAAAAAAGCAAAGGACTCAGGATCCTGAAAGGATCCCTGAGAAAGCTCCAGCTCCTCCAGTAGATGCACAAGTGATTAACTTTATATCTGGAGGATCAGACATCTGTGGTACATCCTTCTCAGCAGCTAAAAGGCATGCAAAGGAAGCTAAAATGGATAACAGAGAAAGACCTATTCGAACATCAAGTGTCCCGGAAGGAAAAATCATAACCTTTGATGAGGATGATAGAATTAACATCCAGGATCCTCATCATGATAGTTTAGTTATTACTCTTTTTATTTCTAACCATTTTGTCCGCAGGATCCTTATTGACGGAGGAAGCTCAGTAAACATTATCCAGCTTGATGTTCTGAAGAAAATGGGTATCCCTGAATCAGATATCACACCAAGATCCTCCGTGCTTGTAGGATTTAGTGGCGAAACTAAGAAAACCCTGGGGGACATTAAACTCCCAATTTATGTGGAAGGATTACATAATTATCAAAAATTTTGTGTTATTGACTGTTTGTCTTGTTGTAATGTTATCCTTGGCAGGCCCTGGATACACGATATGAAGGCAGTCCCGTCCACCTACCATCAGTGTGTGAAGCTTCCTAGCCCATGGGGAATAATCAAGATCGATAGTGATCAACAGGAGGCTAAGGATTGTTACACCTCATCAATGAAACCAGCCTCGAAATCAAGGGAGCAATAGCAATTAAAGTATCCTCCAAGGGGTGTCTTGGAGGCAAGAGAGCAGGATGTGGACGAAATCCTCTTGGATCCTGATGATCCTGAATCCAAGATCTACATCGGATCAGGGATCCTTGATAAAATGAAAGAAGACATAGTATCCTTCCTCAAAAGAAGAAAATCTACCTTTGCATGGAAACATGAGGATATGACAGGTATATCAAAGGATATTATCACTCATAAACTTGGCATTGACAGGTCAGTTAAACCGATCCATCAAAAAAGGAGGAAGTTTGCACCAGAAAGAAATGCCATTATCCAGGAAGAGGTAGAAAGATTACTACGAGCATGTATGATCAGAGAAGTGAAGTATCCAAAATGGCTGGCCAATGTGGTTGTTGTTCAAAAGAAAAATGGAAAGTGGAGGGTATGTGTCGATTTCACTGATTTGAATAAGGCATGTCCCAAGGATCCTTTCCCATTACCCCACATTGACTCCATGGTGGATGCAACGGCGGGTCATGAACTATTAACCTTTATGGATGCATCATCTGGATTCCAACAAATTCAGATGGAACCATCTGACCAAGAGGATACGGCTTTTATGACCCCAACCGGTTTATATTGTTATATTGCTATGCCTTTTGGATTAAGAAATGCAGGTGCAACATATCAAAGGCTGGTGAATATGATGTTCAAAGATCAAATTGGACAAACCATGGAAGTGTACATAGACGATATGGTGGTGAAATCCAAAAAAGCTGAGGATCACCTAAGGGACTTGGAGGAAGCATTTGATATCCTTGATAATTATAACATGAAGCTTAATACTTCAAAATGTCACTTTGGTGTTAAAGCAGGTAAATTCTTAGGATATATGGTAACCCAGAGGGGCATTGAAGCAAGCCAAGAACAAACCAAAGCATTGGTGAATATCAAGCCCTATGATATCCTAAGAAAGAACAAGAAATTCGAATGGACTGAAAAGCATGAGAATGCTTTACAAGCCCTAAAAGAATACATGTCCTCAGCCCCAGCATTGATGAAACCAGAAAAAGGAGATGTGTTATCCTTATACCTTGCGGTATCCTCAAAAGCAGTAAGTGCAGTCCTTGTTAAGGATCATGAAGGTACACAATATCCTGTCTATTATGTAAGTAAGAGTTTACTTGATGCTGAATCCAGGTATTCACACCTTGAAAAACTTATTCTTGCACTGATTATGGCATCTACTAAACTAAGACATTATTTTGAAACCCATATTATTGTTGTTAGAACTAATTTCCCAATTAAGAATGTCCTCAGGAAACCAGAGATGTCCGGAAGAATGGCTAAGTGGGCAGTAAAGCTTAGTGCCTATGATATAAGATATGAGCCCAGAACAGCCATCAAATCCCAAGCATTAGCAGACTTTGTGGCTGATTTCAGTAGTGATTTACAAAAGGAAGCCGAATTGGAAGTCCAGCAGCTGGATGAAACTAAGGATCCTTGGATACTACATACTGACGGATCCTCAAATGTTAAAGGCACGGGACTTGGTATACTACTAAAATCGCCACAGGGGGACATAATACCCCATTCCATAGCTTGTGAATTCCAAGCCACTAATAATGAGGCTGAATATGAAGCCTTAATCGCTGGTTTGCAAATTGCTAAACATATGGGGATCAGGTATCTTGAGGTATGTTTTGGTCAAAAATCACACAAGGATAATGCAACCAAACTCTAAGTAAACAGGGAATGATGCTTGGTTTGTTGAAAAAGTAAAGGATCACTTTAGTGAGAAATATGCAAGTGACACAAGGATTTATACGAGGAAAAAGCCCTTGATCAATGAATGATCTCCGGCATAAAAAACCTCGGGTGATGGCAACTACCGATCACCAAACTTCAATATAACAAAAAATGGTTACAACTTCGGATGATAATGAGCTGAGTACAAGGATCACTATAGTATCGAGTGTCTAAGCGTGTGAGAAATGTGTTGTGTGTCTTCCGAATGGGGAAGAGTGTTATATATACAAGTGTGAGTGACCTATTTTAGGTAAAATAGACTAACAATCAGCTCATTACCCCTTTAGAAATAAAAGTAAATCTAGCCTAAATTATCGCCCTTAAATCATGTCGAGTTTCCATATCCTCTACAACGTTCATCTCTGATTAAGCATATGCCAAAGTTGTAAAGACGCGTCCCTTGTTTGCGATGCTAAGAGCGGATCCTGCTAGACATTCCTGCAAGATAACATTAAATTCAATGAAAACAACTGTTAGCATGAGGATCCCTATGATGGTCCGTGATACTGATCCTGGAACTCTGTTGAGGATCACTATCTGCCAAAGAAACAAGGATCACTGGTTAGGATCACATGTAAGGATCACGTGTTATAAAAATCCAGCCCTAACAATTGCCCCCAAAATATAAGGAGTTATATTGTAAATAAATGAGTTATATTTTGCTTGATCTTATCTGCAACGAGCTAATCGGATAACTAGCCGTTGGAGTCGGACTAGCCGTTGTGATTCTTACGTCACAGAAGTGACAGCCCTGCAGATCATCATTATAAATAGGAGATAGAGATAGGATCAATTCGCATTTAAAATCAAAGAAACTCCCTTTATAATCTCGTCCGAAGATCAATCAGGTATCTCTCTTCTTCCTTCTTCCTTCTCTTACTCTGTTTTTCTGCTTCTTTGTTTTTCTTCAACATTCTGCAAGCATGCTGCTACGCAACTCCCCTCATAAGGATCCTAAAAAGAACAGTCCCTTGAAGGGTCAAGGGATCATCAAGGATTATCCCCATGAGAGGTGTTGTTTCACCGATGTTCATATTGATAGAATTCGTCATTGTTTTCTGGCGAATGCTATCTTTAAATCTTTCACTCCCACTGCTTTAAGTGACTTTGTCTCTGATACTTGGGTAGCTTTTCCTGTTACTCCGTTCACCATAGGCTATACGTATTCCTTTCCAGCTTTCACCCAATCTTTCTTTTCCCTGACCGGCATATCTTACATCCAAGCCATGCCGATGATCTGGAGGGTTTTGTATACCCTTGAAAGGATCATTGAGCAAGAAGGGATCAACCTAGGGATGGCGGAGCTGTCTGAGATGTATGATCTCACAACGTTTGGATCCTGCCGATATTTGTTCAAACGGAAAGCTGGAGAGGATCACCCTGTTCTTAAGGTCACCAAGAATGACACGAATTGGAAGCGACGATTTTTATTCGTTAGGAGGGATACCATCCCTAATGGGAAGGATCTGCCCAAGGAGTGGGCTACTCATGGTAGGATAGAGGATCCTGGAAGGATCACCACAAGGTTTGTTCCTTAGGGTGAGGATCACTAATATTTTGTTTTTTGTGCAGCCATATCTGTTGCTCATCTCAAGTTGACTCCTGCTGCAAGAGAGAGAGAGTTCTAGCCTTCAAAAAGCTTGATCCTGAGACCAGAAGTTTTCAAGTTGCCATTCAAGATTCACAGGAAGTATCTTCCGCATCTGCCACAATGTCAAGTAAGTATCCTCATTTAAAAAGTAGTTCTATGTAAGATTTTTAAATTAGTTAGAGTACTTATCTTATTTTGATTGTGTAGGCGTTGGGAAATCTGTCAAGTCTGCCTCCAAGTTTGGTATTGATGATCTTGCAAATGTCAAGTCTACAAGGAAGAAGACCCCTGCTGCTAGTCCGTCTGCTTCAGCCCCTAAAGCACCTGTCAGGGGCAAGGGAAAGAAGAGAAAGGCTTCTGAGGATCTTCAAGGATTTCCCCTGCTCCGCCAACAGTTTCTTGATTATGTTAATGAAGTAAGGATCATTGCTCTTGCTTGTGTATTCTGCTCGTATATCCTGCTTGTTTGAGGATCACCTGGTCCTGAACTTAACTTTTTCCCTTTCTGCAGAAACTTGCTGAAATAAAAACCTACCTTGGCCATGTTGAGGATTAGGACCGCCAAGTCGCCGACCTCCAACAAATGGGCGTGCTGAAGGATCTCAAGATAGCTGATCTTGAGAAGGAACTCCGGGCTACCAAGGATGAAGCTGCTCAAATGCTGATCAACATGGATTGTGAGAAGCAGGAGATCACCCACGATGCCAAGGTCTCTGCCGCAATAGCTATGTATAAGATCCAATTGAAGATGGCTGTGGAGGCTCAGGATCCTGCCTTTGACAAGAGCACATGGGATGTGGAGGGCTGGAAGGCAAGGTTAGCAGAGTTGGAGGATGATGATGAAGCCGAGGAGATCCCAATGCTTGAAGGTGGTGATGCTGGCAAGGATCAGGGGGAAGCAAGTGGAGCTGGTGGTGATGGAGCAGCGAAGGTTTGAGCTGCAGGATTAGGCGATGATGGAAATTTCGAGACTTGGCCGGAGCCCAATTTTTTGAATTTGGTAGTGGTTTTTGTGGTTGTTGATGTTTTGAAACAATTTATGGTCTGTAACTTAAACAATAGTTTTTAGGGTTAAGGATCCTGGGTCCTTTGGACAATAGGTAGGATCGCAAAGGGTGGAGAGATCCTCTGTTTGGGGGATGAAGCCTTTGTGATCCTGCCGCTTTTAATATCCTGAACCTGCTATGACCGCATAAACAATGGACATCCTTTGCCAACCCATGTGGACGGGCCACGTTTTGCTGGTAGAAACGTGGGTTGGCAATTTTGACAACTTTTGAAAGGGTTTAAAATCCTTTGTTAATAAAATAACTCTAATCTTTCTGGCTTATCTCGTGTTGTTATCCTTTGTTTATCCTTTTATTTTCCAATTGTTAAGCAAATCATGTTCAATCATTTTAGGATATGATCCTGGATCAAATATCCTGTAATCGAAAAATTTTCAAAAATAGTTTATGATCGAGGATCATAGGTTTAGTTGTCAAAGTGTAAGGGTTATTCAAAATAACGAGTATAATCAAAATAGTCAAGGATCATACCTGAGAATCCAAGTTAGGATCCTAACCTTTAATCAAGATAACCGTAAATGAAATTTTAATGGATAATAAGGATTAAGGATCCTTATTTGTTTAACTTCGAAAACCTGAAAAATGGAACATAACTTGGGACTAAGCCAATGTAAAAGATAAATTAATAGCTGGGGACATGCCCAAAGGATAACTGGGGACAAGCCCAAAGGATCACTGGGGACAAGCCCAAAGGATAACTGGGGACAAGCCCAAGGATCGTATGTAAACTGGAGTATGGCCCTTACTGGCGACTATCCAAACTTGGTGACATGAAAATGTCAAAACCTTAGCTAACGTGAAAACGTTAGAAACCTTAGGAACGGATGTATGGTACGTCTACCATTATACGTAGGATCCTAGATACAGCCAGTACGATGAGGTTGTCAGCCCCTAAAGTGGGTACTGGTCCCAAAGACGTGAACTATACCAGGATCATCGTGCGCTACAGGCGAAAACTGGGGACAAGCCCAAGGATAACTGGGGTTGAACCCAAGGATCCGAGGTGCTTTTGAAGACTATCAATAACATGCTGAGGATACCTGTACTATCAGAACTCAAATTCTCGTGAGAGGAGGATGAAGGATACGTGATCCTTATCCTTAGGTAAAAATAAGAAAATGGAAAAGTTTTGAGATAAGGACTTTACCAGAGTAAGGATCACTTATATCGCCGGGATCCTTCGAGGATGCTTTCATTGTAAGGATCATATGCTTGAAGGATCCTGTTCACATGAAATATTTCTTTAAGTGAATAGCATTCCAGGCTCTTGGTAACAAATTTCCTTCCATGGTTAGCAATCTGTATGCCCCCTTTCCTGCTTCGGCTTCAATCAAGTAAGGGCCTTCCCATTTTGGTGCCAATTTTCCATCAGCAGGATTGATGGTATTTTGGAATGCTTTTCTCAACACCATATCCCCGACTTGGAACTTCCTTATCCTGACATTTTTGTTGTAGGCACCAGCCATTCTTTGTTGGTAGCTTGCCATCCTTATCCTAGCCAGATCCCTGATTTCCTCAATAGTATCCAAGTCTTGAGCTAGGTTTGCAGCATTCTCTTCAGGATCACGAGTACTTGTTCTAGCAGTTGGAACCACCATTTCTGTTGGGATCACTGCTTCTGCCCCAAATACTAAAGAGAAGGGTGTTTGACCAGTGGCATTCTTGGGAGTTGTCCTATCAGCCCACAGCACATAAGGCAATTCCTCTGCCCATTTCCCCTTCTTGGATCCTAATTTCTTCTTCAGGTTGTTGATGATAATCTTGTTGGATGATTCTGCTTGACCATTGGCTTGTGGATGGACTGGTGTTGATGTTATCATCTTAATTCCCCAACTGTCACAAAAGTTAGTGGTTCTGCTCCCAATGAATTGGGAACCATTATCACATACAATTTCAGAGGGAATGCCAAATCTGGTTATAATGTTTCTCTTAATAAAGGATATAACTTCCTTTTCTCTGACTTCAGCAAAAGCTTCAGCTTCTATCCACTTGGAGAAGTAGTCGGTCATGGCAAGCATAAATACTTTTCCACCAGGTGCTTTAGGGAGCTTGCCAACTATATCCATTCCCCATCTCATGAATGGCCAAGAGGATGGTATAGGATGTAGAAATTCAGCTGGCTGATGAAGGATATTGCTGTGTCTTTGACAAGGATCACACTTCTTAGCATATTCTACAGCATCCCTTTTCATAGTTGGCCAGTAGTATCCTGTTCTAAGGATCCTTGAGAACAATGCCCTGCCCCCAGTGTGGTTTCCACAATCTCCTTCATGGAAGTCTCTCAACACTTCTTGAATTTCGGGATCCTCGATACATCTTAAATATGGTCCTGCAAGAGATCGCTTATATAATACATTATTTAAGATTGTGAATTGAGATACCTTAATCCTGAAAGCTCTAGGATTTTCTCCCATAGGAATCTCCCCGTGTTGTAAGTATCTCATGATTGGTGAGATCCATGATCCTGAGTGAGATTGAGTTTCCTCACTAGGAATCACTGCAGTATCCTCTTCTATTTCCATGGCCACCTGATTTTCAATAGCAGGAGCCAGGATATGGATGATGGGGATACTTATATCCTCTGGGATCTTCAAGGATGATCCTAGATTGGCCAATGCATCAGCTTCTGTATTTTCCTCCCTTGGTACCTGTGTTAAACAGAAAGAAACAAAGGAGAGTGCCAATTCTTTGACTATCTCTAAATATTTGGTTAGTTTTTCACCTTTAACAGCATAGGATCCATTAAAGTGATTAGTGATCAGTAATGAGTCTACGTATACTTTAAGATATCTGATCCCCATATCCTTAGCAATTTGCAAGCCAGCAATTAAGGCTTCATATTCAGCCTCATTGTTAGTTGCTTGGAACTCACAAGTTATGGAGTGGGGTATTATGTCCCCCTGTGGCGATTTTAGTAGTATGCCGAGCCCTGTGCCTTTAGCATTTGAGGATCCATCAGTGTGTAGTATCCAAGGATCCTTGGTTTCATCTAGCTGCTGGACCTCCAATTCTGCTTCCTTTTGTAGATCACTACTGAAATCAGCCACAAAGTCTGCTAGTGCTTGGGATTTAATGGCTGTTCTAGGCTCATATCTTATATCATGGGCACTAAGCTTTACTGCCCACTTAGCCATCCTTCCGGACATCTCTGGTTTCCTTCGTGATCCTTAACAAGGACTGCACTTACAGCGCTTGAGGATACCGCCAGATTTAAGGATAACACATCTCCTTTTCCGGGTTTCATTAATGCTGGAGCTGAGGACATATATTCTTTGAGGGCTTTCAAAGCATTCTCGTGCTTTTCAGTCCATTCAAATCTCTTGTTTTTCCTTAGGATATCATAAAATTCTTTACATCTTTCTGAGGATTTTGATATGAACCTGTTTAGAGCTGCTATCCTGCCTGTTAGCCTTTGCACATCCTTAGCATTGGCAGGGGATTTGATATTCACCAATGCTTTAATTTGTTCCGGGCTTGCTTCAATGCCCCTCTGAGTTACCATATATCCTAGAAATTTTCCTGCTTTAACACCAAAGTGACATTTCGAAGGATTAAGCTTCATGTTATAATTATCAAGGATATCAAATGCTTCCTCCAAGTCCCTTAGGTGATCCTCAGCTTTCTTTGATTTTACTACCATATCGTCTATGTACACTTCCATAGTCTGTCCAATTTGATCTTTGAACATCATATTCACCAGCCTTTGATATGTTGCACCTGCATTTCTTAGTCCAAAAGGCATAGCAATATAGCAATATAAACCGGTTGGGGTCATAAAGGCCGTATCCTCTTGGTCAGATGGCTCCATCTGAATTTGTTGGAATCCAGATGATGCATCCATAAAGGTTAACAGTTCATGCCCCGCCGTTGCATCCACCATGGAGTCAATGTGGGGTAATGGGAAAGGATCCTTGGGACATGCCTTATTCAGATCAGTGAAATCGACACATACCCTCCACTTTCCGTTTTTCTTTTGGACAACAACCACACTGGCTAACCATTTTGGATATTTTACCTCTCTGATCATACCTGCTCGAAGTAGTCTTTCTACTTCTTCCTGGATAATGGCATTCCTTTCTGGTGCAAACTTCCTCCTTTTTTGGTGGATTGGTTTGATCGACCTGTCAATGCCAAGTTTATGAGTGATAATATCCTTAGATATACCTGTCATATCTTCATGTTTTCATGCAAAGGTAGATTTTCTTCTTTTGAGGAAGGATATTATGTCTTCTTTCATCTTCCCAAGGATCCCTGATCCGATATAGATTTTTGATTCAGGATCATTAGGATCCAGAAGGATTTCGTCCACATCCTGTTCCCTTGCCTCCAAGACATTCCTTGGAGGATACTGTAATTGCTATTGCTCCCTTGGCTTCGAGGTTGGTTTCATGGATGAGGTATAACAATCCTTGGCCTCCTGCTGATCACTGTCGATCTTGATTATCCCCCATGGGCTAGGGAGTTTCACACATTGATGGTAGGTGGATGGGACTGCTTTCATATCATGTATCCAGGGCCTGCCAAGGATAACATTACAACAAGATAAACAGTCAATAACACAAAATTTTTGATAATTATGTAATCCTTCCACGTAGATTGGGAGTTTGATGTCCCCCAGATGTTGGGGCTGGATTTTACTATAAATGATCCTTATACGTGATCCTGACCAGTGATCCTTGTTTCTTTGGCAGATAGTGATCCTCAGCCAGACTTCAGGATCAGGATCATGGGACGATATGGTGATCCTTACACTAACGGTCACTTCCACTTGTTACAAAATTGTTTTGCAGGAACACCTAGCAGGATATGCCCTACACATCATGATCCAGGGACGCGTTTTCACAAATATGGCAAGAGCTAAATTGGAGATAGACGTTGTACCGGATATGGAAACTTAGCTTGATTAATGGGCAGCAATTTAGGCTAGATTATCTTTATTTCTAAAGGGGTAATGAGCTGATTAGTGGTCTATCTACCTAAAATAAGTTACCTACACATGTATAAATACCACTCTTCCTCATTCGGAAGAACACACACAACATACGACACAACTCTCAACACTTAGACACTCAGTGATCCTTGTACTCAGCTCATTATCATCCGAAGTTGTAACTACATTTTTATTATATTGAAGTTGGTGATCGGTAGTTGCCATCACCCGAGGTTTTTTATGCCGGAGATCATACATTGATCAAGGGCTTTTTCCTCGTATAAATCACTGTGTCTTTGTATCTTTATCACAGAAGTGATCCTTTACTTTCATAGCTAACCAAGCATCATACCCCGTTTACATAAAGTTTGGTTACATTATCCTTGTGTGATTTTTGACCAAAACAGTTTGGCGCCCACCGTGGGGCAATTGGTGCTTCATTCATAAGAAATTCTTTTGTTCGAAATATTTTCAAAGAACTACATGGCTTCATCATTGAAGAACACCTCCACGGCGATGTCTGCAGTCACCTCAGCACAAACCACTCTATCTCCTCCACCGGCAGGATCCCAGAGAAATGCTGAGAAGAGACCAACCCCTTCCTTCTCTAAACCTCCATCTTCTTCTGCTACGAATTCTTCTGTTCCCAGTACTAGTGATGTGTTTGCTTTAATTTTGCAGATGAAGGATCGTATGCAGCGGCAGGATGAAACTAATGACAGGATCCTCAGGGAGATTGGAGATCTCAAAAGACAAAAGAAAGCGGCAGAGGATCATTCCCCACTGATGCCAAAATCCTTGAGTTTTGAGACTCCAATGGTCACCTCTCAGCCATCAGGGATCCCAGACATACAGATCACAGGGGAGTCAAGAGGATCACGTCTCAACTCGGCAGCAATGACTCAGACATCAGATTCACATTTTCAGCCAATAGGATCCTATCCTCAGTACATGGGATCCTTCATGAATCCGGGAGCCTATCCGGGGGCACAGCAGTTTCAAGGATCCTACTTTATTCCCGGATCATTCCAGGGCCAAGGATCCTCCTTTGTTCCAGGATCATCCCAGGTTCAAGGATCCTCCTTCGTTCCAGGATCATCCCAGATACCAGGATCCTTACAGATGCCAGGATCCCTAAAAAGTTTGCAAACAGGGAGTCTAGATGTCCATCAAGGGGACTTCATTCCAATGCAGACCATTGCTTCCACTGGTCCCTCCGTTGTTCCAGAATCCCAGCAATATGGATTCCCTAACTTGAACCCAATGGGAGGTAACACTTTAAATAATTATCCTACCACTAACCATGGATTCATGCAGGATACAGGTACCAATCACGCTATGGCCAGGGAATTACAGAAACTAAAGGACATGATCTCAAGTGTTCCAGGGGTAGTCAAGCCTATCCCAGAGATTGCAGATGGAAGCCACAAGGTATCACGCTTTGCACCACCAATTTGTGATGCAGAGGTGCCTAAAAGGTTCCATATCCCTACCATGAAGCTGTATGATGGCACAACGGATCCAGAGGAGCATATAGCACAATACAGGGAAAGGATGGAAATCAACCCTATCCCAGAAAAGTTGAAGGAAGCATGCCTATGTAAAGGATTTGGATCCACTCTAACTGGATCAGCTCTTAAGTGGCTGCTAAGTCTTCCCCCTTACTCTATTACTTCATTTGCTAATTTAGTTAATTTATTCAATAACCAATTCTCTTGTAGTAGAAAATTTGAAAAATTAACTAGTGATTTGTACAGGATAACTCAAAATAATAATGAATCATTAAGGGATTATATAACTAAATTTAGTAAAGAATCCTTGGATATTCCCAACTTGGATATGGCTACGGCTGTTGAAGCCTTCAAAATGGGACTTCTTAAGGATTCATTATTCTATGATGATCTTGTTATGACACCTTGCAGGAATTTAGATGAAGTAAGAACTCGAGCACTCAGGTTTATCCGGCTAGAGGATGACAAGAGGATCCAGGAGAGACAAGTAGGATCCTCAAAACAAGATAAGCAAGGATCCTCCTTCGAAAACAACAAGTTCAAATCCTACCATAGAAACGAGAACAAGAATGTGCATGCTGTCGACCAAGAAGAGGATGATGAAGAATATCCTCCAATCTCAGAATATTGTTTTTCCGTTGATAATCATGAACTAATCCTTGCAATGCAGAATCTAGGTGAAAAGGCTAGGTGGCCCAGGAAGAATGATAAACCATCCGGGACTAAAGACAAGTCCAAATGGTGTGCATACCATGAGGATTTCGGCCATCTGACTGAAGATTGCATAGCCTTAAGAAAGGAAATTGGATACCTGCTAAGCAAGGGGCATCTAAAAGAATTGCTGGGGAGAAAAAAGCAAAGGACCCAGGATCCTGAAAGGATCCCCGAAAAAGCCCCAGCACCTCCGGCAAATGCACAAGTGATCAACTTTATATCCGGAGGATCAGACATCTGTGGTACATCCTTCTCAGCGGCCAAAAGATATGCAAAAGAATCAAAAATGGACAATGGAGAAAGGCCTGTTAGAACATCAAGTGTTTCAGAAGGGAAAACGATAACCTTTGATGAGGATGACCACATTAACATCCAGGATCCTCATCATGATAGTTTAGTTATTACTCTCTTTATTTCTAACCATTTTGTCCGCAGGATCCTTATCGATGGAGGAAGCTCAGTGAACATTATCCAGCTTGATGTACTGAAGAAAATGGGTATCCCAGAATCAGACATCACACCAAGATCCTCCGTGCTTGTAGGATTTAGTGGAGAAACGAAGAAAACTCTGGGGGACATCAAACTCCCAATCTATGTGGAAGGATTACATAATTATCAGAAATTTTGTGTTATTGACTGTTTATCTTGCTGCAATGTTATCCTTGGCAGGCCTTGGATACATGATATGAAAGCAGTCCCATCCACCTACCATCAATGTGTGAAGCTCCCTAGCCCATGGGGGATAATCAAGATCGAAAGTGATCAGCAAGAAGCTAAAGATTGTTATACATCATCCATGAAGCCAACATCGAAACCAAGGGAGCAATAGCAATTACAGTATCCTCCAAGGAACGTCTCGGAGGCAAGGGAGCAGGATGTGGACGAAATCCTTCTGGACCCTAGTGATCCTGAGTCAAAGATCTATATCGGATCAGGGATCCTTGGCAAGATGAAAGAAGACATGATATCCTTCCTCAAAAGAAGAAAATCTACCTTTGCTTGGAAACATGAAGATATGACAGGTATATCTAAGGATATTATTACTCACAAACTTGGCATTGACAGGTCTATCAAACCAGTCCATCAAAAAAGGAGGAAGTTTGCACCAGAAAGGAATGCCATTATCCAAGAAGAAGTAGAGAGGCTACTTCGAGCAGGTATGATCAGAGAAGTAAAGTATCCAAAATGGTTAGCCAATGTGGTTGTTGTCCAAAAGAAAAACGGAAAGTGGAGGGTATGTGTCGATTTCACTGATTTGAATAAGGCATGTCCCAAGGATCCTTTCCCATTACCCCACATTGACTCCATGGTGGATGCAACAGCGGGGCATGAACTGTTGACCTTTATGGATGCATCATCTGGGTTCCAACAAATCCAGATGGAACCATCTGACCAAGAGGATACAGCCTTTATGACCCCAACCGGTTTATATTGTTATATTGCCATGCCTTTTGGACTAAGAAATGCAGGTGCAACATATCAAAGACTGGTAAATATGATGTTCAAGGATCAAATTGGAAAAACTATGGAGGTGTACATAGATGATATGGTGGTCAAATCAAAAAAAGCTGAGGATCACCTAAAGGACTTAGAAGAAGCATTCGATATCCTTGATCAGTACAACATGAAACTTAATCCTTCAAAATGTCATTTCGGTGTTAAGGCAGGAAAGTTCTTAGGGTACATGGTAACCCAGAGGGGCATTGAAGCAAGCCCAGAACAAATCAAAGCATTAATAAATATCAAATCTCCTGCCAATGCCAAGGATGTTCAAAGACTGACAGGCAGGATAGCAGCTTTGAACAGATTCATATCGAAATCCTCAGAAAAATGCAGAGAATTTTACGATATCCTAAGGAAGAATAAGAAGTTCGAATGGACTGAGAAGCATGAGAATGCTTTACAAGCCCTAAAAGAGTATATGTCCTCAGCACCAGCATTAGCAAAACCGGAAAAAGGAGATGTGTTATCCTTATATCTAGCGGTATCCTCAACCGCTGTAAGTGCTGTCCTTGTTAAGGATCACGAAGGTACACAATATCCTATCTACTATGTAAGTAAAAGTCTACTTGATGCCGAATCCAGGTACTCACACCTCGAAAAACTTATCCTTGCATTAATCATGGCATCCACTAAGTTAAGACATTATTTTGAAACCCATACTATTATTGTTAAAACTAATTTTCCAATTAAGAATGTCCTCAGGAAACCAGATATGTCAGGGAGAATGGCTAAGTGGGCAGTAAAGCTTAGTGCCCATGATATAAGATACGAACCAAGAACAGCTATTAAATCTCAAGCACTAGCAGATTTTGTGGCTGATTTCAGTAGTGATTTACAAAAGGAAGCAGAATTGGAGGTCCAGCAGCTGGATGAGACCAAGGATCCTTGGATCCTGCACACTGACGGATCCTCAAATATCAAAGGCACAGGGCTAGGGATCCTACTAAAATCGCCACAGGGGGACATAATACCCCACTCCATAGCTTGTGAGTTCCAGGCAACTAACAATGAGGCTGAGTATGAAGCCTTAATTGCTGGCTTACAAATTGCTAAGGATATGGGGGTAAAGTATCTTAAAGTATATGTAGATTCATTATTGATCACTAATCACTTTAATGGATCCTACGCTGTTAAAGGCGAGAAGCTAACCAAATATTTAGAGATAGTCAAAGAATTGGCACTCTCTTTTGTCTCTTTCAGCTTGACACAGGTACCAAGAGAGGAGAACACAGAAGCTGATGCATTGGCCAACCTAGGATCATCCTTGAAGATTCCAGAAGATATAAGTATCCCTATCATCCATATCCTGGCTCCTGCCATTGAAAAACAGGTGGCCATGGAAATAGAAGAGGATACTGCAATGATCCCTAGTGAAGAAGCCCAAACTCATTCAGGATCATGGATCTCACCGATCATGGGATACTTGCAACATGGGGAGATCCCGATGGGAGAAAATCCTAGAGCTTTCAGGATTAAGGTATCTCAATTCACAATTCTGAATAATGTATTATATAAGCGATCTCTTGCAGGACCATATTTGAGATGTATCGAGGATCCTGAAATTGAAGAGGTGTTGAAGGATTTCCATGAAGGAGATTGTGGAAACCATACTGGGGGCAGAGCTTTGTTCTCAAGGATCCTTAGAACAGGATACTACTGGCCAACCATGAGAAGGGATGCTGTAGAATATGCTAAAAAGTGTGATCCTTGCCAAAGACATAGCAATATCCTCCATCAACCAGCTGAATTCTTACACCCAATACCATCCTCTTGGCCGTTCATGAGATGGGGAATGGATATAGTTGGCAAGCTTCCTAAAGCACCTGGTGGAAAAGTATTTATGCTCGCCATGACTGACTATTTTTCCAAGTGGATAGAAGCTGAAGCCTTTGCTCAAGTCAGAGAGAAGGAAGTTATATCCTTTATCAAAAGAAACATTATAACCAGATTTGGCATTCCCTCTGAAATTGTATGTGATAATGGCTCCCAATTCATTGGAAGTAGAACCACTAACTTTTGTGACAGTTGGGGAATCAAGATGATCACATCAACACCAGTTCACCCACAAGCCAATGGTCAAGCAGAATCATCCAACAAAATCATCATCAACAATCTGAAGAAGAAGCTAGGATCCAAGAAAGGGAAATGGGCAGAAGAGTTACCTTATGTCCTATGGGCTGATAGGACAACTCCCAAGAATGCCACCGGTCAAACACCCTTCTCTTTAGTGTTTGGGGCAGAAGCAGTGATCCCAACAGAGATGGTGATCCCAACTGCTAGAACAAGTGTTCGTGATCCTGAAGAAAATGCTACGATCCTAGCTCAGGATTTGGATACTATTGAGGAAAACAGGGATCTAGCTAGGATAAGGATGGCAAGCTACCAACAAAGGATGGCTGGTGCCTACAACAAGAATGTCAGGATAAGGAAGTTCCAAGTCGGAGATATGGTGTTGAGAAAAGCATTTCAAAATACCATCAATCCTGCTGACGGGAAGCTAGCACCAAAATGGGAAGGTCCCTACTTGATTGAAGCTGAAGCAGGAAAGGGGGCATACAGGTTGCTAACCATGGAAGGAAATTTGTTACCAAGAGCCTGGAATGCTGTTCACTTAAAGAAATATTTCATGTGAACATGATCCTTCCTGCATGTGATCCTTACATTGAAGTATCCTTGAAGGATCCTGGAGATATCGGTGATCCTTACTCAGGTAATACGCTTGTCCTAAAACTATTGCATTTTCTTATTTTTTAAGGATAAGGATCATGTATCCTTCATCCCCTACTCACAAACCATTTGAGTTATGATAAGTTCAGGTATCTTCAGCATATCATCAAAGATCTTCAAAAGCACCACAGATCCTTGGGTCCAACCCCAGTTATCCTTGGGATTATCCCCAGTTTCCGCCAGCAGCGCACGATGATCCTGATATAGTTCACGTCTTTGGGATCAGTACCCACTTTCGGGGCTGGCGACCTCATCGTACTGGCTATACCCAGGATCCTACGTATAATGGTGGACGCACCATACATCCGTTCCTAAGGTTTCTAACGTTTTCACGTTAGCTAAGGTTTTGACATTTTCATGTCACTAAGTTTGGATAGTTGCCAGAAAGGGCCATACTCCAGTTTACATACGATCCTTTGGGCTTGTCCCCAGTGATCCTCCGGGATCATCCCCAGTTATCCTATGGGCTTGTCCCCAGTGATCCTCCGGGATCATCCCCAGTTATCCTATGGGCTTGTCCCCAGTGATCCTCCGGGATCATCCCCAGTTATCCTATGGGCTTGTCCCCAGTGATCCTCCGGGATCATCCTCAGTTATACTTTGGGCATGTCCCCAGTCACTAATTTATCTTTTACATTGGCTTAGTCCCAAGTTATATCTCACTTTTCAGGTTTTGGAAGTCTAAACATATAAGGGTCCTTAATCCTTATTAATTATCAAAGTCTTATCTATGATTGTCTTGATTGAAGGTTAGGATCCTAACGTGGATCCTCAGGTATGATCCTTGACTATTTTTGATTATACTCTTTATCCTAACCAACCCTTATACTTTGACAACCGAACCAATGATCCTTGAACTAAAACACTTTGAGAATCTTCAATATGAGGATATTTGATCTAGGATCATATCCTAAGTTCATTAAACACTTTTTCAACTCTTGTTATTTTAACAAATACAGCAATTGAGAAATAAGAGGACTATTGAAGGGTAACAACACAAGATAAGCCAGAAAGATTAAAGTTATATTATTAAACAAAAGGATCATTAACCCTTTCAAAAGACTGTCAAAATTGCCAACCCACATTTCTACCAGCAAAACGTGGCCCGTCCACATGGGTTGGCAAAGGGTGTCCATTGTCTATGCGGTCTTAGCATTTTGCAGGAAATAAAAGCGGCAGGATCACAAAGGTTTCATCCCCCAAACAGAGGATCCCTCCACCTTTTGTAATCCTACCTATTGTTCTAAGGATCCAGGATCCTTAACCCTAAAAACTATTGTTCAGATATTACAGACCATAATTGTTTCAAACCACCAACAACTACAAAAAACCACTGCCAAACCTAAAAAAAATTGGGCTCCGGCCTAGTCTCGAAATATCCATCATCGCCCAATCATGCAGCCTACACCTTCGCTGCTTCATCACCACCAGCACCTCCACCTTGATCCTTCTCAACATCACCTCCCTCCAGCATTGGGATATCCTCAGCATCATCGTCATCTTCCAACTCTGCTAGCCTTGCCTTCCAGCCTTCAACATCCCATGTGCTCCTGTCAAAGGAAGGATCCTGAGCCTCCGTAGCCATCTGCAGTTGTATCTTGTACATGGTTACCGCGGCAGAGACCTTAGCGTCTTGGGTAATGTCATGCTTCTCATAATCAAACTTGATCAACGCTTTAACAGCCTCATCTTTGACTGCCCGGATCTCCTTCTCAAGATCGGCAATCTTAAGATCCTTCAGCCCACACGTCTGTTGAAGGTCAGCAATTTGACGATCCTGATCCTCAACCTGATTGACGTAAGTCTCCATTTCGGAGAATTTCTAAAGAAGACAACAGGAAAGCAACATCAGACACATGTGATCCTCGGACTTGTCGAAGACAATTAACAGGGGCAGTGATCCTAACCTCATCAAAATAGTCAAGGAATTGCTGACGGAGAAGAGGAAATCCTTGAAGGTCATCTGAAGCCTTCCTCTTTTTCCCTTTGCCTCGGGCAGGTGCTTTAGGGGCTGAGACTGAAGGGCTGGCAGCAGGAGCCTTCTTCTTCGAGGACGTGACATTGGCAAGATCACTGATCCCAAACTTGGAGGCAGATTTAACAGACCTGGCAGATTTTCCGGCACCTACACAATTCAAAAACAAGATAAGTTCCCTTGTTAAATTAAATACTTTCACATAAAACTTATTTTTTATGAGGACACTTACTTGACATTGTGGCAGACGCAGAGGATATCTCTTGAGAATCTTGGATAATAATCTGGAAGCTTCGAACTTCAGGATCAAGCTTCTTGAAAGCTAACACTCTCTCTTTGGCAGCAGGGGTCAACTTTAAGTGAGCAACAGAGATAGCTGCATAAAAAGACAAAAAAGAAAAGACATCAGTGATCCTCATCATATGAGACAGAACTGATAGTGATCCTTCGAGGATCCTCTATCCTACCATGAGTGGCCCATTCCTTGGGCAGATCCTTCCCATCCGGGATAGAATCCCTCTTAACAAAGAAAAATCGACGTTTCCAGTTGGTATCATTCTTGGTCACTTTGAAAATAGGGTGATCCTCCCCAGCTTTCCGTTTCAGCAGATACCGGTGGGAACCAAACGTAGTAAGATCATAGAGCTCGGCCAGCTCTGCCATCCCCAGATCAATCCCTTCTTGCTCGATGATCCTCTCGAAGGTATAGAGAACCCTCCAGATCATCGGCATAGCTTGGATATATGAGATGCCGGTAAGAGAAAAGAAAGATCGGGTAAACATCGGAAAAGGATATGAATACCCAATGAGGAAGGGAGTAGCAGGAAAAGCCACCCAGACATCTGAGACAAGATCGCTCAAAGCAGTAGGATCAAAGGGCTTGAAAACAACATTCGCTGGGAAACAATGGCGAATCTTGTCTATGTGGACATCAGTAAAGCAGCATCTCTCCACGGGAGAATCCTTGATAATTCCCTGGCTCTTTAAGGGACTCTCCTTCTTGGGACTCTTGTGCGGAGAATTACGGAGCAGCATATTTTGAACAAAAAACAGAGTAAAAGCACGAAAGAACAGAGCAAAGAAGAGAAAGAAGAAGATGATACCTGATCAAGAGTCTTCAATGATGGTTATAAAGGGAGATACTTCGAATTTAAATACAAAATGATCCTAACCCTATCTCCTATTTATAATGATGATTTGCAGGGATCGTCACATCAGTGACGTAAATATCACAACGGCTAGTCCATATGTAACGGCTAGTAACCCGGAGTCGCCCGTTAGAGATAAGCTCAAAACAAAATATAACTCATCTATTTACAATTAACTCCTTATATTTTGGGGGCAATTGTTGGGGCTGGATTTTACTATAAATGATCCTTATACGTGATCCTGACCAGTGATCCTTGTTTCTTTGGCAGATAGTGATCCTCAGCCAGACTTTAGGATCAGGATCATGGGACGATATGGTGATCCTTACACTAACGGTCACTTCCACTTGTTACAAAATTGTTTTGCAGGAACACCTAGCAGGATATGCCCTACACATCATGATCCAGGGACGCGTTTTCACAAATATGGCAAGAGCTAAATTGGAGATAGACGTTGTACCGGATATGGAAACTTAGCTTGATTAATGGGCAGCAATTTAGGCTAGATTATCTTTATTTCTAAAGGGGTAATGAGCTGATTAGTGGTCTATCTACCTAAAATAAGTTACCTACACATGTATAAATACCACTCTTCCTCATTCGGAAGAACACACACAACATACGACACAACTCTCAACACTTAGACACTCAGTGATCCTTGTACTCAGCTCATTATCATCCGAAGTTGTAACTACATTTTTATTATATTGAAGTTGGTGATCGGTAGTTGCCATCACCCGAGGTTTTTTATGCCGGAGATCATACATTGATCAAGGGCTTTTTCCTCGTATAAATCACTGTGTCTTTGTATCTTTATCACAGAAGTGATCCTTTACTTTCATAGCTAACCAAGCATCATACCCCGTTTACATAAAGTTTGGTTACATTATCCTTGTGTGATTTTTGACCAAAACACCAGAGTTTTCTTAGTTTCTCCACTGAATCCCACAAGTACGGAGGATCTTGGTGTGATGTCTGATTCTGGGATACCCATCTTCTTTAGAACATCAAGCTGGATAATGTTTACTGAGCTTCCTCCGTCGATAAGGATCCTGCGGACAAAATGGTTAGAAATAAATAGAGTAATAACTAAACTATCATGATGAGGATCCTGGATGTTAATGCGGTCATCCTCATCAAATGTTATCGTATTTCCTTCCGAGATACTTGATGTTCGGATAGGTTTTTCTCCATTATCCATTTTTGCTTCCTTTGCATGCCTTTTAGCCGCTGAGAAGGATGTACCACAGATGTCTGATCCTCCGGAAATAAAGTTGATCACTTGTGCATTCGCCGGAGGGGCTGGAGCCTTTTCAAGGATCCTTTCAGGATCCTGAGTCCTTTGCTTTTTTCTTCCCAACAACTCTTTTAGATGCCCCTTGCTTAGCAGATATCCAATTTCCTTTCTTAATGCGATGCACTCTTTAGTTAGATGCCCGAAATCCTCGTGGTATGCACACCACTTTTACTTGTCTTTAGTCCCGGATGGTTTATCATTCTTTCTGGGCCACCTGGCTTTTTCTCCTAGATTCTGCATTGCAAGGATTAGTTCATGATTGTCAACAGAAAAACAATATTCAGAAATCGGAGGATAATCCTCATCATCCTCTTCTTGGTCAACCGCATGCACGTTCTGGTTGTCATTTCTATGGTAGGATTTGAATTTATTGCTCTTGAAGGAGGATCCTTGCTTCTCCTGTTTTGAGGATCCTACTTGTCTCTCCTGGATCCTCTTGTCATCCTCTAGCCGGATGAACCTGAGTGCCCGAGTTCTTACTTCATCTAGGTTCCTGCACGGTGTCATAACAAGATCATCATAGAACAATGAATCCTTAAGCAGTCCCATTTTGAAGGCCTCAACAGCCATGGCCATATCCAAGTTGGGAATGTCCAAGGATTCTTTACTGAATTTAGTTATATAATCCCTTAATGATTCATTATGACTTTGAGTTACCCTGTATAAATCACTAGTTAATCTTTCAAATTTTCTACTACAAGAGAATTGATTATTGAATAAATTAACTAAATTAGCAAATGAAGTGATAGAGTAAGGGGGAAGACTTAGCAGCCATTTAAGAGCTGATCCAGTAAGAGTGGATCCAAATCCTTTACATAGGCATGCTTCCTTTAACTTTTCTGGGATTGGATTGATCTCCATCCTCTCCCTGTATTGTGCTATGTGCTCCTCAGGATCCGTTGTACCATCATACAGCTTCATAGTAGGGATATGGAACCTTTTGGGTACCTCTGCATCACAAATTGGTGGTGCAAAACGAGATACCTTATGGCTTCCATCTGCAATCTCCGGGATAGGCTTAACTACCCCTGGAACACTTGAGATCACATCCTTCAGCTTCTGCAACTCCCTGGCCATAGCATGATTGATACCTGTATCCTGCACGAATCCATGGTTAGTGGTAAGATAATTATTTAAGGTGTTACCTCCCATTGGGTTCAGGTTAGGAATACTAGGTGTGAATCCATATGGCTGGGATTCTGGGATGATGGAGGGACCAGTGGAGGCAATGGTCTGCATTGGAATGAAATCCCCTTGATGGACATCTAGATTTCCTGTTTGCAAACTCTTTAGGGATCCTGGCATCTGGGAGGATCCTGGTATCTGACACGATCCCGGAACAAAGGAGGATCCTTGAACCTGGGATGATCCTGGAACAAAGAAGGATCCTTGAACCCGGGATGATCCTGGAACAAAGGAGGATCCTTGAACCTGGGATGATCCTGGAACAAAGAAGGATCCTTGAACCTGGGATGATCCTGGAACAAAGGAGGATCCTTGAACCTGGGATGATCCTGGAACAAAGTAGGATCCTTGAAACTGCTGCGCTCCTGGATAGGCTCCTGAATTCACGAAGGATCCCATATGCTGAGGATAGGATCCTGCCGGCTGAAAATGTGAGCCCGATGCCTGAGTCATTATTGCCGATCTGAGGTGCAATCCTTTTGATCCTCCCACAATTTGAATGTCTGGGACTCCTGATGGCTGAGAAGTGATCATCGGAGTATCAAAACTTAAAGATTTGGGCATCAGTGGGGAATGATCCTCTGCCGCTTTCTTTTGTCTTTTGAGATCTCCGATTTCCCTGAGGATCCTGTCATTAGTTTCATCCTGCCGCTGCATACGATCCTTCATCTGCAAAATCAAAGTAAATACATCACTAGTACTGCGAGCAGAAGAATTCATAGCAGAAGAAGATGGAGGTTTAGAGAAAGTAGGAGTTGGTCTCTTCTCAGCATTTTTTTGAGATCCTGCCGGTGGTGGAGGCAAAGGCAGAGTGTTCTGAGACGAGGTGACTGCAGACATCGCCGTGGATGTATTCTTCAATGATGAAGCCATGTAATTCTTTGAAATGATTTCGAACAGAAAGTTTTCTTATGAATGAAGCACCAATTGCCCCACGGTGGGCGCCAAACTGTTTTGGTCAAAAATCACACAAGGATAATGCAACCAAACTCTAAGTAAACGGGGAATGATGCTTGGTTTGTTGAAAAAGTAAAGGATCACTTTAGTGAGAAATATGCAAGTGACACAAGGATTTATACGAGGAAAAAGCCCTTGATCAATGAATGATCTCCGGCATAAAAAACCTCGGGTGATGGCAACTACCGATCACCAAACTTCAATATAACAAAAAATGGTTACAACTTCGGATGATAATGAGCTGAGTACAAGGATCACTATAGTATCGAGTGTCTAAGCGTGTGAGAAATGTGTTGTGTGTCTTCCGAATGGGGAAGAGTGTTATATATACAAGTGTGAGTGACCTATTTTAGGTAAAATAGACTAACAATCAGCTCATTACCCCTTTAGAAATAAAAGTAAATCTAGCCTAAATTATCGCCCTTAAATCATGCCGAGTTTCCATATCCTCTACAACGTTCATCTCTGATTAAGCATATGCCAAAGTTGTAAAGACGCGTCCCTTGTTTGCGATGCTAAGAGCGGATCCTGCTAGACATTCCTGCAAGATAACATTAAATTCAATGAAAACAACTGTTAGCATGAGGATCCCTATGATGGTCCGTGATCCTGATCCTGGAACTCTGCTGAGGATCACTATCTGCCAAAGAAACAAGGATCACTGGTTAGGATCACATGTAAGGATCACGTGTTATAAAAATCCAGCCCTAACAAGGTATACGTGGACTCATTGTTAATCACTAATCACTTTAATGGATCCTATGTTGTTAAAGGTGAAAAACTAACCAAATATTTAGAGATAGTCAAAGAATTAGCACTCTACTTTGTTTCTTTCAGTTTAACACAGGTACCAAGGGAGGAAAATACAGAAGCTGATACATTGGCCAACCTAGGATCATCTTTGAAGATCCCAGAGGATATAAGTATCCCCATCATCCATATCCTGGCTCCTGCTATTGAAAATCAGGTGGCCATGGAAATAGAAGAGGATACTGCAATGATCCCTAGTGAGGATACTCAATCTTATTCAGGATCATGGATCTCACCAATCATAAGATACTTACAACACGGGGAAATTCCTATGGGAGAAAATCCTAAGGCTTTCAGGATTAAGGTATCTCAATTCACAATCTTAAATAATGTGCTATATAAGCGATCTCTTGCAGGACCATATTTAAGATGTATCGAGGATCCTGAATTTCAAGAAGTGTTAAAAGACTTCCATGAAGGAGATTGTGGAAACCACACTGGGGGCAGGGCATTGTTCTCAAGGATCTTAAGGACAGGATACTACTGGCCAACTATGAAAAGGGATGCTGTGGAGTATGCTAAGAAGTGTGATCCTTGTTAAAGACACAGCAATATCCTTCATCAGCCGGCTGAATTTCTACATCCTATACCATCCTCTTGGCCATTCATGAGATGGGGGATGGATATAGTTGGCAAGCTCCCTAAGGCACCTGGTGGAAAAGTATTCATGCTTGCTATGACTGACTACTTCTCCAAGTGGATAGAGGCTGAAGCTTTTGCCCAAGTCAGAGAGAAGGAAGTTATATCCTTTATTAAGAGAAACATTATAACTAGATTTGGTATTCCTTCTGAAATTGTATGTGATAATGGTTTCCAATTTATTGGGAGCAGGACTACTAACTTTTGTGACAGTTGGGGGATTAAGATGATAACATCAACACCAGTCCACCCACAAGCTAATGGTCAAGCAGAATCATCCAACAAGATCATCATCAACAATCTGAAGAAGAAACTTGGATCCAAGAAGGGGAAATGGGCAGAGGAATTGCCTTATGTGCTTTGGGCTGATAGGACAACTCCCAAGAATGCTACTGGTCAAACACCCTTCTCTTTGGTATTTGGGGCAGAATCAGTGATCCCAACAGAAATGGTGGTTCCAACTTCTAGAACAAGTACCCGTGATCCTGAGGAGAATGATGCAAACCTGGCTCAAGACTTGGATACTATTGAAGAAATCAGGGATCTGGCTAGGATAAGGATGGCTAGCTACCAACAAAGAATGGCTGGTGCTTACAACAAAAATGTCAGGATAAGGAAATTCCAAGTTGGGGATATGGTATTGAGAAAAGCATTCCAAAATACCACCAATCCTGCTGATGGGAAATTGGCACCAAAATGGGAAGGCCCTTATTTGATCGAAGCCGAAGCTGGAAAGGGGGCATATAGATTGCTTACCATGGAAGGTAATCTGTTACCAAGAGCCTGGAATGCTGTCCACTTGAAAAAATATTTCATGTAAGCAGGATCCTTCTGGCATGAGTGATCCTTACATTGGAAGTATCCTTCAAGGATCCCTGAAGCATCAATGATCCTTACTCTGGTAATGTCCTAAGCTTGAACTCTTATTTACTTATCTTCTTATTTAAGGATAAGGATCATGTATCCTTCATCCTTCTCTCACGAGATTTTGAGTTCTGATAAGTTCAGGTATCCTTAGCATAATGTTGACAATCTTCAGAAGCAACTCAGATCCTCGGGCTTGTCCCTAGTTATCCTTGGGCTTGTCCCCAGTTTTCGCCTGTAGCGCACGATGATCCTGGTATAGTTCACGTCTTTGGGACCAGTACTCGCTTTAGGGGCTGATAACCTCATCGCACTGGCTATACCTAGGATCCTACGTATAATGGTAGACGTACCATACATCCGTTCCTAAGGTTTCTAACGTTTTCACGTTAGCTAAGGTTTTGGCATTTTCATGCCACTAAGTTTGGATAGTCGCCAGTGAGGGCCATACTCCAGTTTACATACGATCTTCGGGCTTGTCCCCAGTTATCCTTCGGGCTTGTCCCCAGTGATCCTTTGGGCATGTCCCCAGTTACTAACTTATCTTTTATATTGGCTTAGTCCCAAGTTATGTTCTATTTTTCAGGTTTTCGAAGTTAAACAATTAAGGATCCTTAATCCTTATTATCCATTAAAGTTTCATTTATGGTTATCCTGATTAAAGGTTAGGATCCTAACTTGGATCCTCAGGTATGATCCTTAATTATTTTCAATTTCATTCATTATCTATTTGAATAACCCTTAGACTCTGACAACTGAACCTATGGTCCTTAAAATAAACTACTTTGAAAATTTTCGATTATAGGATATTTGATCCAGGATCATATCCTAAATTTCTTAAACATAATTTGCTCAACTTTTCTTACTCAAACAAACATGTATCAAAACAATTGGAAATTAAAAGGATAACAATACGAGATAAGCCAAAAAGATTAGAGTTATTTTATTAACAAAGGTTTAAAACCCTTCAAAGTTGTCAAAATTGCCAACCCACGTTTCTACCAGCAAAACGTGGCCCGTCCACATGGGTTGGCAAAGGGTGTCCATTGTTTGTGCGGTCATAGCATGCAGGAAATTAAAAGGCGGCATGATCACAATGGCTTCATCCCCCAAACAGAGGATCCCTCCACCATTTGTAATCCTACCTATTGTTCACAGGATCCTGGATCCTCAACCCTAAACTATTGTTCAAATACAGACCATAATTGTTTTAAAACATCACAACCACCAAACAAAAAAAAATTGGGCTCCGGCTATGTCTAGAAGTTTCCTTCATCGCCCAATCCTGCAGCTCAATCCTTCGCTGCACCATCACCACCAGCTCCACTTGCCTCACCAGCATGATCCTTGCCAGCCTCTCCACCCTCAAGCATCGGGATCTCCTCAGCCTCTTCATCATCCTCAAGCTCTGCTAGCCTCGCCTTCCAACCCTCTACATCCCATGTGCTTCTGTCGAAGGCAGGATCCTGAGCCTCCATAGCCATCTGCAGCTGGATCTTATACATGGTTATTGCAGCAGAGACCTTGGCATCCTGGGTGATCTCATGCTTCTCATAATCAAAATTGATCAGCATCCTGGCAGCATTATCCTTGGTGGCCCGGAGCTCCTTCTCAAGATCAGCTATCTTAAGATCCTTCAGCACACCCATCTGTTGGAGGTCGGCAATTTGGCGGTCTTGATCCTCGACGTGGCCAACATAAGTCTCTATCTCAGCAAATTTCTGCAAGGAAAACAAGGCATAACGTCAGAAACAAGTGATCCTCAAAACTGTCAGGATAACAAACAGGGGCAGTGATCCTTACCTCGTTGAAGTAGTCCAGAAACTGTTGGCGGAGCAGGGGCAGACCTTGTAAATCCTCAGAGGCCTTTCTCTTCTTTCCTTTACCCCTAATAGGTGCTTTAGGGGCTGAAGCAGTTGGGCTAGCAGCAGGAGTCTTCTTCTTTGCGGATTTGACATTGGTAAGATCATCGATGCCGAACTTTGAAGCAGACTTAGAGGATTTTCCAGCACCTACACAACCAAAATAAGATAAGTATTCTAATTAAACTTGAGAATCCTACACAGAATCACTTTTTAAATGAGGATACTTACTTGACATTGTGACAGAGGCAGAGGATACTTCTTGAGAATCCTGGGTGGCAACCTGGAAAGTTCTTGTCTCCGGATCAAGCTTCTTAAAGGCCAAGAGTCTCTCTTTTGCAACAGGAGTCAACCTAAGATGAGCAACGGATATAGCTGCACAATGAACAAGAAAATGTTAGTGATCCTTATCCTAAGGAACAAGTTCTATGATGATCCTTCCAGGATCCTCTATCCTACCATGGGTAGCCCACTCCTTGGGCAAATCCTTCCCATTAGGGATGGAATCTCTCCTAACAAAAAAGAATCGTCGCTTCCAGTTCGTGTCATTTTTGGTCACTTTGAAAACAGGGTGATCCTCTCCAGCTTTTCGCTTGAACAAATATCGGTGGGATCCAAAAGTTGTGAGATCATACATCTCACCCAACTCCGCCATACCGAGGTCAATACCCTCTTGCTCAATGATCCTTTCAAGGGTGTATAACACCCTCCAGATCATCGGCATAGCCTGGATATAGCAGATGCCGGTAAGGGAGAAAAAAGATTGGGTGAATTGAGGAAAAGGATACGAATATCCTATCAAGAAAGGGGTGGCCGGGAAAGCTACCCAAGTCTTACAGATGAAATCACTCAAAGTGGTAGGACTAAAAGACTTGAAAAGGGTTTCCGCCGGGAAACAACGACGGATTTTATCGATTTGAGGGTCGGTGAAGCAACACCTCTCGGAGGGGGAATCTTTGATGATCCCTTGACCCTTTAAGGGGCTGTTCTTCTTAGGATCCTTGCAGGGGGAGTTCCGGAGCAACATCTTTTACAGAAGAATAGAAGAAGAAGAAAAACAGAGCAAGAGAGAAGAAGATGAAAAGGAGAATACCTGGTTGATCTTCTGAATACGGTTATAAAGGGAGTTGCTTTGAATTTAAATGCATTTGATCCTATCCCTATTTCTATTTATAATCATGATTGTGCAGGGCTGTCACCTCCATGACGTCAGATCATAACGGATAGTTCCACCTTAACGGCTATATATCCGTTGAGTTAGTTAGAGATAAGATTCAGCAAAATATAACTCGTTTATATCACATAAATACTCCTTATATTTTGGGGGCAATTGTTAGGGCTGGATTTTTATGACCTATGATCCTTACATATGATCCTAACATGTGATCCTAACAAGTGATCCTTGTTTCTTTGGCAGATAGTGATCCTAAGAGGAGCTCCAGGATCAGGATCACGGATCATTCCAAGGATCCTCATACTAACGACTGTTCTCTTTGGACTTAATATTATCTTGCAGGAATTACGAGTTGGATCCGGTCTTAGCAACGTAAACAAGGAATCTGTCACGATAATCTCGCACATGCATAATCAAAGATGGACGTTATGGCAAATATGGAAACTCAGCACAATTCAAGGGCGATTATTTAGGCTAAATTTACTTCTATTTCTAAAGGGGTAACGAGCTAGTAGTTAGGTGATTTGCCTAAAATAGAACCACACACACTTGTATAAATGGCACTCTTGAACATTCGGAAGACACAACACACTTCTCACACGCTTTAGCATACGATACTATAGTGATCCTTGTACCTAGCTCATTACCATCCGAAGTTGTAACCATTATTTGTTATATTAAAGTTTGGTGATCGGTAGTTTCCATCACCCGAGGTTTTTTATGCCGGAGATCATTCATTGATCAAGGGCTTTTTCCTCGTATAAATCCTTGTGTCACTTGTGCATTTTACATTTGAGTGATCCTTCACTTTGTTCATCATACCAAGCATCATTCCCCATTTACA
The DNA here is from genome assembly GCF_002127325.2 of Helianthus annuus. NCBI lineage: Eukaryota > Viridiplantae > Streptophyta > Magnoliopsida > Asterales > Asteraceae > Helianthus > Helianthus annuus. The sequence continues at coordinate 189,699,527 of NC_035436.2, read as the reverse complement.
TAAAGTTTGGTTGCATTATCTTTAAGTGATTTTTGACCAAAACAAACATATTGGGGTAAACCCTTAATATTCTGGGGAAAAACCCTAAGTTTCGTGCGCTACAGGCGAGAGTGTATAAACTCCAAGTCTTAGAAAGGTGAAAACCTTTAAACCTTAGAGAGTATGAAAATACCCTTTCGTGAGAGAGGGTGATCAATCCTCATATACCTTCAGGATCCAGGATATAGCCAACAGTAACGAAATTGTCAGCCACTTTTACATGAACTGGTCCCGCTACCTTGAACTATACCTAGATAACTTGCGCTCCAGGCGAGGTGTTTAAACCCAATTCGAAAGAAAGGTGAATACCTTTAAACCTTTGAAGGGATCGAAATCCCTTAAATGTGAGAGAGGGGGCCAATCCTCTAGTCTTCCGATTCGTCCCGAGTGCAAATCCTAGAGCTATATCCTGGAGCATATGCTGCAAAACAACTACAAACTAAGGTGGGTGTTAGCCTGGCTAACACCCCTCCGATGCTTAAGTCAGTATTGGGTTCAAGATAATACATAAATATATTTAAAAGAGATAGAGTACATACCATTTGGATAGAAATTAAATTCTACTCTTACTTGAAATAGAGCTTTAAGTGTATTGCATTCCAGGATCTTGGTAGCATATCCCCTTCCATATCCTTGAGTCTATATGCTCCTTTCCCTGCTTCTGATTCAACCTCGTATGGTCCTTCCCATTTTGGAGCTAGCTTGCCATCGGCAGGATTAGTAGTATTCTGAAAAGCCTTTCTTAACACCCAATCACCAACTCGAAATCTTCTAGTCCTTATATTCTTGTTATATGCCCTGGATATTCTTTGTTGATATGCTGCCATCCTTAACCTTGCTGCATCATCTATAGTATCCAAATCTTGACATAAATCCTCAGGATTCCGTTCAGGATCCCGTAGTATAGATCTTGCAGTAGGTATCGTCATTTCCGTTGGAATCATTGCTTCTGCTCCAAACACCAAGGAAAATGGGGTCTGGCCTGTGGCATTCTTTACCGTCATTCTATCAGCCCACAAAACAAAGGGTAATTCTTCTGCCCATCTTCCTTTCTTGGCCCCTAATCTTTTCTTCAAGTTGTTGACGATTATCTTGTTTGAGGATTCTGCTTGTCCATTCGCTTGAGGATGTACTGGGGTAGATGTTATCATTTTGATCCCCCAACTCTTGCAAAAGTCAGTGGTCCTCTTGCTTATAAACTGGGACCCATTATCACAGATGATTTCAGCCGGTACCCCAAACCTGGTCAGGATATTCCTCTTTATGAAGGATACTACTTCTTGGTCTCTAACTTGGACAAATGCTTCAGCTTCAACCCACTTAGAGAAATAATCCTTCATTGCTAGCATAAAGACTTTTCCTCCCGGAGCTTTCGGTAACTTTCCTACTATATCCATCCCCCATTTCATGAACGGCCAAGGGGATGCTATAGGATATAGTGGTTCAGCTGGTTGATGTAGTATGTTACTATGCCTTTGACATGCATCACATCTTCGAGTATATTCTGCAGCATCTTTCCTCATCGTTGGCCAATAATATCCTGTCCTTAATACTTTGGAGAACAATGACCTGCCCCCAGTATGGTTACCACAATCCCCTTCATGTATATCCTGAAGTACTTCTTTGGCTTCAGGATCCTCCAAGCACCTCAAATACGGTCCTGCAAGAGATTTCTTGTACAAAACATTATTTATAATAGTGAATCATGATACCTTCATCCTAAATGCCTTAGGATTTTCTTCTTCGGGAATATGTCCTTCTTTGAGATATCTCATGATTAGAGTCATCCAGGATGTAGGATTCTTTTCAGGATACTCCACTCCAGGATCCTGAATACCTGCTACATCTTTATCCTGAGGATTCGTTGCAGGATACAAGATATGTAATATTGGTATTTGGGTCCCATCTAGTATCCTGATTGATGATCCTAGGTTTGCCAAGGCATCTGCCTCAGCATTATCCTCCCTTGGTACCTGTTCAAGTGTAAAAACATCGAAATATCCTGCTAATTTTTTAAGAATACCAAGGTATTCGATTAACTTTTCACCCTTGACTGCATAGGATCCGTTAAAATGATTAGTAATTAACAAGGAATCAACATATACTTGTAAATTCTTAATACTCATTTTCTTAGCCAATTCTAATCCTGCAATCAAAGCCTCATATTCTGCTTCGTTATTGGTAGTAGGGAATTCACACCTAATAGCCTGGGGTAATATGTCCCCCTGTGGCGATTTTAGTAGTATACCCAAACCTACTCCTCTTACATTAGACGCACCATCAGTATATAATGTCCAGGATCCTGAGGATTCTCCTAACTGCTGGACTTCTAGGTCTACCTCATCCTGAATATCACTACTAAAATCAGCCACAAAGTCAGCTAAGGCCTGGGACTTTATGGCATTTCTAGGTTCATATACTAAGTCATAAGCACTCAACTTTACCGACCACTTAGCCATCCTACCGGACATCTCTGGTTTCCTAAGCACATTTTTAACAGGATAATTAGTTTTAACATGAATCCTATGTGTCTCAAAGTAATGTCTAAGCTTTGTTGATGCCATAACTAGAGCCAATATTAACTTTTCTAGGTGAGAATATCTAGCTTCAGCATTTAATAAACTTTTGCTAACATAATAAACAGGATACTGCTGACCTTCGTGATCCTTTACGAGAACTGCACTTACTGCATTCCCTTATACTGCAAGATATAGGGATAATGGTTCACCATCTCAGGCTTCATCAATAGAGGCGCGGTTGAAAGATACTGCTTCAAATCCCGAAGGGCTGCTTCATGCTTCTCACCCCATTCAAATTTCTTATTCTTTTTCAGGATATCATAGAACTCTTTACATTTTTCTGAGGATCTTGAAATAAATTGGTTTAGTGCCACCACTCTTCCTGTTAACCGCTGAACGTCTTTCATATTTGAAGGTGATTTAATATCCAAGATGGCTTTAATCTGCTCCGGGCTCGCCTCTATTCCTCTTTTGGTCACCATATATCCTAGGAATTTCCCTGCCCCTACTCCGAGATGGCACTTAGCAGGATTTAGCTTCATATTATACTGGTCCAAGATATCAAACGCTCCCTTAATATCCTGGAGGTGGTCCTGGGCTCTCTTTGATTTTACCACCATATCATCAATGTATACCTCCATGGTGTCCCCCAGCTTGTCTTTAAACATCATATTTACCAATCTCTGGTATGTTGCACCTGCATTTTTTAAACCAAAAGGCATAGCAGTATAACAATAAATACCTGTTGGTGTCATGAAGGCAGTATCCTCCTGGTCAGAAGGTTCCATTTGAATCTGCTGAAATCCTGAGGATGCATCCATGAAAGTCAACATTTCATGCCCGGCAGTAGCATCCACCATTGAGTCGATATGTGGAAGAGGGAACAGGTCTTTTGGACAAGCTTTGTTCAGGTCTGTGTAGTCTACACAAACTCTCCACTTCCCATTCTTCTTTTGAACCACTACCACGTTTGCTAGCCATCTAGGGAATTTGACTTCTCTGATCATCTTGGACTTCAATAATCTTTCAACTTCCTCTTGGATAATTGCATTTCGTTCAGGGGCGAACTTCCTTCTCTTTTGTTGTATAGGCTTGAATGACCTGTCAATTCCAAGCTTGTGAGTAATAATGTCTTTGGATATACCTGTCATATCTTCATGCTTCCATGCGAATGTTGACATCCTGCATTTCAAAAAGTTAGTTAATTGATCTTCAATATCCTGAGAGATATTGGTTCCTACGAGCACCGAGATATCAGGATTATCCTGATCCAGGATAACTTTCTTCACATCCTGCTCCGAATTCTCCACGATATCCTGGGCCCGCATCTTTAATTGCTATGCTGCACTTGGTTTGGTCGAGGATTTCATTGACGATGAGTAACATTCTTTTGCCTCCTGCTGATCACTATCGACTTTGACAACTCCCCAAGGGGTAGGGATCTTGATGCATTGATGATATGTTGATGGCACAGCCTTCATATCATGGATCCATGGTCTTCCCAGTATGATGTTATAGCAGGATAGAGAATCCATCACACAGAAATGTTGTATCGAGTTGACTCCTTCAACATATACTGGTAACTTTATCTCTCCCACTTTGTTCCTAGCGGTGGACTTCGAAGTGATATCCATCGGAGACACATTCATTCTCTTCAGAGTCTCTAGTTGGATTATATTGACGGAGCTGCCATTATCAACCAGTATCCTGCGTACAAAATGGTTAGCCACATATAACGTTATTACCAGAGCATCATGATGAGGATCCTGGACAGTATCCCTGTCATCAGCATCAAATGTGATCATTTTGTCAGTTGTGAGGGTAGTCATCCTGACAGGTTTGTCTCCCCTCTCAGCCTTAGCTTCTTTTGCATGTCTTTTCGCCGCTGAATACGAAGTCCCACAAATGTCGGATCCTCCTGAAATGAAGTTAATTATCTTGGCATCTGCGGGAGGTGAGGCTGCTCGTTCAGGATCCTTCTCAGTATCTTGACCTTTATTCTTGTTTCTTCCTAAGAGATCTTTTAGATATCCCTTGCTCAGAAGATAGCTTATTTCCTTCCTCGGGGCAATGCAATCCTCAGTCACATGTCCGAAATCTTCGTGGAAGGCACACCATTTTGACTTATCTTTCCAATCAGCTTTTTGTTGATTCTTTCGAGGCCACCTAGCCTTGTCTCCTAAACCCTGCATGGCATACATTAGTTCAGGAATGTTAACAGAAAAGCAATATTCAGATAATTCAGGATATTCTTCAGGATCCTCGTCTTCAACAGCATTCACTCTCTTGTTATCATTTCTACCATATGGCTTAGAGCGGTATGGTTTGTACGAGGATTCTGACTTCCTGTTAGTCAATTCGTATGTTGAGGATGCATTCATCCTCTCTTGCATCTTTTTGTCATCCTCCAATCGAATATATCTTAGAGCCCTGTTTCGAGCTTCGTCCAAGTTTCTGCATGGGTTCATTACAAGGTCTTGGTAAAATTGAGAATCTTTTTGCAACCCCATCTTGAAGGCTTGCACAGCTGTTGCAACATCAAGATGCGGGATGTCTAAAGATTCCCTACTGAACTTGTTCACATAATCCCTTAGGACTCTTGAGGCCCCTGTGTTATCCTGTAAAGGTCACTTGTTATTTTTTCAAAGCTTCTACTACAAGAAAACTGACTATTAAATAAATTGACTAGGTGAGAAAATGATGTAATCGAATGTGGAGGAACATTTAATAGCCATTTCAAGGCTGCTCCTGTCAGAGTAGAACCGAAACCCTTGCACAAGCAAGCTTCCTTGAGCTCCGGAGGGATAGGGTTGATCTCCATCCTCTCCCTATACTGGGCAATATGCTCTTCAGGATCCGTGGTTCCATCATAAAGCTTCATGTTTAGAGTCTAGAATCTTTTTGGGATTTCAGCATCACAAATGGGACGTACGAACCGAGATATCCTGTGGCTATCCTGGGATACTTCAGGAATTGGCTGAACCACCCCAGGTACACTGGATATCATATCCTTTAGCTTCTGAAGCTCCCTGGATAATGCTGATGTTACAGCTGTATCCTGCAAAGATCCAACACTGTTAGTGGCAAAAGTATTATTATTATTAGGTACGTTACCAGACGGAGGATTCTGCCCATATCCTGAAGCATATCCTGAGCTCCTCACGGTTGACATCCTAACCGAGGAGGGTATTTCAGGAGTATGATTCTGAGGAAGGCTGGGCACAATATTCCCCCTATTATCCTCAGTATACACAGCTGAACTAAAGTTCAAAGCTCTGGGTTGTAGAGGAGTGACGATATCTTCGGTGGATCTGCTTGAACCAGCTTTTAAGAGTTGTATCTCTCTTAACAGCATTTGGTTTGTTTCCTGTTGTTGCCTCATTTGTTCCTGCACACTTCCAAACAAGGTTAGAATTTCATCATATGAAGCTAAAATTGGAGCAGATCCCTAAATATTCCGGGTAGGGATAATATCCTGAGGTTGTGAAGAAGATTGCATCCTTGGAGGAGGTGGTGGAAGCACCGGACCAGTAATAGCAGAAGTCATAGCAGACACAGTAGAAGAGCTCATGCTTGATCTTGAGGCCATTGCAGATAATGTGGCAAAAATTTTTGAAAACAGAGAACCGATTAATGATTTCACAAAGATTTTTAGTAAAGATAGCACCACTTGCCCCACGGTGGGCGCCAAATTGTTTTGGTCAAAAATTACCGAAGCAATTAAGTGATCAAATTAGTTAAGTGAGGTAGTGTGCTGAAAAGTGTGTTGAAAATGTGCTGATTATGTTGTTTGGAAAAAAAGTGTTCAGGATACGGCTCAGGATATTGAGTTGTATCTGTGATCAAACAATGAGCAAAAAGTAAAGGGGTCGACATGAGATGTACGAGGAAAGCCCTTGATCAATCTAGATCGCCGGCATAAAACCTGGGGAGCTGACAATCGCAGCTGCCTAGTTCTTCTTATTACTTCAAACTTCAGGTTACAGTGCAGGATATTGACCAGATCGCTAAGTGTTACAATGATTTGTGTGAGAGTGCAAGTTGCGAGAGAACAGGTGTGTAAGTGTAGTGAGTGTAGCTGTGATGTCCTATTCGATCCGGTATACCCACCTATTTATAGTAACCAAATACAAACTGAAATTCCTACAAATATGGGATGCTTTCGAATATTCCATTGTTAACGTTGTAGACCGAGTAATGCGGCTTCAACGTCTTCACTTGAACGACTTGGACCGAGTCTCCTGGAGAAAAGGTCTTTGTGAACGTTGGGCACCTGCACGCGTACTCCTGCACACAACCCGTTAGTAATCCTGAGGATACCATTCAGGATATTATAGATATCCTGAATGAGCATCCCGGACATAAGCAGATATCATTCAATCAAGATATAACTCAAGATATTTCCCAGGATATGAGGAGCTCAGAATTTTACCCATAACAAATCTGAGTTACAGGTCTAATGTAATCAGTAAAAATACTTAATTTAATAAGTTATAACAGTAGGGTATCATATATATGTGAAATTTATTAATTATAACCATACTATGCACTGAAGGGGCATTTTGGTAATTTCACATAAGGTTTAAAGGTCAAATTTGGAAATCTGAGTTTAAAACTTTTCCTTACTGTTAAAATATAAAAATTTACTAAATATATCAGTAGGCATCAACCCTTATATGTTTAAAATAGTTTTGATACATACTATGCGTTAAAAACGCTTAAAAATGTGATTTGGAGCCATTTCCGGGTTTTCAAAGGAAAGCTGATGTTTTTTATTATTCCAAGAGGCTCAAAAAAATTTATTTATTATATTAGATCAGTAGAAAAAGGTTTGGCATCAAAAGGATTTGTAAAACTCATTTTTTAGCCCAAAAGGGCAAAACCGACAACTACCGGATCAAGCTTAGAACCCTGTTTTGGTCAAAAATCACACAAGGATAATGCAACTAAACTCTAAGTAAACGGGGAATGATGCTTGGTTTGTTGAAAAAGTAAAGGATCACTTTAGTGAGAAATATGCGAGTGACACAAGGATTTATACGAGGAAAAAGCCCTTGATCAATGAATGATCTCCGGCATAAAAAACCTCGGGTGATGGCAACTACCGATCACCAAACTTCAATATAACAAAAAATGGTTACAACTTCGGATGATAATGAGCTGAGTACAAGGATCACTATAGTATCGAGTGTCTAAGCGTGTGAGAAATGTGTTGTGTGTCTTCCGAATGGGGAAGAGTGTTATATATACAAGTGTGAGTGACCTATTTTAGGTAAATAGACTAACAATCAGCTCATTACCCCTTTAGAAATAAAAGTAAATCTAGCCTAAATTATCGCCCTTAAATCATGCCGAGTTTCCATATCCTCTACAACGTTCATCTCTGATTAAGCATATGCCAAAGTTGTAAAGACGCGTCCCTTGTTTGCGATGCTAAGAGCGGATCCTGCTAGACATTCCTGCAAGATAACATTAAATTCAATGAAAACAACTGTTAGCATGAGGATCCCTATGATGGTCCGTGATCCTGATCCTGGAACTCTGCTGAGGATCACTATCTGCCAAAGAAACAAGGATCACTGGTTAGGATCACATGTAAGGATCATGTGTTATAAAAATCCAGCCCTAACAATTGCCCCCAAAATATAAGGAGTTATATTGTAAATAAGCGAGTTATATTTTGCTTGATCTTATCTGCAACAAGCTAATCGAATAACTAGCCGTTGAAGTCGGACTAGCCGTTGCAACTCTTACGTCACAGAAGTGACAGCCCTACAGATCATCATTATAAATAGGAGATAGAGATAGGATCAATTCGCATTTAAAATCAAAGAAACTCCCTTTATAATCTCGTCCGAAGATCAATCAGGTATCTCTCTTCTTCCTTCTTCCTTCTCTTACTCTGTTTTTCTGCTTCTTTGTTTTTCTTCAACATTCTGCAAGCATGCTGCTACGCAACTCCCCTCATAAGGATCCTAAAAAGAACAGTCCCTTGAAGGGTCAAGGGATCATCAAGGATTCTCCACATGAGAGGTGTTGTTTCACCGATGTTCATATTGATAGAATTCGTCATTGTTTTCCGGCGAATGCTATCTTTAAATCTTTCACTCCCACTGCTTTAAGTGACTTTGTCTCCGATACTTGGGTAGCTTTTCCTGTTACTCCGTTCACCGTAGGCTATACGTATCCCTTTCCAGCTTTCACCCAATCTTTCTTTTCCCTGACCGGCATATCTTACATCCAAGCCATGCCGATGATCTGGAGGGTTTTGTATACCCTTGAAAGGATCATTGAGCAGGAAGGGATTGATTTAGGAATGACAGAGCTGGCTGAGATGTATGATCTCACAACGTTTGGATCCTGTCAATATTTGTTTAAACGAAAAGCCGGAGAGGATCACCCTGTTCTTAAGGTCACCAAGAATGACACGAATTGGAAGCGACGATTTTTCTTCGTTAGGAGGGATACCATCCCTAATGGGAAGGATCTGCCCAAGGAGTGGGCTACTCATGGTAGGATAGAGGATCCTGGAAGGATCACCATAAGGTTTGTTCCTTAGGGTGAGGATCACTAATATTTTGTTTTTTGTTTATTGTGCAGCTATCTCCATCTTTCATCTGAAGCTGACACCTGCTGCAAAAGAGAGGCTTTTGGCCTTCAAGAAGCTTGAACCGGAGACAAGAAGTTTTCAAGTTGCCACCCAAGATTCACAGGAAGTGTTAGGGCTGGATTTTTACAATACATGATCCTCACGTGTGATCCTAACCAGTGATCCTTGTTTCTTTGACAGATAGTGATCCTCAGCAGAGTTCCAGGATCAGGATCACGGACCATCATAGGATCCTCATGCTAACAGTTGCTTTCGTTGAATTTAATGTTGTTTTGCAGGACATCTAGCAGGATCCGCTCTTAAGCATCACAATCACAGGACGCGTCTTTACAACTATAGCATGTGTTAGGGATGGATTTTTACAATACATGATCCTCACATGTGATCCTAACCAGTGATCCTTGTTTCTTTGGCAGATAGTGATCCTCAGCAGAGTTCTAGGATCAGGGTCACGGACCATCATAGGATCCTCATGCTAACAGTTGCTTTCGTTGAATTTAATGTTGTTTTGCAGGACATCTAGCAGGATCCGCTCTTAAGCATCACAATTAAAGGACACGTCTTTACAACTATGGCATGTGCTTAATCGGAGATGGACGTTGTGAAGGATATGGAAACTTGGCATGATTTAAGGGCGATAATTTAGGCTAGATTTACTTTTATTTCTAAAGGGGTAATGAGCTGATTATTAGTCTTTTTACCTAAAATAGGTCACCTACACTTGTATATATAACACTCTTCCTCATTCGGAAGAACACACAACACAACTCTCACACGCTTAGACACTCGAAACTATAGTGATCCTTGTACTCAGCTCATTATCATCCAAAGTTGTAACTATTTTTCTTATATTGAAGTTTGGTGATCGGTAGTTGCCATCACCCGAGGTTTTTTATGCCGGAGATCATACATTGATCAAGGGCTTTTTCCTCGTATAAATCATTGTGTCTTTGCATATTTCACATTGAAGTGATCCTTTACTTTTTCTACAAACCAAGCATCATACCCCATTTACATAAAGTTTGGTTGCATTATCCTTGTGTGATTTTTGACCAAAACAGTTTGGCGCCCACCGTGGGGCAATTGGTGCTTCATTCATAAGAAAACTTTCTGTTCGAAATCATTTCAAAGAATTACATGGCTTCATCATTGAAAAACATGTCCACGGCGATGTCTGCAGTCACCTCGTCTCAGAACACTGTGCCTCCTCCACCGGCAGGATCCCAGAAGAATGCTGAGAAGAGACAAACTCCTACTAACTCTAAACCTCCATCTTCTTCTGCTATGAATTCTTATATTCCCAGTACTAGTGATGTATTTACTTTGATTTTGCAGATGAAGGATCGTATGCAGCGGCAGGATGAAACTAATGAAAGGATCCTCAGGGAAATTGGAGATCTCAAAAGACAAAGGAGAACGGCAGAGGATCATTCCCCACTGATGCCCAAATCCTTGAGCTTTGATACTCCAATGATCACTTCTCAGCCATCGGAAATTCCAGACGTGCAAATTATGGGAGAATCAAGAGGATTGCACCTCGGATCAACAGCAATGACTCAGACATCAGGCTCACACTTTCAGCCGGCAGGATCCTATCCCCAGCATATGGGATCCTTCATGAAATCAGGAGCCTACCCGGGAGCGCAGCAGTTTCAATGATCCTACTTTGTCCCAGGATCATCCCAGGTTCAAGGATCCTCCTTCGTTCCAGGATCATCTCAGATACCAGGATCCTTCCAGATACCAGGATCCTCCCAGATGCCAGGATCCCTAAAGAGTTTGCAAACAGGAAGTCTAGATGTCCATCAAGGGGACTTCATTCCAATGCAGACCATTGCTTCCACTGGTCCCTCCGTTATTCTAGAATCCCAGCAATATGGATTCACTAACTTGAACCCAATAGGAGGTAACACTTTAAATAATTATCTTACCACTAACCATGGATTCATGCAGGATACAGGTATCAATCATGCTATGGCCAGGGAGTTGCAGAAGCTAAAAGATATGATCTCAAGTGTTCCAGGGGTAGTCAAGCCTATCCCAGAGATCGCAGATGGAAGCCATAAGGTATCTCGCTTTGCACCACCAATTTGTGATGCAGAGGTACCCAAAAGGTTCCATATCCCTACTATGAAGCTGTATGATGGTACAACGGATCCTGAGGAGCACATAGCACAATACAGGGAAAGGATGGAGATCAATCCAATCCCGGAAAAGCTAAAGGAAGCATGCCTATGTAAAGGATTTGGATCCACTCTTACTGGATCAGCTCTTAAATGGCTGCTAAGTCTTCCCCCTTACTCTATTACTTCATTTGCTAATTTAGTTAATTTATTCAGTAACCAATTCTCTTGTAGCAGAAAATTTGAAAGATTAACCAGTGATTTATATAGGGTAACTCAAAGTCATAATGAATCATTAAGGGATTATATAACTAAATTTAGTAAAGAATCCTTGGACATTCCCAACTTGGATATGGCTACGGCTGTTGAAGCCTTCAAAATGGGACTGCTTAAGGATTCATTATTCTATGATGATCTTGTTATGACACCATGCAGGAATCTAGATGAAGTAAGAACTCGGGCACTCAGGTTCATCCGGCTAGAGGATGACAAGAGGATCCAGGAGAGACAAGTAGGATCCTCAAAACAGGAGAAGCAAGGATCCTCCTTCAAGAACAACAAATTCAAATCCTACCATAAAAATGAGAACCAGAATGTGCATGCTGTTGACCAAGAAGAGGATGATGAAGATTATCCTCCAATCTCAAAATATTGTTTTTCCGTTGATAATCATGAACTAATCCTTGCAATGCAGAATCTAGGTGAAAAAGCTAGGTGGCCCAGGAAGAATGATAAACCATCCGGGACTAAAGACAAGTCAAAATGGTGTGCATACCATGAGGATTTCGGGCATCTAACTGAAGAATGCATAGCTTTAAGAAAAGAGATTGGATATCTGTTAAGCAAGGGGCACCTAAAAGAATTGTTGGGAAGAAAAAAGCAAAAAACTCAGGATCCTGAAAGGATCCCTGAAAAGGCTCCAGCACCTCCAGCAAATGCACAAGTGATCAACTTTATTTCTGGAGGATCAGACATCTGTGGTACATCCTTCTCGGCAGCCAAAAGGCATGCAAAGGAGTCAAAAATGGATAATGGAGAAAGACCTATTAGAACATCAAGTGTCTCAGAAGGGAAGATGATAACGTTTGATGAGGATGATCGCATTAACATTCAGGATCCTCATCATGACAGTTTAGTTATTACTCTCTTTATCTCTAACCATTTTGTCCGCAGGATCCTTATCGATGGAGGAAGCTCAGTGAACATTATCCAGCTTGATTTTCTGAAGAAAATGGGTATTCCAGAATCAGACATCACACCAAGATCCTCCGTGCTTGTAGGATTCAGTGGAGAAACGAAGAAAACTCTGGGGGACATCAAACTCCCAATCTACGTGGAAGGATTACATAATTATCAAAAATTTTGTGTTATTGACTGTTTATCTTGTTGCAATGTTATCCTTGGCAGGCCCTGGATACATGATATGAAAGCAGTCCCATCCACCTATCATTAATGTGTGAAACTCCCTAGCCCATGGGGGATAATCAAGATCGACAGTGATCAGCAGGAGGCTAAGGATTGTTATACATCATCCATGAAGCCAACCTCGAAGCCAAGGGAGCAATAGCAATTACAGTATCCTCCGAGGAATGTCTTGGAGGCAAGGGAACAAGATGTGGATGAAATCCTCTTGGATCCTAGTGATCCTGAATCAAAAATCTATATCGGATCAGGGATCCTTGGCAAGATGAAAGAAGACATGATATCCTTCCTCAAAAGAAGAAAGTCTACCTTTGCATGGAAGCACGAAGATATGACAGGTATATCTAAGGATATCATAACTCATAAACTTGGCATTGACAGGTCTATCAAACCAATCCATCAAAAAAGGAGGAAGTTTGCACCAGAAAGGAATGCCATTATCCAAGAAGAAGTAGAGAGACTACTTCGAGCAGGTATGATCAGAGAGGTAAAGTATCCAAAATGGTTAGCCAATGTGGTCGTTGTCCAAAAGAAAAACGGAAAGTGGAGGGTATGTGTCGATTTCACTGATCTGAATAAGGCATGTCCCAAGGATCCTTTCCCATTACCCCACATTGACTCCATGGTGGATGCAACAGCGGGGCATGAACTGTTGACCTTTATGGATGCATCATCTGGATTCCAACAAATTCAGATGGAACCATCTGACCAAGAGGATACAGCCTTTATGACCCCAACAGGTTTGTATTGTTATATTGCCATGCCTTTTGGATTAAGAAATGCAGGTGCAACATATCAAAGGCTGGTGAATATGATGTTTAAAGATCAAATTGGACAAACTATGGAAGTATACATAGATGATATGGTAGTCAAATCAAAGAAAGCTGAGGATCACCTAAGGGATTTGGAAGAAGCATTTGATATCCTTGATAATTATAACATGAAGCTTAATCCTTCAAAATGCCACTTTGGCGTTAAGGCAGGTAAATTCCTAGGATATATGGTAACTCAGAGGGGCATTGAAGTAAGTCCGGAGCAAATTAAAGCACTAGTGAACATCAAGTCCCCTGCCAATGCTAAGGATGTGCAAAGGCTAACAGGCAGGATAGCAGCTCTGAACAGGTTCATATCAAAATCCTCAGAAAAATGTAAAGAATTTTACGATATCCTAAGGAAGAACAAGAAGTTTGAATGGACTGAGAAACATGAGAATGCTTTACAAGCCCTTAAAGAATATATGTCCTCAGCACCAGCATTAACAAAGCCCGAAAAAGGAGATGTGTTATCCTTATATTTGGCGGTATCCTCAACCGCTGTAAGTGCTGTCCTTGTTAAGGATCATGAAGGTACACAATATCCTATCTACTATGTAAGTAAGAGTTTACTTGATGCCGAATCCAGGTACTCACACCTCGAAAAACTTATTCTTGCATTAATCATGGCATCAACTAAGTTAAGGCATTATTTTGAAACCCATACTATTGTTGTTAGAACTAACTTGTTTTGGTCAAAAATCACACAAGGATAATGCAACCAAACTTTATGTAAATGGGGTATGATGCTTGGTTTGTAGAAAAAGTAAAGGATCACTTCAATGTGAAATATGCAAAGACACAATGATTTATACGAGGAAAAAGCCCTTGATCAATGTATGATCTCCGGCATAAAAAACCTCGGGTGATGGCAACTACCGATCACCAAACTTCAATATAAGAAAAATAGTTACAACTTTGGATGATAATGAGCTGAGTACAAGGATCACTATAGTTTCGAGTGTCTAAGCGTGTGAGAGTTGTGTCGTATGTTCTTCCGAATGAGGAAGAGTGTTATATATACAAGTGTAGGTGACCTATTTTAGGTAAAAAGACTAATAATCAGCTCATTACCCCTTTAGAAATAAAAGTAAATCTAGCCTAAATTATCGCCCTTAAATCATGCCAAGTTTCCATATCCTTCACAACGTCCATCTCCGATTAAGCACATGCCATAGTTGTGAAGACGTGTCCTTTAATTGTGATGTTAAGAGCGGATCCTGCTAGTCATTCCTGCAAAACAACATTGAATTCAACGAAAGCAACTGTTAGCATGAGGATCCTATGATGGTCCGTGATCCTGATCCTGGAACTCTGCTGAGGATCACTATCTGCCAAAGAAACAAGGATCACTGGTTAGGATCACATGTGAGGATTATGTATTGTAAAAATCCAGCCCTAACAATTGCCCCCAAAATATAAGGAGTGATTTTGTAAATAAATGAGTTATATTTTGTTCTGATCTTATCTTCAACGGACAACTCGGGTAACTAGCCGTTATAACCGGACTAGCCGTTGCGATCATTACGTCATTGAAGTGACATCCCTGCAAATCATGATTATAAATAGGAGATAGGGTAAGGATCGATTTGCATTTAAATTCAGGATATACTCCCTTTATAACCTCCACCGAAGATTGACCAGGTATTCTCTTCCTTTCTTTCTTCCTTTTCCTGCTCTGTTTTTTCTGCTTTTGCTCTGTTTCTACTCTGCTACAAGTATGTTGCTCCGAAACTCTCCCCATAAGGATCACGAGAAGAGCAGTCCCCTGAAAAGCCAAGGGATCATTAAGGACTCTCCTACGGAGAGATGTTGCTTTACCGATGCTCATGTAGATAGGATTCGTCATTGCTTTCCGGCGGATGCTGTTTTCAAATCCTTCACATCCACTGCTTTGAGCGACTTTGTTTCAGACGCCTGGGTGATCTTTCCCACAACTCCGTTTACCATAGGATATTCGTATCCTTTTCCGGCCTTCACCCAATCTTTCTTTTCTTTGACCGGTATATCTTATATCCAAGCTATGCCGATGATCTGGAGGGTCTTGTATACCTTCGAGAGGATCATCGAGCAGGAGGGGATTGATTTAGGGATGGCAGAGCTGGCCGAGCTTTATGATCTTACCACGTTTGGTTCTCATCGATATTTGCTGAAACGGAAGGCCGGGGAGGATCACCCTGTTTTAAAGGTTACTAAAAATGACACAAACTGGAAGCGTCGTTTCTTCTTTGTGAGAAGGGATTCCCTCCCTGATGGGAATGATCTGCCCAAGGAGTGGGCCACCCATGGTTGGATAGAGGATCCTGGAAGGATCACCATCAGACTTGTCTCTTGTGATGAGGATCACTAACGTCTTGTTTTTTGTTTATTGTGCAGCTATCTCCATTGCTCATCTCAAGTTAACCCCTGCTGCCAGAGAGAGGGTTCTTGCTTTCAAGAAGCTTGATCCTGAAATCAGAAGTTTTCAAGTCACCGTCCAAGATTCTCAAGAAGTATCCTCCGCATCTGCCACTATGTCAAGTAAGTATCCTTATTAGAAAGTAAGTTATATGTGAGACTGTTTAATTAGTAAGGGAACTTATCTTGTTTTGATTGTGTAGGCGCTGGGAAACCTGCTAAGTCTGCCAAGTCTGCCTCCAAGTTCGGGATTGATGAACTTGCCAATGTCAAGTCTTCAAGAAAGAAGGCTTCTATTGCCAGTCCCTCTGCTTCGGCTCCTAAAGCACCTGTTAGAGGTAAGGGGAAGAAGAGGAAGACTTCTGAGGATCTCCAAGGATTTCCCCTGATCCGCCAACAGTTTCTCGACTATGTCAATGAGGTAAGGATCATTGCCCCTGTTGGTTATCCTTCACGAGTATCCTGCTTGTGTATTCCGCTTGTATATCCTGCTTCTATATCCTGCTTCTTTGAGGATCACCTGATCCTGAACTTACCCTTTTTTTCTCTTTTGCAGAAATTTGCTGAGATTGAGACCTACCTTGGCCATATCGAGGATCGGGAAAGCCAAATCGCCGATCTCCAACAAATGGGCGTGTTAAAGGATCTCAAGATAGCCGATCTTGAGAAGGAGCTCCGGGCTACAAAGGATGAGGCTGCTCAAAGGCTAATTGAGATGGATGGCGAGAAGCAGGAGATCATCCAGGATGCCAAGGTCTCTGCCGCAACTGCTATGTACAAGATACAACTACAAATGGCTGCGGAGGCTCAGGATCCTGCCTTTGACAAGAGCTCATGGGACGTGGAGGTTTGGAAAGCAAGATTGGCGGAGCTGGAGGATGAGGACGAAGCAGAGGAGATCCCAATGCTGGAGGGCGGTGATGCTGACAAGGATCAGGGTGGAGAAGCTGGTGGTGATGGAGCAGCAAAGCTGTGAGCTGCTGGATTGGGCGATGATGGATATTTTGAGACTAGGCCGGAGCCCAATTTTTTTTGAGTTTGGTAGTGGTTTGTTTGTGGTTTGAAACAATTATGGTTTGTAATCTTTGAACAATAGTTTTTAGGGTTAAGGATCATGGATCCTTTGGACAATAGGTAGGATTACAAAAGGTGGAGGGATCCTCTGTTTGGGGGATGAAGCCTTTGTGATCCTGCCGTCTTTAATTTCCTGCACCTGCTAAGACCGCATAGACAATGGACACCCTTTGCCAACCCATGTGGACGGGCCACGTTTTGCTGGTAGAAATGTGGGTTGGCAATTTTGACAACTTTTTGAAAGGGTTTTGAGATCCTTTTGTTAATAATATAACTCTAATCTTTCTGGCTTATCTCGTGTTGTTATCCTTTATTTATCTTCTTATTTCCCAGTTTTTAGAAACATATTTGTTAGAGTAACAAGAGTTGAGCAAACCATGTTTAATAAATTTAGGATATGATCCTAGATCAAATATCCTATCATTGAAAATTTTCAAGGATCATAGTTTTAGTTGTCAAAGTGTAGGGGTTGTTTAGTATAATCAAAATAGTCAAGGATCATACCTGAGGATCCAAGTTAGGATCCTAACCTTTAATCAAGATAACCATAAGTGAAATTTTAATGGATGATAAGGATTAAGGATCCTTATTTGTTTAACTTCGAGAACCTGAAAAATGGAACATATCTTGGGACTAAGCCAATGTAAAAGATAAATTAGTAGCTGGGGACATGCCCAAAGGATAACTGGGGATGATCCCAAAGGATCACTGGGGACAAGCCCAAAGGATAACTGGGGACAAGCCCAAAGGATAACTGGGGACAAGCCCAAAGGATCGTATGTAAACTGGAGTATGGCCCTTACTGGCGACTATCCAAACTTAGTGACATGAAAATGTCAAAACCTTAGCTAACGTGAAAACGTTAGAAACCTTATGAACGGATGTATGGTACGTCTACCATTATACGTAGGATCCTGGGTATAGCCAGTACGATGAGGTTGTCAGCCCCGGAAGTGGGTACTGGTCCCAAAGACGTGAACTATATCAGGATCATCGTGCGCTACTGGCGGAAACTGGGGATAATCCCAAGGATAACTGGGGACAAGCCCAAGGATCTGCGTTGCTTTTGAAGATCTTTGACGATATGCTGTAGATACCTGAACTATCATAACTCAAATGGTTCGTGAGAAGAGGATGAAGGATACAGGATCCTTATCCTTTGGTAAAAAGTAAGGAAATGTAAATGTTTCCTTACTTTTTAATCTGGTAAAGTAAGGAAATGTAAATGTTTCCTTACATTTCCTTACTTTTTACCAAAGGATAAGGATCCTGTATCCTTCATCCTCTTCTCACGAACCATTTGAGTTATGATAGTTCAGGTATCTACAGCATATCGTCAAAGATCTTCAAAAGCAACGCCGATCCTTGGGCTTGTCCCCAGTTATCCTTGGGATTATCCCCTGTTTCCGCCAGCAGCGCACGATGATCCTGATATAGTTCACGTCTTTGGGACCAGTACCCACTTCCGGGGCTGACAACCTCATCGTACTGGCTATACCCAGGATCCTACGTATAATGGTAGACGTACCATACATCCGTTCATAAGGTTTCTAACGTTTTCACGTTAGCTAAGGTTTTGACATTTTCATGTCACTAAGTTTGGATAGTCGCCAGTAAGGGCCATACTCCAGTTTACATACGATCCTTTGGGCTTGTCCCCAGTTATCCTTTGGGCTTGTCCCCAGTTATCCTTTGGGCTTGTCCCCAGTGATCCTTTGGGATCATCCCCCGTTATCCTTTGGGCATGTCCGCAGCTACTAATTTATCTTTTACATTGGCTTAGTCCCAAGTTATGTTCCATTTTTCAGGTTCTCGAAGCTAAACAAATAAGGATCCTTAATCCTTGTTATCCGTTAAAATTTCACTTATGGTTATCTTGATTAAAGGTTAGGATCCTAACTTGGATCCTCAGGTATGATCCTTGACTATTTTGATTATACTAAACGACCCTTACACTTTGACAACTAAACCTATGATCCTTGAAATTGGTTGCTTCAAAAATTTTCAGTATCAGGATATTTGATCTAGGATCATATCCTAAATTTATTAAACATGGTTTGCTCAACTCTTGTTACTCTAACAAATATGTTTCTAAAACAAACTGGAAAATAAGAAGATAAATAAAGGATAACAACACGAGATAAGCCAGAAAGATTAGAGTTATATTATTAACAAAAGGATCTTAAACCCTTTCAAAAAGTTGTCAAAATTGCCAACCCACATTTCTACCAGCAAAACGTGGCCCGTCCACATGGGTTGGCAAAGGGTGTCCATTGTCTATGCGGTCTTAGCAGGTGCAGGAAATTAAAGGCGGCAGGATCACAAAGGCTTCATCCCCCAAACAGAGGATCCCTCCACCATTTGCGATCCTACCTATTGTTCAAAGGATCCAGGATCCTTAACCCTAAAAACTATTGTTCAAAGTACAAACCATAAAATTGTTTCAAACATCACAACCACTACCAAACTCAAAAAATTGGGCTCCGGCCTAGTCTCAAAATATCCATCATTGCCCAATCCTGCAGCTCAAACCTTCGCTGCTTCATCACCACCGGCTCCACTAGCTTCTCCACCCTGATCCTTGCCAGCATCACCACCCTCCAGCATTGGGATATCCTCAGCATCATCGTCATCCTCCAACTCTGCTAGCCTTGCCTTCCAACCTTCCACGTCCCATGTGCCTTTGTCAAAGGAAGGATCCTGAGCCTCCGCAGCCATCTGCAGCTGGATCTTATACATAGTTATCGCAGCAGAGACCTTAGCATCCTGGGTGATGTCACGCTTCTCGTAGTCAAAGCTGATCAGTGCTTTGACAGCTTTATCCTTGGTAGCCCGGAGCTCCTTCTCAAGATCAGCTATCTTGAGATCCTTCAGCACACCCATCTGTTGAAGGTCGGCAATCTGGCGGTCTTGATCTTCAACGTGATTAACATAAGTCTCTATTTCGGTAAATCTCTGCAAGAAAAACAGGATGTGACGTCAGACACAGGTGATCCTCAAAACCATCAGGATAACCAACAGGGGCAATGATCCTTACCTCATTGACATAGTCGAGAAACTGTTGGCGGAGCAGAGGAAATCCTTGAAGATCCTCTGGAGCCTTCCTCTTCTTTCCCTTACCCCTAATGGGTAATTTAGGGGCTGAAGCAGAGGGACTAGCAGCAGGAGTCTTCTTCTTCGAAGACTTGACGTTGGCAAGATCATCAATCCCAAACAAGGAGGCAGAATTGGCGGACTTAGCAGATTTCCCAGCACCTACACAATCAAAACAAGATAAGTCTCCTAACTAATTTAATATTTTTGCATAGAACTTACTTTTTGGTAAGGATACTTACTTGACATTGTGGCAGATGCGGAGGATACTTCTTGTGAATCTTGGATGGTGACTTGAAAACTTCTGGTCTCAGGATCAAGCTTCTTGAAAGCTAAAACTCTCTCTCTTGCAGCAGGAGTTAACTTGAGATGAGTAACGGATATAGCTGAAAAAACACAAAAGACAAAAAAGACATTAGTGATCCTCATCATAAGAGACAAGTCTGATGGTGATCCTTCCAGGATCCTCTATCCTACCATGAGTAGCCCACTCCTTGGGCAGATCCTCCCCGTTAGGGATGGTATCTCTCCTAACAAAGAAGAATCGTCGCTTCCAGTTGGTATCATTTTTTGTGACCTTAAAAACAGGGTGATCCTCTCCAGCTTTCCATTTCAACAAGTATCGACAGGAACCAAATGTGGTAAGATCATATAACTCGGCCAGATCCGGCATCCCTAAGTCAACCCCCTCCTGCTCGATGATCCTCTCAAGGGTACACAGAACCCTCCAGATCATCGGCATGGCCTGGATATAGGACATACCGGTCAGAGAAAAGAAGGACTGGGTGAAGGCTGGAAAAGGATATGAATATCCTATGGTAAACGGAGTTGCAGGAAAGGCCACCCAGGCGTCGGAAACGAAATCACTCAGAACGGTGGGAGTAAAAGACTTGAAGACGGTATCCGCCGGAAAACAGTAACGGATCCTATCAACATGAGCATCAGTAAAGCAGCACCTCTCTGTAGGAGAGTCTTTGACGATCCCTTGGCTTTTCAAGGGACTGATCTTCTTGTGATCCTTGTGAGGAGAATTTCGGAGCAACATACTCTTGGCAGGATAAAAGCAGAAAAACAGAGCAAGAGAGGGAAGAAAGAGAAGAGAATACCTGATTGATCTTCGGTAGAGATTATAAAGGGAGAATATCTTGAATTTAAATGAAGATTGATCCTAACCCTATCTCCTATTTATAATCATGATTTGCAGGGATGCCCACCTCAATGACGTAAAGGTTGCAACGGCTAGTTCGAAATTAACGGCTAGTTATCCGAATTGTTCGTTGCAGATAAGATCAAAGCAAAATATAACTCGTTAATTTACAATGAACTCCTTATATTTTGGGGGCAATTGTTAGGGCTGGATTTTTACAATACATGATCCTCACATGTGATCCTAACCAGTGATCCTTGTTTCTTTGGCAGATAGTGATCCTCAGCAGAGTTCCAGGATCAGGGTCACGGACCATCATAGGATCCTCATGCTAACAGTTGCTTTCGTTGAATTTAATGTTGTTTTGCAGGACATCTAGCAGGATCCGCTCTTAAGCATCACAATTAAAGGACACGTGTTTACAACTATGGCATGTGCTTAATCGGAGATGGACGTTGTGAAGGATATGGAAACTTGGCATGATTTAAGGGCGATAATTTAGGCTAGATTTACTTTTATTTCTAAAGGGGTAATGAGCTGATTATTAGTCTTTTTACATAAAATAGGTCACCTACACTTGTATATATAACACTCTTCCTCATTCGGAAGAACACACAACACAACTCTCACACGCTTAGACACTCGAAACTATAGTGATCCTTGTACTCAGCTCATTATCATCCAAAGTTGTAACTATTTTTCTTATATTGAAGTTTGGTGATCGGTAGTTGCCATCACCCGAGGTTTTTTATGCCGGAGATCATACATTGATCAAGGGCTTTTTCCTCGTATAAATCATTGTGTCTTTGCATATTTCACATTGAAGTGATCCTTTACTTTTTCTACAAACCAAGCATCATACCCCATTTACATAAAGTTTGGTTGCATTATCCTTGTGTGATTTTTGACCAAAACAGCATGTGCTTAATCGGAGATGGACGTTGTGAAGGATATGGAAACTTGGCATGATTTAAGGGCGATAATTTAGGCTAGATTTACTTTTGTTTCTAAAGGGGTAATGAGCTGATTATTAGTCTTTTTACCTAAAATAGGTCACCTACACTTGTATATATAACACTCTTCCCCATTCGGAAGAACACACAACACAATTCTCACACGCTTAGACACTCGAAACTATAGTGATCCTTGTACCCAGCTCATTATCATCCAAAGTTGTAACTATTTTTCTTATATTAAAGTTTGGTGATCGGTAGTTGCCATCACCCAAGGTTTTTTATGCCGGAGATCATACATTGATCAAGGGCTTTTTCCTCGTATAAATCATTGTGTCTTTGCATATTTCATAGTAAAAGTGATCCTTTACTTTTTCAACAAACCAAGCATCATACCCCGTTTACATAGAGTTTGGTTGCATTATCCTTTGTGTGATTTTTGACCAAAACAGTTTGGCGCCCACCATGGGGCAATTGGTGCTTCATTCATAAGAAAACCTTTTGTTCGAAATCATTTCAAAGAATTACATGGCTTCATCATTGAAAAACATGTCCACGGCGATGTCTGCAGTCACCTCGTCTCAGAACACTCTGCCTCCTCCACCGGCAGGATCCCAGAAGAATGCTGAGAAGAGACCAACTCCTACTAACTCTAAACCTCCATCTTCCTCTGCTATGAATTCTTATACTCCCAGTACTAGTGACGTATTTACTTTGATTTTGCAGATGAAGGATCGCATGCAGCGGCAGGATGAAACTAATGACAGGATCCTCAGGGAAATTGGAGATCTCAAAAGACAAAAGAAAACGGCAGAGGATCATTCCCCACTGATGCCCAAATCCTTGAACTTTGATACTCCAATGATCACTTCTCAGCCATCGGAAATTCCAGACATGCAAATTATGGGAGAATCAAGAGGATTGCACCTCGGATCAACAGCAATGACTCAGGCATCAGGCTCACACTTTCAGCCGGCAGGATCCTATCCCCAGCATATGGGATCCTTCATGAATTCGGGAGCCTATCCGGGAACACAACAGTTTCAAGGATCCTACTTTGTTCCAGGATCATCGCAGGGTCAAGGATCCTACTTTGTTCCAGGATCATCCCAGGGTCAAGGATCCTCCTTCGTTCCAGGATCCTTCCAGATACCAGGATCCTTCCAGATGCCAGGATCCCTAAAAAGTTTGCAAACAGGAAGTCTAGATGTCCATCAAGGGGACTTCATTCCAATGCAGACCATTGCTTCCACTGGTCCATCCGTTATTCCAGAATCCCAGCAATATGGATTCACTAACTTAAATCCAATGGGAGGTAACACTTTAAATAATTATCTTACCACTAACCATGGATTCATGCAGGATACAGGTATCAATCATGCTATGGCCAGGGAGTTGCAGAAGCTAAAAGATATGATCTCAAGTGTTCCAGGGGTAGTCAAGCCTATCCCAGAGATTGCAGATGGAAGCCATAAGGTATCTCGCTTTGCAACACCAATTTGTGATGCAGAGGTACCCAAAAGGTTCCATATCCCTACAATGAAGCTGTATAATGGTACAACGGATCCAGAGGAACACGTAGCACAATACAGGGAGAGGATGGAGATCAATCCTATCCCAGAAAAGTTGAAGGAAGCATGCCTATGTAAAGGATTTGGATCCACTCTTACTGGATCAGCTCTTAAATGGCTGCTAAGTCTTCCCCCTTACTCTATTACTTCATTTGCCAATTTAGTTAATTTATTCAATAACCAATTCTCTTGTAGTAGAAAATTTGAAAGATTAACTAGTGATTTATATAGGGTAACTCAAAGTCATAATGAATCATTATGGGATTATATAACTAAATTTAGTAAAGAATCCTTGGACATTCCCAACTTGGATATGGCTACGGCTGTTGAAGCCTTCAAAATGGGACTGCTTAAGGATTCATTATTCTATGATGATCTTGTTATGACACCATGCAGGAATCTAGATGAAGTAAGAACTCGGGCACTCAGGTTCATCCGGCTAGAGGATGACAAGAGGATCCAAGAGAGACAAGTAGGATCCTCAAAACAGGAGAAGCAAGGATCCTCCTTCAAGAACAACAAATTCAAATCCTACCATAGAAATGACAACCAGAATGTGCATGCTGTTGACCAAGAAGAGGATGATGAAGATTATCCTCCAATCTCAGAATATTGTTTTTCCGTTGATAATCATGAACTAATCCTTGCAATGCAGAATCTAGGAGAAAAAGCTAGGTGGCCCAGGAAGAATGATAAACCATCCGGGACTAAAGACAAGTCAAAATGGTGTGCATACCATGAGGATTTCGGGCATCTAACTGAAGAATGCATAGCTTTAAGAAAAGAGATTGGATATCTGTTAAGCAAGGGGCATCTAAAAGAATTGTTGGGAAGAAAAAAGCAAAGGACTCAGGATCCTGAAAGGATCCCTGAAAAGGCTCCAGCACCTCCGGCAAATGCACAAGTGATCAACTTTATTTCCGGAGGATCAGACATCTGTGGTACATCCTTCTCGGTGGCCAAAAGGCACGCAAAGGAGTCAAAAATGGATAATGGAGAAAGGCCTATTAGAACATCAAGTGTCTCAGAAGGGAAGATGATAACGTTTGATGAGGATGATCGCATTAACATTCAGGATCCTCATCATGATAGTTTAGTTATTACTCTCTTTATCTCTAACCATTTTGTCTGCAGGATCCTTATCGATGGAGGAAGCTCAGTGCACATTATCCAGCTTGATGTTCTAAAGAAAATGGGTATTCCAGAATCAGACATCACACCAAGATCCTCCGTACTTGTAGGATTCAGTAGAGAAACGAAGAAAACTCTGGGGGACATCAAACTCCCAATCTACGTGGAAGGATTACATAATTATCAGAAATTTTGTGTTGTTGACTGTTTATCTTGTTGCAATGTTATCCTTGGCAGGCCTTGGATACATGATATGAAAGCAGTCCCATCCACCTACCATCAATGTGTGAAGCTCCCTAGCCCATGGGGAATAATCAAGATCGACAGTGATCAGCAGGAGGCTAAGGATTGTTATACCTCATCCATGAAGCCAACCTCGAAGCCAAGGGAGCAATAGCAATTACAGTATCCTCCGAGGAATGTCTTGGAGGCAAGGGAACAAGATGTGGATGAAATCCTCTTGGATCCTAGTGATCCTGAATCAAAAATCTATATCGGATCAGGGATCCTTGGCAAGATGAAAGAAGATATGATATCCTTCCTCAAAAGAAGAAAGTCTACCTTTGCATGGAAGCATGAAGATATGACAGGTATATCTAAGGATATCATAACTCATAAACTTGGCATTGACAGGTCTATAAAACCAATCCATCAAAAAAGGAGGAAGTTTGCACCAGAAAGGAATGCCATTATCCAAGAAGAAGTAGAGAGACTACTTCGAGCAGGTATGATCAGAGAGGTAAAATATCCAAAATGGCTAGCCAATGTGGTTGTTGTCCAAAAGAAAAATGGAAAGTGGAGGGAATGTGTCGATTTCACCGATCTGAATAAGGCATGTCCCAAGGATCCTTTCCCATTACCCCACATTGACTCCATGGTGGATGCAACGGCGGGACATGAACTGTTGACCTTTATGGATGCATCATCTGGATTCCAACAAATTCAGATGGAACCATCTGACCAAGAGGATACAGCCTTTATGACCCCGACAGGTTTGTATTGCTATATTGCCATGCCTTTTGGATTAAGAAATGCAGGTGCAACATATCAAAGGCTGGTGAATATGATGTTCAAAGATCAAATTGGACAAACTATGGAAGTATACATAGATGATATGGTAGTCAAATCAAAGAAAGCTGAGGATCACCTAAGGGATTTGGAAGAAGCATTTGATATCCTTGATAATTATAACATGAAGCTTAATCCTTCAAAATGCCACTTTGGTGTTAAGGCAGGTAAATTCCTAGGATATATGGTAACTCAGAGGGGCATTGAGGCAAGTCCGGAGCAAATAAAAGCACTAGTGAACATCAAGTCCCCTGCCAATGCTAAGGATGTGCAAAGGCTAACAGGCAGGATAGCAGCTCTGAACAGGTTCATATCAAAATCCTTAGAAAAATGTAAAGAATTTTACGATATCCTAAGGAAGAACAAGAAGTTTGAATGGACTGAGAAACATGAGAATGCTTTACAAGCCCTTAAAGAATATATGTCCTCAACACCAGCATTATCAAAGCCCGAAAAAGGAGATGTGTTATCCTTATATTTGGCGGTATCCTCAACCGCTGTAAGTGCTGTCCTTGTTAAGGATCATGAAGGTACACAATATCCTATCTACTATGTAAGTAAGAGTTTACTTGATGACGAATCCAGGTACTCACACCTCGAAAAACTTATTCTTGCATTAATCATGGCATCAACTAAGCTAAGGCATTATTTTGAAACCCATACTATTGTTGTTAGAACTAACTTTCCAATTAGGAATGTCCTCAGGAAACCAGAGATGTCAGGAAGAATGGCCAAGTGGGCAGTAAAGCTTAGTGCCCATGATATAAGATATGAGCCAAGAACAGCCATTAAATCCCAAGCACTAGCTGACTTTGTGGCTGATTTCAGTAGTGATCTACAAAAAGAAGCAGAATTGGAGGTCCAACAGCTGGATGAGACCAAGGATCCTTGGATGCTACACACTGATGGATCCTCAAATGTCAAGGGCACAGGGCTCGGGATACTACTAAAATCGCCACAGGGGGACATAATACCCCACTCCATAGCCTGTGAGTTCCAAGCAACTAACAATGAGGCTGAATATGAAGCCCTAATTGCTGGCTTGCAAATTGCTAAGGATATGGGGGTGAAATATCTTAAAGTATATGTAGACTCATTATTGATCACCAATCACTTTAACGGATCCTATGCTGTTAAAGGTGAAAAACTAACCAAATATTTAGAGATAATCAAAGAATTGGCACTCTCTTTTGTCTCTTTCAGCTTAACACAGGTACCAAGGGAGGATAACACGGAAGCTGATGCATTGGCCAACCTAGGATCATCCTTAAAGATTCCAGAAGATATAAGTATCCCTATCATCCATATCCTGGCTCCTGCTATTGAAAATCAGGTGGCCATGGAAATAGAAGAGGATACTGCAGTAATCCCTAGTGAAGAAGCTCAATCTTATGCAGGATCATGGATCTCACCAATCATGAGATACTTGCAATACGGGCAGATTCCGATGGGAGAAAATCCTAGAGCTTTCAGGATTAAGGTATATCAATTCACAATCCTAAATAATGTGCTATATAAACGATCTCTTGCAGGACCATATTTAAGATGTATCGAGGATCCTGAAATTAAAGAAGTGTTGAGAGACTTCCATGAAGGAGATTGTGGAAACCACACTGGGGGCAGGGCATTGTTCTCAAGGATCCTTAGAACAGGATACTACTGGCCAACCATGAAAAGGGATGCTGTAGAATATGCTAGGAAATGTGATCCTTGTCAAAGACACAGCAATATCCTTCATCAACCAGCTGAACTGCTACACCCTATACCATCCTCTTGGCCATTCATGAGATGGGGGATGGATATAGTTGGCAAGCTCCCTAAAGCACCTGGTGGAAAAGTATTTATGCTTGCCATGACTGACTACTTCTCTAATTGGATAGAAGCTGAAGCCTTTGCTCAAGTCAGAGAAAAAGAAGTTATATCCTTTATCAAAAGAAACATTATAACTAGATTTGGCATTCCCTCTGAAATTGTATGTGATAATGGTTCCCAATTCATTGGAAGCAGAACCACTAACTTTTGTGACAGTTGGGGAATTAAGATGATAACATCAACACCAGTTCATCCACAAGCCAATGGCCAAGCAGAATCATCCAACAAGATCATCATCAACAATCTGAAGAAGAAGCTAGGATCCAAGAAGGGAAAATGGGCAGAGGAGTTACCTTATGTGCTATGGGCTGATAGGACAACTCCCAAGAATGCCACTGGTCAAACACCTTTCTCTTTAGTATTTGGGGCAGAAACAGTGATCCCAACAGAGATGGTGATCCCAACTGCTAGAACAAGTGCTCGTGATCCTGAAGAGAATGCTACAATCCTGGCTCAAGATTTGGATACTATTGAGGAAATCAGGGATCTGGCTAGGATAAGAATGGCAAGCTACCAACAAAGAATGGCTGGTGCTTACAACAAAAATGTTAGGATAAGGAAGTTCCAAGTCGGAGATATGGTGTTGAGAAAAGCATTCCAAAACACTATCAATCCTGCTGATGGGAAGTTAGCACCAAAATGGGAAGGCCCTTACTTGATTGAAGCTGAAGCAGGAAAGGGGGCATACAGATTGCTAACTATGGAAGGAAACTTGTTACCACGAGCCTGGAATGCTGTTCACTTAAAGAGATACTTTATGTGAACATGATCCTTCAAGCATGTGATCCTTACACTGAAGTATCCTCGAAGGATCCCGGTGATGTCAGTGATCCTTACTCTGGTAATGTCCTTATCTTAAAACTATTACATTTCCTTACTTTTTACCTAAGGATAAGGATCATGTATCCTTCATCCTCTTCTCACGAACCATTTGAGTTATGATAGTTCAGGTATCTTCAGCATATTGTTAAAGCTCTTCAAAAGCACCACAGATCCTTGGGTTCAACCCCAGTTATCCTTGGGATTATCCCCAGTTTCCGCCAGCAGCGCACGATGATCCTGATATAGTTCACGTCTTTGGGACCAGTACCCACTTCCGGGGCTGACAACCTCATCGTACTGGCTATACCCAGGATCCTCCGTATAATGGTAGACGTACCATACATCCGTTCCTAAGGTTTCTAACGTTTTCACGTTAGCTAAGGTTTTGGCATTTTCATGTCACTAAGTTTGGATAGTCGCCAGTAAGGGCCATACTCCAGTTTACATACGATCCTTTGGGCTTGTCCCCACTTACCCTTTGGACTTGTCCCCAGTTATCTTTTGGGCTTGTCCCCAGTTATCCTTTGGGCTTGTCCCCAGTGATCCTTTGGGATCATCCCCAGTTATCCTTTTGGCACGTCCCCAGCTACTAATTTATCTTTTACATTGGCTTAGTCCCAAGTTATATTCCATTTTTCAGGTTCTCGAAGTTAAACAAATAAGGATCCTTAATCCTTATTATCCGTTAAAATTTCACTTATGGTTATCTTGATTAAAGGTTAGGATCCTAACTTGGATCCTCAGGTATGATCGTTGACTATTTTGATTATACTAAACAACCCTTACACTTTGACAACTAAACCTATGATCCTTGAAATTGATTGCTTCAAAAATTTTCAGTGTCAGGATATTTGATCTAGGATCATATCCTGAATTTATTAAACATGGTTTGCTCAACTCTTGTTTCTTTAACAAATATGTTTCTAAAACAAACTGGAAAATAAAGAGGATAAATAAAGGATAACAACACGAGATAAGCCAGAAAGATTAAAGTTATATTATTAACAAAAGGATCTTAAACCCTTTCAAAAAGTTGTCAAAATTGCCAACCCACATTTCTACCAGCAAAACGTGGCCCGTCCACATGGGTTGGCAAAGGGTGCCCATTGTCTATGCGGTCTTAGCAGGTGCAGGAAATTAAAGGCGGCAGGATCACAAAGGCTTCATCCCCCAAACAGAGGATCCCTCCACCTTTTGTAATCCTACCTATTGTCCGAAGGATCCATGATCCTTAACCCTAAAAACTATTGTTCAAGTTACAAACCATAATTGTTTCAAACATCAACAACCACAAACAAACCACTACCAAAACTTAAAAAATTGGGCTCCGGCCTAGTCTCGAAATATCCATCATCACCAATCCAGCAGCTCACACCTTTGCTGCTCCATCACCACCAGCTTCTCCACCCTGATCCTTGTCAGCATCACCGCCCTCCAGCATTGGGATCTCCTCAGCTTCGTCCTCATCCTCCAGCTCTGCCAATCTTGCCTTCCAACCCTCCACGTCCCATGAGCTTTTGTCAAAGGCAGGATCCTGACCCTCCGCAGCCATCTGTAGTTGTATCTTGTACATGGCAATTGCGGCAGAGACCTTGGCATCCTGGGTGATCTCCTGCTTCTCGCCATCCATGTCGATCAGCCTTTGAGCAGCCTCATCCTTTGTAGCCCGGAGTTCCTTCTCAAGATCGGCTATCTTGAGATCCTTCAATACGCCCATTTGTTGGAGGTCGGCAATTTGGCTTTCCTGATCCTCGACATGGCCAAGGTAGGTCTCAATCTCAGCAAGTTTCTGCAAAAGAGAAAAAAGGTAAGTTCAGGACCAGGTGATCCTCAAAGAAGCAGGATATACAGGCAAAATACACAAGCAGGATATTCAAGAAGGAAAACCAACAGGGGCAATGATCCTTACTGACATAGTCAAGGAACTGCTGGCGGAGCAGGGGAAATCCTTGAAGATCCTCAGAAGCCTTTCTCTTCTTTCCCTTACCCCTAATAGGAGCTTTAGGGGCAGAAGCAGAGGGACTAGCAGCAGGGGTCTTCTTTCTTGAAGATTTGACATTGGCAAGTTCATCAATCCCGAACTTGGAGGCAGACTTGGCAGACTTAGCAGGTTTCCCAGCGCCTACACAGTCAAAACAAGATAAGTTCCCTTACTAACTAAACAGTCTTACGTATAACTTACTCTTTAATAAGGATACTTACTTGACATAGTGGCAGATGCGGAGGATACTTCTTGTGAATCTTGGACGGTGACTTGAAAACTTCTGGTTTCAGGATCAAGCTTTTTGAAAGCTAAAACTCTCTCTCTTGCAGCAGGAGTTAACTTGAGATGAGCAACGGATATGGCTGCACAAAAGACAAAGAAAACATTAGTGATCCTCATCATGAGAGACATATCTGATAGTGATCCTTCCAGGATCCTCTATCCTACCATGAGTAGCCCACTCATTGGGCAGATCCTCCCCGTTAGGGATGGTATCTCTCCTAACGAAGAAGAATCGTCGCTTCAAGTTGGTATCATTTTTTGTGACCTTAAAAACAGGGTGATCCTCTCCAGCTTTCCGTTTCAACAAGTACCGACAAGAACCAAACGTGGTGAGATCATATAGTTCGGCCAGCTCCGGCATCCCTAAGTCAATCCCCTCCTGCTCAATGATCCTCTCAAGGGTACACAGAACCCTCCAGATCATCGGCATGGCTTGGATATAGGACATGCCGGTCAGAGAAAAGAAGGATTGGGTGAAGGCTGGAAAAGGATAAGAATATCCTATGGTAAACGGAGTTGCAGGAAAGGCCACCCAGGCGTCGGAAACGAAATCACTCAAAGCGGTGGGAGTAAAAGACTTGAAGACGGTATCCGCCGGAAAACAGTGACGGATCCTATCAAGATGAGCATCAGTGAAGCAGCACCTCTCCGTAGGAGAGTCTTTGACGATCCCTTGGCTTTTCAGGGGACTGCTCTTCTTGTGATCCTTGTGAGGGGAATTTCGGAGCAACATACTCTCGGAAGGGTAAAAGTAGGAAACAGAGCAAGAGAGGAAAAGAAGAGAATACCTGATTGATCTTCGGTTGAGATTATAAAGGGAGTATATCTTGAATTTAAATGCAGATTGATCCTAACCCTATCTCCTATTTATAATCATGATTTGCAGGGATGTCACCTCAATGACGTAAAGGTTGCAACAGCTAGTTCGAGATTAACGGCTAGTTATCCGAGTTGTTCGTTGCAGATAAGATCAAAGCAAAATATAACTCATTTATTTACAATAAACTCCTTATATTTTGGGGGCAATTGTTAGGGCTGGATTTTTACAATACATGATCCTCACGTGTGATCCTAACCAGTGATCCTTGTTTCTTTGGCAGATAGTGATCCTCAGCAGAGTTCCAGGATCAGGATCACGGACCATCATAGGATCCTCATGCTAACAGTTGCTTTCGTTGAATTTAATGTTGTTTTGCAGGACATCTAGCAGGATCCGCTCTTAAGTATCACAATCACAGGACGCGTCTTTACAACTATAGCATGTGCTTAATCGGAGATGGACGTTGTGAAGGATATGGAAACTTGGCATGATTTAAGGGCGATAATTTAGGCTAGATTTACTTTTGTTTCTAAAGGGGTAATGAGCTGATTATTAGTCTTTTTACCTAAAATAGGTCACCTACACTTGTATATATAACACTCTTCCCCATTCGGAAGAACACACAACACAATTCTCACACGCTTAGACACTCGAAACTATAGTGATCCTTGTACCCAGCTCATTATCATCCAAAGTTGTAACTATTTTTCTTATATTAAAGTTTGGTGATCGGTAGTTGCCATCACCCGAGGTTTTTTATGCCGGAGATCATACATTGATCAAGGGCTTTTTCCTCGTATAAATCATTGTGTCTTTGCATATTTCATAGTAAAAGTGATCCTTTACTTTTTCAACAAACCAAGCATCATACCCCGTTTACATAGAGTTTGGTTGCATTATCCTTTGTGTGATTTTTGACCAAAACAGGAAGTATCCTCCGCATCTGCCACAATGTCAAGTAAGTATCCTCATTTAAAAAGTAGTTTTACGTAGGATTTCTAAATCAGTTAGAATACTTATCTTATTTTGGTTGTGTAGGCGCTGGGAAATCTGTCAAGTCTGCCTCCAAGTTTGGTATTGATGATCTTGCAAATGTCAAGTCTACAAGGAAGAAGACCCCTGCTGCCAGCCCAACTGCTTCAGCCCCTAAAGCACCTATTAGGGGTAAAGGAAAGAAGAGAAAGGCCTCTGAGGATCTACAAGGCCTGCCCGTGCTTCGCCAACAGTTTCTGGACTACTTCAACGAGGTAAGGATCGCTGCCCCTGTTCGTTATCCTGACAATTTTGAGGATCACTTGTTTCTGACGTTATGCCTTGTTTTCCTTGCAGAAATTTGCTGAAATAGAAACTTATGTTGGCCACGTCGAGGATCAAGATCGCCAAATTGCTGACCTCCAACAGATGGGTGTGCTGAAGGATCTCAAGATTGCTGATCTTGAGAAGGAGCTCCGGGCCACCAAGGATAAAGCTGCTAGGATGCTGATCAATTTTGATTATGAGAAGCATGACATTACCCAGGATGCCAAGGTTTCTGCTGCGATAACCATGTATAGGATCCAGCTGCAGATGGCTGCGGAGGCTCAGGATCCTTCCTTCGACAAGAACACATGGGACGTGGAGGGCTGGAAGGCGAGGCTGGCAGAGTTGGAGGATGATGAGGAGGCTGAGGAGATCCCAATGCTTGAAGGAGGTGACGCTGGCAAGGATCAGGGGGAAGCAAGTGGAGCTGGTGGTGATGGTGCAGCGAAGGTTTGAGCTGCAGGATTGGGCGATGATGGAAATTTCGAGACTTGGCCGGAGCCCAATTTTTTTTTAAATTTGGTAGTGGTTTTTTGTGGTTGTGATGTTTTAAACAATGATGGTCTGTAACTTAAACAATAGTTTTAGGATTGAGGATCCTGGATCCTTTGGACAACAGGTAGGATTGCAAATGGTGGAGGGATCCTCTGTTTGGGGGATGAAGCCTTTGTGATCCTGCTGCTTTGCATGCTATGACCGCACAAACAATGGACACCCTTTGCCAACCCATGTGGACGGGCCACGTTTTGCTGGTAGAAACGTGGGTTGGCAATTTTGACAACTTTTGAAAGGGTTTAAAATCCTTTGTTAATAAAATAACTCTAATCTTTCTGGCTTATCTCGTGTTGTTATCCTTTGTTTATCCTTTTATTTTCCAATTGTTAAGCAAATCATGTTCAATCATTTTAGGATATGATCCTGGATCAAATATCCTGTAATCGAAAAATTTTCAAAAATAGTTTATGATCGAGGATCATAGGTTTAGTTGTCAAAGTGTAAGGGTTATTCAAAATAACGAGTATAATCAAAATAGTCAAGGATCATACCTGAGAATCCAAGTTAGGATCCTAACCTTTAATCAAGATAACTGTTAGGGCTGGATTTTTACAATACATGATCCTCACATGTGATCCTAACCAGTGATCCTTGTTTCTTTGGCAGATAGTGATCCTCAGCAGAGTTCCAGGATCAGGATCACGGACCATCATAGGATCCTCATGCTAACAGTTGCTTTCGTTGAATTTAATGTTGTTTTGCAGGACATCTAGCAGGATCCGCTCTTAAGCATCACAATTAAAGGACACGTCTTTACAACTATGGCATGTGCTTAATCGGAGATGGACGTTGTGAAGGATATGGAAACTTGGCATGATTTAAGGGCGATAATTTAGGCTAGATTTACTTTTATTTCTAAAGGGGTAATGAGCTGATTATTAGTCTTTTTACCTAAAATAGGTCACCTACACTTGTATATATAACACTCTTCCTCATTCGGAAGAAGAACAACACAACTCTCACACGCTTAGACACTCGAAACTATAGTGATCCTTGTACTCAGCTCATTATCATCCAAAGTTGTAACTATTTTTCTTATATTGAAGTTTGGTGATCGGTAGTTGCCATCACCCGAGGTTTTTTATGCCGGAGATCATACATTGATCAAGGGCTTTTTCCTCGTATAAATCATTGTGTCTTTGCATATTTCACACTGAAGTGATCCTTTACTTTTTCTATAAACCAAGCATCATACCCCATTTACATAAAGTTTGGTTGCATTATCCTTGTGTGATTTTTGACCAAAACAGTTTGGCGCCCACCGTGGGGCCATTGGTGCTTCATTCATAAGAAAACTTTCTGTTCGAAATCATTTCAAAGAATTACATGGCTTCATCCTTGAAAAACATGTCCACGGCGATGTCTGCAGTCACCTCGTCTCAGAACACTCTGCCTCCTCCACCGGCAGGATCCAAGAAGAATGCTGAGAAGAGACAAACTCCTACTAACTCTAAACCTCCATCTTCTTCTGCTATGAATTCTTATATTCCCAGTACTAGTGATGTATTTACTTTGATTTTGCAGATGAAGGATCGTATGCAGCGGCAGGATGAAACTAATGAAAGGATCCTCAGGGAAATTGGAGATCTCAAAAGACAAAGGAGAACGGCAGAGGATCATTCCCCACTGATGCCCAAATCCTTGAGCTTTGATACTCCAATGATCACTTCTCAGCCATCGGAAATTCCAGACGTGCAAATTATGGGAGAATCAAGAGGATTGCACCTCGGATCAACAACAATGACTCAGACATCAAGCTCACACTTTCAGCCGGCAGGATCCTATCCCCAGCATATGGGATCCTTCATGAAATCAGAGCCTACCCGGGAGCGCAGCAGTTTCAAGGATCCTACTTTGTTCCAGGATCATCCCAGGTTCAAGGATCCTCCTTCGTTCCAGGATCATCTCAGATACCAGGATCCTTCCAGATACCAGGATCCTCCCAGATGCCAGGATCCCTAAAGAGTTTGCAAACAGGAAGTCTAGATGTCCATCAAGGGGACTTCATTCCAATGCAGACCATTGCTTCCACTGGTCCCTCCGTTATTCCAGAATCCCAGCAATATGGATTCACTAACTTGAACCCAATAGGAGGTAACACTTTAAATAATTATCTTACCACTAACCATGGATTCATGCAGGATACAGGTATCAATCATGCTATGGCCAGGGAGTTGCAGAAGCTAAAAGATATGATCTCAAGTGTTCCAGGGGTAGTCAAGCCTATCCCAGAGATCGCAGATGGAAGCCATAAGGTATCTCGCTTTGCACCACCAATTTGTGATGCAGAGGTACCCAAAAGGTTCCATATCCTTACTATGAAGCTGTATGATGGTACAACGGATCCTGAGGAGCACATAGCACAATACAGGGAAAGGATGGAGATCAATCCAATCCCGGAAAAGCTAAAGGAAGCATGCCTATGTAAAGGATTTGGATCCACTCTTACTGGATCAGCTCTTAAATGGCTGCTAAGTCTTCCCCCTTACTCTATTACTTCATTTGCTAATTTAGTTAATTTATTCAATAACCAATTCTCTTGTAGTAGAAAATTTGAAAGATTAACCAGTGATTTATATAGGGTAACTCAAAGTCATAATAAATCATTAAGGGATTATATAACTAAATTTAGTAAAGAATCCTTGGACATTCCCAACTTGGATATGGCTACGGTTGTTGAAGCCTTCAAAATGGGACTGCTTAAGGATTCATTATTCTATGATGATCTTGTTATGACACCATGCAGGAATCTAGATGAAGTAAGAACTCGGGCACTCAGGTTCATACGGCTAGAGGATGACAAGAGGATCCAGGAGAGACAAGTAGGATCCTCAAAACAGGAGAAGCAAGGATCCTCCTTCAAGAACAACAAATTCAAATCCTACCATAGAAATGAGAACCAGAATGTGCATGCTGTTGACCAAGAAGAGGATGATGAAGATTATCCTCCAATCTCAGAATATTGTTTTTCCGTTGATAATCATGAACTAATCCTTGCAATGCAGAATCTAGGTGAAAAAGCTAGGTGGCCCAGGAAGAATGATAAACCATCCGGGACTAAAGACAAGTCAAAATGGTGTGCATACCATGAGGATTTCGGGCATCTAACTGAAGAATGCATAGCTTTAAGAAAAGAGATTGGATATCTGTTAAGCAAGGGGCAGCTAAAAGAATTGTTGGGAAGAAAAAAGCAAAAAACTCAGGATCCTGAAAGGATCCCTGAAAAGGCTCCAGCACCTCCAGCAAATGCACAAGTGATCAACTTTATTTCTGGAGGATCAGACATCTGTGGTACATCCTTCTCGGCAGCCAAAAGGCATGCAAAGGAGTCAAAAATGGATAATGGAGAAAGACCTATTAGAACATCAAGTGTCTCAGAAGGGAAGATGATAACGTTTGATGAGGATGATCGCATTAACATTCAGGATCCTCATCATGACAGTTTAGTTATTACTCTCTTTATCTCTAACCATTTTGTCCGCAGGATCCTTATCGATGGAGGAAGCTCAGTGAACATTATCCAGCTTGATGTTCTGAAGAAAATGGGTATTCCAGAATCAGACATCACACCAAGATCCTCCGTGCTTGTAGGATTCAGTGGAGAAACGAAGAAAACTCTGGGGGACATCAAACTCCCAATCTACGTGGAAGGATTACATAATTATCAAAAATTTTGTGTTATTGACTGTTTATCTTGTTGCAATGTTATCCTTGGCAGGCCCTGGATACATGATATGAAAGCAGTCCCATCCACCTACCATCAATGTGTGAAGCTCCCTAGCCCATGGGGAATAATCAAGATCGACAGTGATCAGCAGGAGGCTAAGGATTGTTATACCTCATCCATGAAGCCAACCTCGAAGCCAAGGGAGCAATAGCAATTACAGTATCCTCCGAGGAATGTCTTGGAGGCAAGGGAACAAGATGTGGATGAAATCCTCTTGGATCCTAGTGATCCTGAATCAAAAATCTATATCGGATCAGGGATCCTTGGCAAGATGAAAGAAGACATGATATCCTTCCTCAAAAGAAGAAAGTCTACCTTTGCATGGAAGCACGAAGATATGACAGGTATATCTAAGGATATCATAACCCATAAACTTGGCATTGACAGGTCTATCAAACCAATCCATCAAAAAAGGAGGAAGTTTGCACCAGAAAGGAATGCCATTATCCAAGAAGAAGTAGAGAGACTACTTCGAACAGGTATGATCAGAGAGGTAAAGTATCCAAAATGGTTAGCCAATGTGGTCATTGTCCAAAAGAAAAACGGAAAGTGGAGGGTATGTGTCGATTTCACTGATCTGAATAAGGCATGTCCCAAGGATCCTTTCCCATTACCCCACATTGACTCCATGGTGGATGCAACAGCGGGGCATGAACTGTTGACCTTCATGGATGCATCATCTGGATTCCAACAAATTCAGATGGAACCATCTGACCAAGAGGATACAGCCTTTATGACCCCAACAGGTTTGTATTGTTATATTGCCATGCCTTTTGGATTAAGAAATGCAGGTGCAACATATCAAAGGCTGGTAAATATGATGTTCAAAGATCAAATTGGACAAACTATGTAAGTATACATAGATGATATGGTAGTCAAATCAAAGAAAGCTGAGGATCACCTAAGGGATTTGGAAGAAGCATTTGATATCCTTGATAATTATAACATGAAGCTTAATCCTTCAAAATGCCACTTTGGCGTTAAGGCAGGTAAATTCCTAGGATATATGGTAACTCAGAGAGGTATTGAAGCAAGTCCGGAGCAAATTAAAGCACTAGTGAACATCAAGTCCCCTGCCAACGCTAAGGATGTGCAAAGGCTAACAGGCAGGATAGCAGCTCTGAACAGGTTCATATCAAAATCCTCAGAAAAATGTAAAGAATTTTACGATATCCTAAGGAAGAACAAGAAGTTTGAATGGACTGAGAAACATGAGAATGCTTTACAAGCCCTTAAAGAATATATGTCCTCAGCACCAGCATTAACAAAGCCTGAAAAAGGAGATGTGTTATCCTTATATTTGGCGGTATCCTCAACCGCTGTAAGTGCTGTCCTTGTTAAAGATCATGAAGGTACACAATATCCTATCTACTATGTAAGTAAGAGTTTACTTGATGCCGAATCCAGGTACTCACACCTCGAAAAACTTATTCTTGCATTAATCATGGCATCAACTAAGTTAAGGCATTATTTTGAAACCCATACTATTGTTGTTAGAACTAACTTTCCAATTAAGAATGTCCTCAGGAAACCAGAGATGTCAGGAAGAATGGCTAAGTGGGCAGTAAAGCTTAGTGCCCATGATATAAGATATGAGCCAAGAATAGCCATTAAATCCAGCAGCTGGATGAGACCAAGGATCCTTGGATACTACACACCGATGGATCCTCAAATGTCAAGGGCACAGGGCTCGGGATACTACTAAAATCGCCACAGGGGGACATAATACCCCACTCCATAGCCTGTGAGTTCCAAGCAACTAACAATGAGGCTGAATATGAAGCCTTAATTGCTGGCTTGCAAATTGCTAAGGATATGGGGGTGAAATATCTTAAAGTATATGTAGACTCATTATTGATCACCAATCACTTTAATGGATCCTATGCTGTTAAAGGTGAAAAACTAACCAAATATTTAGAGATAGTCAAAGAATTGGCACTCTCTTTTGTTTCTTTCAGCTTAGCACAGGTACCAAGGGAGGATAACACGGAAGTTGATGCATTGGCCAACTTAGGATCATCCTTAAAGATTCCAGAAGATATAAGTATCCCTATCATCCATATCCTGGCTCCTGCTATTGAAAATCAAGTGGCCATGGAAATAGAAGAGGATACTGCAGTAATCCCTAGTGAAGAGGCTCAATCTTATGCAGGATCATGGATCTCACCAATCATGAGATACTTGCAATACGGGGAGATTCCGATGGGAGAAAATCCTAGAGCTTTCAGGATTAAGGTATCTCAATTTACAATCTTAAATAATGTGCTATATAAACGATCTCTGACAGGACAACTCCCAAGAATGCCACTGGTCAAACACCTTTTTCTTTAGTATTTGGGGCAGAAGCAGTGATCCCAACAGAGATGGTGATCCCAACCGCTAGAACAAGTGCTCGTGATCCTGAAGAGAATGCTACAATCCTGGCTCAGGATTTGGATACTATTGAGGAAATCAGGGATCTGGCTAGGATAAGGATGGCAAGCTACCAACAAAGAATGGCTGGTGCTTACAACAAAAATGTTAGGATAAGGAAGTTCCAAGTCGGAGATATGGTGTTGAGAAAAAC
Organism: Helianthus annuus; assembly: GCF_002127325.2. NCBI lineage: Eukaryota > Viridiplantae > Streptophyta > Magnoliopsida > Asterales > Asteraceae > Helianthus > Helianthus annuus. The sequence goes on along the minus strand of NC_035436.2, from coordinate 189,659,641 downwards.
ATTCCAAAACACTATTAATCCTGCTGACGGAAAGTTAGCACCAAAGTGGGAAGGCCCTTACTTGATTGAGGCTGAAGCAGGAAAGGGGGCATACAGATTGCTAACCATGGAAGGAAACTTATTACCAAGAGCCTGGAATGCTGTTCACTTAAAGAGATACTTTATGTGAACGTGATCCTTCAAGCATGTGATCCTTACATTGAAGTATCCTCAAAGGATCCCGGTGATGTCAGTGATCCTTACTCTGGTAATGTCCTTATCTTAAAACTATTACATTTCCTTACTTTTTACCAAAGGATAAGGATCCTGTATCCTTCATCCTCTTCTCACGAACCATTTGAGTTATGATAGTTCAGGTATCTACAGCATATCGTCAAAGATCTTCAAAAGCAACGCGGATCCTTGGGTCCAACCCCAGTTATCCTTGGGATTATCCCCAGTTTCCGCCAGCAGCGCACGATGATCCTGATATAGTTCACGTCTTTGGGACCAGTACCCACTTCCGGGGCTGACAACCTCATCGTACTGGCTATACCCAGGATCCTACGTATAATGGTAGACGTACCATACATCCGTTCATAAGGTTTCTAACGTTTTCACGTTAGCTAAGGTTTTGACATTTTCATGTCACTAAGTTTGGATAGTCGCCAGTAAGGGCCATACTCCAGTTTACATACGATCCTTTGGGCTTGTCCCCAGTTATCCTTCGGGCTTGTCCCCAGTTATCCTTTGGGCTTGTCCCCAGTGATCCATTGGGATCATCCCCAGTTATCCTTTGGGCATGTCCCCAGCTACTAATTTATCTTTTACATTGGCTTAGTCCCAAGATATGTTCCATTTTTCAGGTTCTCGAAGTTAAACAAATAAGGATCCTTAATCCTTATCATCCATTAAAATTTCACTTATGGTTATCTTGATTAAAGGTTAGGATCCTAACTTGGATCCTCAGGTATGATCCTTGACTATTTTGATTATACTAAACAACCCCTACACTTTGACAACTAAAACTATGATCCTTGAAAATTTTCAATGATAGGATATTTGATCTAGGATCATATCCTAAATTTATTAAACATGGTTTGCTCAACTCTTGTTACTCTAACAAATATGTTTCTAAAAACTGGGAAATAAGAAGATAAATAAAGGATAACAACACGAGATAAGCCAGAAAGATTAGAGTTATATTATTAACAAAAGGATCTTAAACCCTTTCAAAAAGTTGTCAAAATTGCCAACCCACATTTCTACCAGCAAAACGTGGCCCGTCCACATGGGTTGGCAAAGGGTGTCCATTGTCTATGCGGTCTTAGCAGGTGCAGGAAATTAAAGGCGGCAGGATCACAAAGGCTTCATCCCCCAAACAGAGGATCCCTCCACCTTTTGTAATCCTACCTATTGTCCAAAGGATCCATGATCCTTAACCCTAAAAACTATTGTTCAAGTTACAAACCATAATTGTTTCAAACATCAACAACCACAAACAAACCACTACCAAACTCAAAAAATTGGGCTCCGGCCTAGTCTCGAAATATCCATCATCGCCCAATCCAGCAGCTCACACCTTTGCTGCTCCATCACCACCAGCTTCTCCACCCTGATCCTTGTCAGCATCACCGCCCTCCAGCATTGGGATCTCCCCTGCTTCGTCCTCATCCTCCAGCTCTGCCAATCTTGCCTTCCAACCCTCCACGTCCCATGAGCTTTTGTCAAAGGCAGGATCCTGAGCCTCCGCAGCCATTTGTAGTTGTATCTTGTACATAGCAGTTGCGGCAGAGACCTTGGCATCCTGGATGATCTCCTGCTTCTCGCCATCCATGTCAATCAGCCTTTGAGCAGCCTCATCCTTTGTAGCCCGGAGTTCCTTCTCAAGATCGGCTATCTTGAGATCCTTTAACACGCCCATTTGTTGGAGGTCGGCGATTTGGCTTTCCTGATCCTCGACATGGCCAAGGTAGGTCTCAATCTCAGCAAGTTTCTGCAAAAGAGAAAAAAAGGTAAGTTCAGGATCAGGTGATCCTCAAAGAAGCAGGATATACAGGCAGAATACACAAGCAGGATACTCGAGAAGGATAACCAACAGGGGCAATGATCCTTACCTCATTGACATAGTCGAGAAACTGTTGGCGGATCAGGGGAAATCCTTGGAGATCCTCAGAAGTCTTTCTCTTCTTCCCCTTACCCCTAACAGGTGCTTTAGGGGCCGAAGCAGAGGGACTCGCAACAGAAGTCTTCTTTCTTGAAGACTTGACATTGGCAAGATCATCAATCCCGAACTTGGAGGCAGACTTAGCAGGTTTCCCAGCGCCTACACAATCAAAACAAGATAAGTTCCCTTACTAACTAAACAGTCTTACATATAACTTACTTTTTAATAAGGATACTTACTTGACATAGTGGCAGATGCGGAGGATACTTCTTGTGAATCTTGGACGGTGACTTGAAAACTTCTGATTTCAGGATCAAGCTTCTTGAAAGCTAAGACCCTCTCTCTGGCAGCAGGGGTTAACTTGAGATGAGCAATGGAGATAGCTGCACAATAAACAAAAAACAAAGAAAGACATTAGTGATCCTCATCATAAGAGACAAGTCTGATGGTGATCCTTCCAGGATCCTCTATCCTACCATGGGTGGCCCACTCCTTGGGCAGATCCTTCCCATTAGGGAGGGTATCCCTCCTCACAAAGAAGAAACGACGCTTCCAGTTTGTATCATTTTTGGTAACCTTTAAAACAGGGTGATCCTCCACGGCCTTCCATTTCAGCAAGTATCGATGAGAACCAAACGTGGTAAGATCATAAAGCTCGGCCAGCTCTGCCATCCCTAAATCAATCCCCTCCTGCTCGATGATCCTCTCGAAGGTATACAAGACCCTCCAGATCATCGGCATAGCTTGGATATAAGATATGTCGGTCAAAGAAATGAAAGATTGGGTGAAGGCCGGAAAAGGATACGAATATCCTATGGTAAACGGAGTTGCAGGAAAGACCACCCAGGCGTCTGAAACAAAGTCACTCAAAGCAGTGGATGTGAAGGATTTGAAAACAGCATCCGCCGGAAAGCAATGACGAATCCTATCTACTTGAGCATCGGTAAAGCAGCATCTCTCCGTAGGAGAGTCCTTAATGATCCCTTGGCTTTTCAGGGGACTACTCTTCTCGTGATCCTTATGGGGAGAATTTCGGAGCAACATACTTGTGGCGAAACAAAAACAGAGCAAGAGCAGAAAAAAACAGAGCAGGAAAAGGAAGAAAGAAAGAGAATACCTGATCAATCTTCGGTGGAGATTATAAAGGGAGTATATCCTGAATTTAAATGCAAATCGATCCTTACCCTATCTCCTATTTATAATCATGATTTGCAGGGATGTCACTTCAGTGACGTAATGATCGCAACGGCTAGTCCGGTTATAACGGCTAGTTACCCGAGTTGTCCGTTGAAGATAAGATCAGAACAAAATATAACTCATTTATTTACAAAATCACTCCTTATATTTTGGGGGCAATTGTTAGGGCTGGATTTTTACAATACATGATCCTCACATGTGATCCTAACCAGTGATCCTTGTTTCTTTGGCAGATAGTGATCCTCAGCAGAGTTCCAGGATCAGGATCACGGACCATCATAGGATCCTCATGCTAACAGTTGCTTTCGTTGAATTTAATGTTGTTTTGCAGGACATCTAGCAGGATCCGCTCTTAAGCATCACAATTAAAGGACACGTCTTTACAACTATGGCATGTGCTTAATCGGAGATGGACGTTGTGAAGGATATGGAAACTTGGCATGATTTAAGGGCGATAATTTAGGCTAGATTTACTTTTATTTCTAAAGGGGTAATGAGCTGATTATTAGTCTTTTTACCTAAAATAGGTCACCTACACTTGTATATATAATACTCTTCCTCATTCAGAAGAAGAACAACACAACTCTCACACGCTTAGACACTCGAAACTATAGTGATCCTTGTACTCAGCTCATTATCATCCAAAGTTGTAACTATTTTCTTATATTGAAGTTTGGTGATCGGTAGTTGCCATCACCCGAGGTTTTTTTATGCCGGAGATCATACATTGATCAAGGGCTTTTTCCTCGTATAAATCATTGTGTCTTTGCATATTTCACACTGAAGTGATCCTTTACTTTTTCTATAACCAAGCATCATACCCCATTTACATAAGTTGGTTGGATTATCCTTGTGTGATTTTGACCAAAACAATAAACCGTAAATGAAAATTTTAATGGATAATAAGGGTAAGGATCCTTATTTGTTAACTTCGAAAACCTGAAAAATGGAACATAACTTGGGACTAAGCCAATGTAAAAGATAAAATTAATAGCTGGGACATGCCCAAGGATAACGGGACAAGCCCAAAGGATCACTGGGGACAAGCCAAAGGATAACTGGGGACAAGCCCAAGATCGTATGTAAACTGGAGTATGGCCCTTACTGGCGACTTATCCAAAACTTGGTGACATGAAAATGTCAAAACCTTAGCTAACGTGAAACGTGATGAACCTTAGGAACGATGTATGCGT